>NW_016107435.1:2382965-2510287 GCF_001604975.1 Cebus imitator | reverse complement strand
TTTTTTTTTTTTTTCTCATTATCTTTCTCTTAGGTTAGCTACCTCTGGATTTTCTGCCGAGATAAATTATTGGGTGAAATATGTACTTGAATTTTGGGGGGAAATTTTGTTATATATGCGCTATACAGATTCATACATATACATATACATATACATATACATATACATATACATATATACATAGGAACTTTTAAAAGTTTGGTGTCATCTTACAGGTTTTTTAATACCCTGGTCATTCTCTCTTTCTTTGACACTTTTCCAGTCTTCATATTACACTCATGAATGACATTCAGTTTATTTTTTGTGAGATAAAAGGAAAAATTATGACCTTTATTAGGTTTCCTTATAATCATATATAGAAACTGCTAGATTCAATATAAAAAAATGCTTAAAGTTACATAGATTAAGCTGAGGCTTTTATTGTTACATATTTTCCTTGATACTTTTAGATTAATTTGAATCAAAAATAATATTTGGATTTATGTCTCTTCAAGTTTCTTTGAGCCATAAGTAACATTTGGACTTTTATGTCTGTTGTTTGGTGCTGTTTTGTAGTTATGTCTGCTATGTGTTTACCTGGTGTTGTGGGACTTGGAGAAGATGCTGAAACCAAATGGGCACCTGTCCTCAGAGATCACAGACTACTGAGAAACATTGGAGGGGTCTTTCTCCTTAAAATGTACAGTTATTCCATGTTAAAATCAAAGTATAAGCCAAATTCTGATTTTTTTTTTGTTTTCTGAACAGAAATGGTTAAGAAAAAAAGACTTTGACATTTTTAAATGTATGAAAACTGAGAAGCTTATGTACACTTCTTTAATTTGGAGAATTTAATTAGTATCTTGCTTCTGAATTTGCCTTATACTGTATTGAAGGGATAGATAATATGTTGGGACCTCTTTTTAGTTTACAATTCCATTGCAGTTTTTGTTGTTTACTCAAATAACATTATTTGACTTTTTTCCCCTACAAGGTGCTTAGAGTATAAGATATGGATGTCTGTAATACAAGTGAAATAAGTTAGATATCAGAAGACAACTAGTGATAGGATATTACTTAAGTTCTTCAAAGCAGAAGGCCTGGAGGAGGTGATGTTTGTGATGGTGTATTAGTGCATTCTCCCACGGCTATGAAGAAATACCTGATACTGAATAATTTATAAAGAACAGAGGTTTAGTTGGCTCGTGGATTTGCAGGCTGTACAGAAAGCATGAGCTAGCATCTGCTTGCCTTCTGAGGAGGCCTCAGGAAACTTAAAATCATAGTGAAAGGGGAACCAGGCACTTCATACATGGCTGGAGCCGGAGGAATAGAGGGAGGAGGGAGATGCTACACACTTTTAAATAACTACATCTCAGGAGAGCTCACTTGTTATTGTGATAACAGCACCAAGGGTATGGTGCTAACCCATTCATGAGAACTCTGCCCTCATGATCCAGTCACCTCCCACCAGACCCTATCTCCAGTACTGAGGGTTATTATTCAACTTGAGATTTGGTGGGAACACAGATCCAAACTATGTCAGATGGCCTTTTGAAGTATAGTAAAAGACTTATTTGTTATCTTGGTTATTTTTCCATTTCATTTCCCACTCCTTCTTTCACCCAAAGTCATTCTCATATGTACCCCTTTCAGCTACGTCACCAAATCAAGACAGTAATTCATTTAACAAAATAGGCCAGATCATCTGATATGATTCACATAGTACAGATAAACACAAAAAAGTTTGTTATTATCTTACAAGTTTCTGAGTAACCCTGTGAACATGTTTCTACGGACTCTGCCTATCCTAGCCGTTGGATGTGGTTTGCATTCAAGCATCTTGGGGACAATGTAGAAGAGAAAGGGGAGGTTCTGCTTTGGGTCCTGATGGATTTAGTAAAACATTCCTAAGGCTCTAACAAGTATTACAGCTACCAAGGACATGAATGAAGAGGGATAAGAATGTAGAATGTGGGCTAGCTCTGTATTGTAGGATGTGTTTTGAGAGATAGTACGGTATACGGATTGAGAGCTGTACTGACTTGCTTCTAATACCAGGTTCTATCTCTTAGTAGCCAGGGAACTACGGCAAGTTCATTTAAATATCATATTTCAATGTCCTCATCTATAAAATGGGAGATTTTGTTAGTACCCACTTCATTTGGTTGTTTTAATAATTGAATGAGTGTTTGTGTTTGTGTGTGTGTGTGTGTGTGTGTGTGTATACACTCATATGTATATAGAGTCCTCACATGTATTAACTATTGTCTGTTAGCTATTAAAACTTTTTATTTTTAATATTATTTTATTCTTCACTTGGCCTAAAGTGGCCTGGAATGGGACTCTATCCCGTCCGGCAGATATTTCGGTTTAAGATTTTTTTTAGATGCAAGTGAGATAAGTGGCAGTAGTCAAAAACTCTACCCACCATCCCTTTTTAGCTTGCTGCTTTCTAGGGATATGTATCCTCTGCTCTTTGAAAGGAACCATCTGTGACATTGACCTGAAAATGAACTTTGCTTAACCCTTACCTTTTATCTTGTTAAAAGCTTCTTTCCCTCTTCCCACATTTCTATACTTTACATTTGATTTGTGTTTTTACTGACTCCCCTCTTTGATGCTGCAAGAGGGGAAGTTCTAGGGTGCATTGGCTCTTGGACTGGTCCTGAAATCTTGAAGAACCTTTGAGGAAACAAACTAGTTCTTATTCTCCTAACTCTGAATAATCCTGGAATATTAATGGAAACATGAATTGCTTGAAGTGATTAGAAAATCCCTGGGGGAAAAAAGGGTTGCTAGAGATCTACCTTCCAAATGGAGAGGCCTTGTTCTGAAAGATCAGGTCCAGGAATTGCTGGGATTCTGCTTTGTCTTCGGGCAATTTTTGTGGACTCTTGACTGTGTCAGCTTGGGAACTTCTTTCACCTAGTCTCATCAGCAGCTGATATCAACTAGTAAAGTGTTAGCTTTTGATTATGTGCATATTTCTGAAACTATTCACTCTTTAAATAACCTTTGAAAATATATAACAGCCCAGATATGGAATAAGCCTAAATGTTCATCAGCAAATGAAAGGATGCAATGTGGTAGATATGTATGGTGGAATATTACTTGGCCTTAAAAAGGAGGAATTCTGTCATTTGTGACATCAATAAATCTGGAGGACATTATGCTAAGTGAAGTAAGCCAGACACAGAAAGACAAACACTACATGATCTCACTTACATGTGGAATCTAAAAAAGTTGATTCAAGAGAGTAGAGTGATGGTTACCAGTGACTGGGGATGGTGGGATTGGATCATAGGGTACAACTTCCTTTAGATGATTTAAATAAATTCTGAATCTCTGTAGCATGGTGACTATGGTTAATAATATCATGTTGCTTATTTTAAAATTACTAGGAGAATAGATTTTAAATGTTCTCATCACAAAACAGTATGTGAGGTAAGAAATATGTTAATTAGCTTTACTTAATCATTATACCATATATTTGTATAATCAAAACATTACATTGTATACCATAAATGTATACAGTTTTCATTTGTCAATTAAAACATTTAAAAATAAGGATTTTCTTGAATGTTCCTCTAGCTTGTGTCAAAATACAGTGTCTTGCTCCTCTGCCTTTTTGTTCCCTGAATTTTATTTCTTCTGAGTTTCATAGAAAACCTGTGTTCTTGATTTTAACAGGGAAGCTGCATTTGTATCTTCTATTCAATCTGCTTTGCATTTCTAACTCTGATGGTTGTTAATTCTCCATTTCTCATTGTATACAGAAAAGACATAGAGCCTTTCGGTGATGGCTGCCAGGTATTTATATATTTAGAGATGAAATGTCCATTTGAAAATGTATTTACATGAAAGAAGGGAAGAAACAGAAATGAAAGACAAAGAGATCCTGGAAAATGCCCTAGGAACATGTAGGGTGGAAGGTCAGTTGTTGGCTGTTCAATCATTTCATTCTGAAGAGACATCTAGACTGTAGATTTTGACATGACATGAACCCAATTGTTTTCTATCCCACTTTCCCATTGCCATCTACCACTTAATACTCAGATACTTCTCTCCTTAGTATTTTTATTCCAGTCATAGTTAGATCTTTAATTTTGTTGAGTAGCAGTTAAATTCAATAAATAACAAGGGAGAGTAGAAAGACATTAGTGGAAACAGTCTCTCCTTTAGGAGTTTTTATATCAACTTGTTGATGGAGAGAACAGAAACAACAAATGGAAAGTTCCAAATATTTGTGAAGGAACTAAGTATTTGTGATAAAACTGAACACAATTTGCAGAATGTTTAAAAACATACCTTGAATGTATTTAAATACGGAAGTAGCTATAAGAATAATTCTAGTCACAAGGCAGTGTTACTGGAAATCATTTAAAATGTTGGGAAGTAAGTCTTACAGAGACCAATCAATATGACAGATTATTGCTTACTATTAGATGTTTGACATTAGAATATTCTTTAAATTTTTAATATTTTTATAGAAATTTCTTTACTTGGAATTTAGGAACTTTTAAATTAGCATGTTGTCCTTTAAGGGAAGACCAAAAGTTTTAATGCTGAAGAGTCTGTCTGTGTGTGTGTGTGTGTGTGTGTGTGTGTGTGTAATGGGGTAGTTAAATTGAAAAGACGTAAATCAGTATGCTTGGCCTAGCAGGATTCGTAATCTTCATTCCATGAATGGAATGATAAAAAACAGTGAATTAAATTGTTATGAAGTTTATTGGTTCGACTCTCAATAAAAGTTCTTATTCAAATATGTTTGTTTTCACTTCCTTTCTCAAAGGACAGAATTTAGGCAAGATTCTCTTAGGAGAAGTTTCCAAGAATATGTAGGATACCTTCATCCAGCCCTTAACCTACCTTGTCAGCTGAAAGGATTATATATTTTATTTTAAACATAATTTTCTCATTTGGTTTTTTTATGGAAAAATAACTTGTGAAAATGATGGAGAAATTAGCCAAGAAGGTAGCATTTAAACAGACTCAAAAGGTCAGCAAAGATAAAACACATTTTAAATTAAGATTAATGCATCTTTTTGGACAAGGAAGAAACATAATTAGGAAGTATAAAATTATGCTTTCAGTTTTGTAACCATTAGGCTTTTTAATCAGTTACAGCTGTATATAAGGATAAACAACAACAAATGAATCAGCCATTGAAAATCCAGATATAAGCAATTTTTCTAAGTTCAAAGAAAAACACCAAAAAGGATCTGTTTACACAGAGTGACAGCAAGAGCTGTAATAATTCTTCTTTTTTAAACAAATAAACGAAAGAGCAAAACTGAGCCAGTTCACTTTTCCATCTACCCCTTTTAGCCAGGGAGAAGATTAGAAATTTAACACTGACAGTTGCCCTACTTTTTAATATTTTCTACCAGAAGGCTTAACCTAAGCAACATGAAGTCCTTTTTCCCTCCTTCATCCTCCTATCCCCATTGTTGCTGTCTCCTCTCTCATCTTTACTTCCTGCTTATCACTGAGTACAAGTATAATTGGAAACATCAGAATAAGACTAGGTTTTATTAATGTCAGCATTCTGGTTTGTGCTATCATACTGTAGTTTTGTAGATGTTACCATTGGAGGAGACTGGGAAATGGCGCCAGGACTCTGTTCTTTTCTTACACCTGTCTGTGAATTTGTAATTATCTCAGTAAAACTTTCAATGACAAAAATAATGAACAGGTTCACTCTAAAAAAAAATGGGGTAGTCTGTCTATTCAGGCAGAGGTTTAAGGCATCATATAAAAATTGGCTTGATGAAATATTACTATTCTTGGTCACTTTTTAAAGATATTGAGCATAATATAATGACCAACATTTCAGATATAACTATATAGCAGTATTAAAAACACTGATGTTTTAAGAAAAAGACAATGAGAATTATTTTGAAGAATTAAAAGCTGGCAAGTAACATGATCCTATGTTGACTCTGGGTGTTTGGAGAATTATTTAGGGAAGTGGAAGTGGAAAGATAGTAAAATTGCAGTTGTCCATGTGAGAAGAGTGGTGGCTCGGATGCTGGTGGTGACACTATTGCAGGAAATATATTAAATATTGAATTGTTTTTAGCTTACTGTTAGAGATTCTGTTGCTAGACTGGTTTCCTGATTGCCTCTTTGTCCATTACCTGAATGAAGTAGGAGAGAAACAAAAGGTAGAATCTGAATTTTCTCTTCCTAGTTAATGTTTTGTCTTTTGTTTGTTTGTTTTTGAGACAGTCTGGCTCTGTTGCCCAGGCTGGAGTGCAATGGCACAATCTTGGCTCACTGTATCCTCCACTTCCTAGGTTCAAGCAATTCTTCTGCCTCGGCCTCCCAAGTAGCTGGGATTACAGGAGTGTGCCACCACGCCCAGCTAATTGTTTTGTATTTTTAGTAGAGACCATGTTGGCCAGGCTGGTCTCGAACTCCTGACCTCAAATGATTCATTGGCCTCGGCCTCCCAAAGTGCTGGGATTATAGGCATGAACCACTGTGCCCAGACCCCAGTTAATGTTTGTTTGACCTGCTAGGTTGAATGTCATGGAAGGCTTTGTGGTGGAGTGAAATGAGTAGTCACAGATCTGGAAAGTAATCCCAATATCTTACCTTGACCAGGCAACTTAACCCTTTTCAGTTTTCTCAGGTATGACATGGGATAAAAATACCTTCTTCCAAGAGTGGTTGGGAGAATTAAATACGATAAAGTGTGTTAAGTGGCTAGCATTGTGCCTATGTGGAATACACTACTTCTGACTGGGTTATGGAAGCCACTGGGCTCTAAGCCTGCTAGTGGCTAGTGATGGCACTTCTGGGTGATCACTTCACTTTGTGCTTGAGTTTCCTCATTTGTAAAATAAGATATCTCTCCTGTGCCCATAGTTTTCAGGTTTTCGGTTTAGGCCCCTGGAGCCTGTGTCCAGTGTTCACACTTCCCTGTCACTGCTCCCCTTATGGTCCAGAAGCTTTTCTGTTTTTCTGTTGTGTTCTAACTTCCTCAGTTGATGTCTTCTGAGCAAAATATTACGTGGCAAAAAAGAAGTTGAAAAAACGCCACAGGGTGATCTTGTAAAGATCATTTCAGTCTAAGTGCTGTGCATTTTCTTTTTATTACTTTCCTTTTTTTTTCCTCCCCCCGAGACAGAGTTTTGCTCATGTTGCCCACGCTGAAGTGCAGTGGCAAGATCTCAACTCACCACAACCTCCGCCTACCAGGTTGAAATGATTTTCCTGCCTCAGCCTCCTGAGTAGCTGGGATTACAGGCATGTGCCACTATGCCTGGCTAATTTTGTATTTTTATTAGAGACGCGGTTTCTCTATGTTGGTCAGGTTGGTCTTGAACTCCCGACCTCAGGTGATCTGCCCACCTTGGCCTCCCAAAATGCTGGGATTATAGGCATGGACAACTTCACCCAACCTGGGCATTTTCTTAACATCATTTTTTTCTTTGTAAATCCAAATCACATTTCTTAAAGTTTAACTCTCACATTGTATTTACTGGTTTAGACAAAGAACCATATACTTAATAATGAAGCCAGAGAATATTCAGATTTAAATACAAGAAAATTGCTTTTGTCATTGCAGCATTTTCTAAAGATTATTCCCAAAGGACTAAATGAGAGGAAGAAGCAGACCTCAGTCAGGAAAAAGGTCTGAACTTTTTATAAACGAAAAGCCTGAAGTGAATCCTCAGAAATACTTGATCTGAGTTATATTCGGAGTATGTATTTGAAAATAGGAACTTATGGGTGGTATTTAAGTGTAGCTAAAAAAAGAGCATCAACTGTTGCCTAGAGTAGGTGAGTTCTTTCCAAGAGAAGGTCATGGAAACCTGGTAGCAACAGTATCTATGGAGGAAAAGGGCTTGGATGCCTATCCTGGTGTAAGTCGGAGAGCCTTTTAAGAGAAAAGCTAGGTTTGCAAGCTTTTTAAGAGAAAATCTGTAAAGGTTCTGGCTTAAAACACAGAATATTGCTGCTTTTTTCAGTAAAGTAAATCAAGCCGAGTTATGTGATGAAAGGTTCGTGGCATGTTTCCACTTCTGCTCTCCGCGTGGAGGTCTGGCAGCTTGTTTTTGCTTTCAATCACGTGCTCATGATGGGCAGAATAATGATGCTGCTTTTGGTATGGTTCAGACCATGAATGAAAAATGGTGACGATAATGAGGGTAATACTTTGAAATAACTGAAGATCCAGAAGTCATGTTCATGGTTTAAAAAAAAAAAATACCAAAAAGAAGTCTATTAGAATGTTCTAACAGAACAGATGCTGCCTAACAGTACAAACAGATTTTTAACCCCAAAGAAGAAAAAAGTTTGAGTGGTAGTAGCTGTGATCATTAAGGGTACTGTAGTCGAGTACTAATGATTCCCAGTTAGATTTTATTTTCAATTTAATCATGAAGAAGTGCTACTGAATTTCCTATTCAGATGGATCCATAGACATTTGAATGTTTGTATGTTTTAAGCATTTTTATTTTTATTTTATTTATTTTGAGACAGGGTCTTACTCTGTGGCCCAGGCTGGAGTACAGTGGCATGATCTCAGCTCACTGCAACCTCCACCTCCCAGGCTCAAGTGATTCTCCTGCTTCAGTCTCCCGAGTAGCTGAGATTACAGGTGCTGCCACCATGGCTGGCTAATTTTTGTATTTTTAGTAGGAACACGATTTCACTACATTGGCCAGGCTGATCTTGAACTCCTGGCCTCAAGTGATCTGCCTGCCTTGGCCTCCCAAAGTGCTGGGATTACAGGCTTGAGCCACCCTGCCCGGCCCTGTTTGGAGCATCTTTAAAGTGTCATAACAGTCCAAAATTTCTGCGCCTCTCACTAACATGAACATGTATTATTGATATGAATGTAACTGGTAACGTTGTAAATGAAAACCACCCTCTTTTTGCTTATAATATATCAGAAAGAGGTTGCAGAGCTCCTTGGGATTGATGCAGTCCTTTCAGCAGACCAGCAATGCAAGGATAGTTGGAACTATCATGATACATATTCTATCCTGAACATGATATTTACATAGCCAATAAGGATACAAAGAAACAGATTTTACTTTAAAAGCATTTATATCTCTACAGTCAAAACATCCCATAAAGGAAAACAATTTGCTGTTATAGTAATGCTTCACTTAGCTAATGGTCAATTGTTTTTTGAAAAAGACTCAAAAAGTTGAAAACAAGTAAAAAAATCAAAATAACTCTGAACAGCCAGCATAATTACAGAGTGCATGTATTCATAACTGACCTCACAAATTTTACACAGACCTTTATTTTGATCCTGTTTTTGACAATACCCACAATTAGTTTTTACTTTGAAATTTTTGGCCTGATCCTCTTCCCTGGCATTTCATAAGCAAATGGGCCTGTAGACATTATATACTGGTATTCACCTGTGTCTATAGTCCCACTGCTGACCACCACTCAGCCAGCTCTTCATGGACAAGTTAATAGCCACATCCAACGAATTTTAATAAAACAAATTTAAAAGAACACAACACTTAGGTTATTACATAAATTTTTTAAATTGAATTTATTTATTTATTTATTTATTTAGAGATGAAGTCTCGCTGTGTCACCCAGGATGGAGTGCAATGACATGATCTTGGCTCATTGCAACCTTCTCCTCCCAGATTCAGTGATTGTCCTGTCTTAGCTTCCCGATTAGCTGGGATTACAGGCACCCACCACCATGCCTGGCTAATTTTTGTATTTTTAGTAGAGACGGGGTTTCACCATGTTAGTTAGTCCGGGCTCGAACTCCTAACCTCATGTGATCCACCCACTTTGGCATCCCAAAGTGTTGGAATTACAGGTATCAGCCACCACACTCGGCCAAAGTTGAAATTATTTTAGAGAAACAATTGTTTTCTCAGTGTGGCCATGACTTAGAAGAATAGAGTTCAAGGAAGTGATGTTCGTCAGATAGAGAGACAGTAGCAAGAAGTGATTTGTTAATAAGGTAAAGAGAAAACGTTGAAACCTTAAAGGGCACTAGGTCTCTAAATGGAACTGCTGGAGCTGTTTTGAAGAGAGACAAGCAAATCTGTGTAGTCAGTGGCCTCTCAGCTGCATTACAGCACAGCAAAGTAATGGATGTACTTAATGAGTCATCAAAAATGTCACATTTTGTTTACTTAGTTTGATTAAGGAGACAGGGAGTGTGAAATAGATTGGAAAGATTGCCAATAATACTATTTTATAAAGATTTTTTGGCATTTAAAGGAATTAGCTTGAATCAGAAAATTCAGTATTATAGGATAGTTCATTTCTCTATCCAAAACCATTCTTGAACTCTGTTTCCTGTCAATGTTGGATTATTGTTATTATAAGCATTTTATTTGCTCGTTTTAATGTTTTAACATTTACTCTTCCCTTAAACTTTCCATAGATAGTAGCATAGTTTTTGTTCTAAATTATTGTTTTCTCAGAAACACCGGAAGCCACATTATCCAGATCTTGCAAGGAAGTATTTGCTGAATGATGTAGGTACATGAAAATTCATCTTAACAACATACCCTCTAGTCAAAGAGAGTTCGCACATTGTTAGAGTTCTGCCCATTATCTCCCCAGACTGTCTGTTGAGAAGAATCCTGATACCTTCACACTTTTTCCCAGAAAAAATGAACTACCTTGTTCATTTGAAAATGATTACCATTTGTGGAAGACTACAAACGGAAGTCAATTCATGCTCCTGGGGCAAGTCATTTCACCATTAGGTTACCTAATCCTTTTTATTATTATTATTATACTTTAAGTTCTGGCATACATGTGCAGAACGTACAGTTTTGTTACACAGGTATACACGTGTCATGGTGGTTTGTTGCACCCATCAACCCATCATCTACATGGTACGTCTCCAAATGCTATCCCTCCCCTCACCTCCCACACCCTGACAGTCCCAGGTGTGTGATGTACATTGTTATTCTTTTTACCTCATTTCCATGCTCTTTCTTTCACTCCCAGAAACATAAATGAAAGACAAATATGTATCCTCAAAGTAGTATCTTGAAAGGTTATTTGTGTTTCAGGTTGTTTGTCATATGGTATAGACTTAGACAAAAATATACATGTATATATTTTTTTGCCCATCATCTCCCCAGACTGTCTGTTGTGTATATTTGAAAAATTAGAGATTTTGAGAACATATTGATTAGACGGTATTATTGCTTATCACTTGCATTTGATCTTCTTCATTCCAGTATTCTTAAGGACAAGAGATACCCTTGTTGGTCATACCTGGTGTGCCTCATACCTGGTATAATTCTTAGGGCAGATCAGATATTCAACAAATACTCGTTAAAGACATCATTTCAGCTTTCTGTAAAACACAGTGACAGTGATTCTACGTGAACAACTTGATATTGTATGTAGAATTATTAATTTGTGTAAATATATACATAAATTTATCTTTTGTGGGGAGCTATTCCTATCATCAGGTATTCAAATGGATGTTTGTTTCCCAGAATATTAAGAGCCATAAGCTAGGATTTCCCAAGTGTGCAGATTTTTGTGGTAGTGGTTTAATGATAAAATCCTTAGGAGAAAGGAGGATTGTTTTTTCTTCCCAAAGCACACTTTTATTCATTAAGGCTCTGCTGTATGTCAGGCTCTATAGCCGGGTTAGAGGTGCAGTTCTTATTATATAGGTCATACCATCATCTATCTCACAGTTTAGTAGATAACAGGTATTGGACAACTACACAAATTATGAACTGCTTTACTCAAAATTACATATTAAATGTTTAGGTACAATAGTCATACTTAATAGATTTGCTGTGTTTAGCAAAAGTCAGAAGCTGTATCAATATAAAACTGTAATCGGATTCCTGAGTTTTGGCTTTGGTAAAGGCTATGCTAAATATTTTGGGGGGAACAAAGATGAATAAGACATGAATTTTGGCCAGGTACGGTTGCTCACATCTGTAATCCCAGCACTTTGGGAGGCCAAGGCAGGCGGATCACCTGAGCTCATGAGTCCAAGACCAGCCTGGCCAACATGGTAAAACTCTGTCTCTATTAAAAGTAGAAAAATTAGCTGGGCGTGGTGGTACATACCTGTAATCCCAGCTACTTGGGAGGCTGAGGCAGGAGAATTGCTTGTACCTAGGAGGTGGAGGTTGCAGTGAGCCAACATGATACCACTGCACTCCAGCCTGGGTAACAGAGAGACTCCACCTCCAAAAAATAAAAATTTAAAAAGACATGAATTTTGCCCTGAAAGAATTTTTAATCTAGTTCAGTAGTTTTCAACTCTGGCTACACATTAAAGTCATTTGGGGCCAGAGGAAAAAAGTAGGAGGCTGAAATATTCTCACTTGGATGGAAAACTGTTAAGATGATATAAACACTTTGAAGAAAGGTCTGGCATGTTCTTATAAAGGTAAACATACCTACTCCACGATCCCGTGATTCAAGAGAAACAAAAGCATATGCTACAAGAATAATCGTGGCAGCTTTTGCTAATAGCACCAAACTGGAAGCAACCTACAAACAGGTGAATGGATTAAGAAGCTGTGAAATATCCATTCAGTAGAATATTATTCAGTGACAAAAAGGAATGGGTTACTGAAACAACATCATGAATGAAAGAAGCTTTACACAAAAGTATGCACTATTTGATTTTGTTATTTGAAGTTTTAGGATAGACAAAAATAATGTGAGAAAGGGTCAGAAAAGAGTGGTTTCTTCAGGGATGTAAGGATGGAAATCCCCTGGGTACAGGAATGCAGGAACTCTGTGGGTGATGCTAATGTTAATAAATTTTGGGGATCATATCATGTGGGGAGATAAAAGCAAAAACTTGCTATATTCTCTCTGCTTTTCCTTCTCCCTCATCAATTTTAAAAGTCTGGGAATTACTCCATATGTATTTTTACAAAGACCCTCAGCTGATTCTAATGCCCACTGAGATTTGAACTATTAAATAGTATATAATATGGAGGAGAGTGTGTTAGTTGCATACTGCTACTGTAGCAAATCACCACAAACTTAATGGCTTGAAATGACACAGATTTATCATCTCATCATTCTATGGGTTAATGGTTTGGGTTTACTTGCCTGGTTCTTCTACTTTGGGTTTTTCCATCCCCAAATCAAGATTTAGGCAGGACTGTGTTTCTTTCTGGAGGCTCTGAAGATGAATCTACTTTAAGTTCATTAAGCTTCTTGGCAGAATTAAGTTCCATGTGGTCACAGGACTGTGGTCCCTATTTTCTTGTTGGTTGTTGGCCAGGGTCCTTCTCAGCTTCTAGTGGTTACCTTTAGTCCTTTGCTCGTGGTCTGCTACCTCCATTTTGAAAGCTAACAGGGATGGTCCAAGTTTTTCTCACTCTGCAGTACGGTCTGACCTCCTCCTCCTCCTCTTTTTGCCTCTTCTCTATCTGGTTTCCTCTTCTGGTGCATCTTCTGAGTGACTTTTCTACTTTCCTCTTTGAAGGTATTGTATGATTACACTGGATCCCCCTGGATAATCCAGAATAATCTCCCCATATTAAGGTTATTTGATTAGTAACCTTAGATCCATCTGCCAAGTCCCTTCTTAGCAGTGGCTAGATGAACATTTGATTAAACAATCAGGGGATGAGAATCTTAGTGAGCCAGCATCTTTAAAATCCCGCATAAATGTGGAATTACATATAAAATACTGTAGGATTTCAGAATAAAGAGAAATTATTTTTAACTGGGTAGTATCTGGGAAAGCCCCTTTGAGATGGTAGTTGTTGTCTTTTGAAGGATAGTTCTGATGGGTGCTTTGGAGCAGGAGTAGAAGGGACTCCAGTTGGGGGTAACAGCTTAAATGCCAGTGTCTCTGTCTCTTGACCTCGTGATCCACCAGGAAGGGCGACAATGTGTGGTACAAGAAGAGCGGCCGTATCCCATGAGTGCACTCCATGTGCGTTAGTTACTATTTACAGAGCTATTCAGGCTACCAATGTCAGATTTTTCTAGATCAAAGTAAAAATAAGAGGAATATCCAGTTTATGAACACTTAGCATGCAAAATCATTATTTTAAAAGGACTAAGGCAATTATGTGTTATTGTTTTTGTACCACCTTCTCTTTGGCTGTTAGAACTAAGTGGAGTTACACATGAAAACATAAAACCTGATTTTCATATTTCTAAACTCTTAAAAACTCCAAATCTGCTGATACAAAAAAGCGAATGTGACCTTCAGGAAAAGTCTACCACTCTCCTTTTGTATTGCCCCACAGGGCTTACCTGTGGGTAATTATCCACCTAAAGCAGGGTACAAAGCTCATTTTTAGCGAGCTTTGTACCCTGCATTAGGTGGATAATAGCATCAGTGCAGTCACAGCTTGTGGAGAGATGCTGAGGTCATATTGGCATGTCCTTGGTGTCTCTAAAAATTGCTGCCATATTATAATTGATTTTTTATAACAATTCTGCCTAAGGGAAAAATCTTTATTAACATTACTCTCTACCACTTACCTTCCTTTTCACCTAATTTATTTGTAAGCTATACAAAGAATTGTTTATGCCTTTTTATTTTGAAAGCATGCATCTATATACAAAGGATTCATAGAATACTTTCTGCCAACCTTTGAAAATCACAAAGGATATAACTGCCCACAGTTGCTTTTATTCAGCCTTCTAAAGTGTGTATACATAAGGGCTAAAATAACAAAACCAGTACAGCTAGCTGGTCCCTTTTTCACACACTATGTATGAGAAATAGATTAAAAAGGGAAGTTATGGTGGCAGAAAGCCAAGGGGTCTTTTACTAGAGATCAACAATTTCACTTGCCTTTGGTGAATCATATTTTGCCCTTAAAGCTTCTAGTACATACTAAGCCTTCCGTAGTCTTTCCAAACCTTTCTTCCTCTCTCTTGCCAGTGTTTGTTTTCCTTCCCTCTCTTCCCACCTTCCACCCAAACCTGAAGTGCTGGTCATGATGATTAGAGGCCTGTAAAAAGAAACCCGTCTTTTTCTGTGTCTTTTTTTTACTCACTTTGAGTAGAAAAATAGCTTTTTCTTGGAGTTGCTCTCTGCATTCTGAGTAGACATTGGTACACGTTTAATTCATACAGTAGTTAATTGGCACTATTTAGCAGCTGGAAAGGAAGCGCTACCTTCCTTACCATGTGGCAGTCTCATTCTTGTCACTATTCACCCATAATGTCTGCTGGTGTTCTGATTAAAGCTTTGTGCTTTCAGATTCAGAGACACTGGGAACTGTCTCTGATTTCACCTTTTCCCATTCATTTTCCCTCTTTAATATGCTAAGGTATACTTTCTGATAATTTAGAAAGATTGCTGTTGCTTTCACCTATAGTTATCTGTTCCTGTTTCTATGGTACTTCTGACTTTGAAGATGCATTTCTTTGCCCATCTACTGTGTCAGTTACGTCTGTTTCTGGTTTCTTTTCTCTAGGGAAAATTGATTTTTTAAAAAATGAAACCAAGTAATTTCTTTCAGTTCTCGTGTTCTTATATTTTCCTTGTTTATAATACCTAATTAAAAGCTTATTATAAGGACCCTTCCAGTGTCGTTAACTTCCAGTTAACTGTGTCTGTACTCCTGCAAATACCTACACACATCTTTATGAAAAGCCCAAGCCCCAATTTGTGGTACGTTTTTAAATTGTTAAGAACTGAAGATTTGGGGGCATTATTTGCATTTGAGAAGTCCTTTTCAACCTTAAAATCTATGGGTTTCTAGGTTTCACGTTATCTCATATGAACAAAGGTGACACCGATGTTTAAAAACTGAGGCTATCAGCGGGGCACGGCGTCTGACTCCTGTAATCACAGCACTTTGGGAGCCCACAGTGGGCAGATCACAAGGTCAAGAGATAGAGACTATCCTGGCCAACATGGTTAAACCCCCTCTCTACTAAAAACAAAACATTAGTTGGGTGTGGTGGCACTTGCCTGTAGTCCCAGCTACTCTGGAGCTGAGGCAGGAGAATTGCTTGAACCTGGAAGGCTCAAGCCTTCCGCCTGGAAGGCGGAGGTTGCAGTGAGCCAAGATTGCACCACTGCATTCCAGCCTAGTGACAGAGCAAGACTCCGTCTAAAAAAAATAAAAAAATTTCTGAGGCCATTCACACACAGGTACAGAGAGAGTGAGCAGACACATGTATGCGAGCATAAAGAGAAGTTTCTCTGCCTAAGGACATTTCTTCCAGTCCCTCACTGAATATCTAAATATGCCCTTCTACTCATTTGCTACATAAAAGCACAATCCTGGTGATTACCCGCTTAGGATACAAATTAATAATTAAGACCATCCAGTCCATAGGGGTGAGGGGGGAAACTCAAAGTGGAAAATATAAACAGTAACAAATGAATCTAACTGTATTACAAATTAAGTATTTTGTAATTTACACTAAAAGGGATGTGAAAGGAAAGAACTAACATAAATAATTTTGAAAAACAGCATTTTAACTGGATGCCATGTGGCAGAAGACAAAAAACAGTATTGAAACACCATACTCCAGTTAGTAAATTTGTTTTTTATAGGGGTCACTTTGCAAGCTGGGGACCCCTGGCCAGCAATGCCCCATCTGAGCCTCCCTCAGCCATGCTGACATGCCCCAGCTCACCTGTGTTAACAGCTTGTACCCTTGTTTTGTGGTTCCTGAGCTCTTAGACTAAGCTCAAGAAGAATGAGGATACAGGGGCCATGGAAGGGTGAGGAGGGTGAGGAAGAATTTTATTGAGTTATAAAAATGGCTTTCAGCAAGAGAGAGAGGGGATTCCCCTGTGTGGCTGTGTCTGGGGCCCTTTATGGACTCAGAATGGGGAGTGCATGCTGATTGGTTTGTAAGTATGCAAAAAAGTTTAAAGCAAATAACACCATTCAAAGGTGGGAAGGACAATGTAGAAAAACCAATTAGGAAAGGGTATGTGTAAAATAGGTGAAGGATGGGGACCAATCAGACGAAAGTATGCCAAACAGGAAGACAGGTTCTCAATTCAGTCAGAGGATTTAACTTGTAGCTTGGCTTTCAGACTTTAAACTGTCTTCGACTTGGAGGTGAGGTTTTGCTGGGGATCTGCCACTTTCTGTCTATGCATTTGTCTGCCTCTATCACTACTTTATGTTTATATTAGGATATGCAAATAAGCAAACATACTATAGATGATAAGAGCCAGTTTTCTGTCTGTGAGAGAAAGAAATTATGAATAAGGAACGCTGTGGTATTGGATTGCAGTTGGCGTTATTGGTATGAACTCATAATTTTTAATGTATGGATTGATGCAGAAATGTAGACAAGTGTGCATGATAGGTATGTATATATGTATGTAAATACATACTTGCATATATTTGTTAGCTCTGCCTGCTGAGGGGATCTGGAAGCAATGGCACCTCAATACCAATGACGAGTATAGCATCCAAACCTTGGTTTCTAAATACCGTTTATGAGTAAAAGAACTCAATGCTCTGTAGAGAATTGGTTCGTTGTTGTCCTGGGGCAGGGAACATACAGGATGAGCCTAGAACATCTTGTGGTGCCAGAAAGTAAATAAGTGCTCAGAAAAGGGGGGTGGTATGCCAGAAGGCCAACCTGGCCAACCTGGAGGAGCTCCCAATGACCAAAGCTGGAACAGTTTGAGCAACAAAGTGGTAGTATTAGATTATACTCAGAGAAGAAAATGAATATCCATTGAATACATTTTAAAATTTGTAGGAAATTGACAGATTTTTATTACAGAAAAAAATTTAACAGTTGTAAAAGGAAAAAATGAAATGGCAAATATCACACTAATTATTGTTGCACATAGATCCATTGAAGGATGCTAAATTTAGTAGATGAAAGTTAGGGAAGAAACAGGATATTTGCATAGTCTCAAAGTATCTCTCCCAAGATATTTATTCATTATGAGGGGAAAAATAGTAACTTTACAGTATGGACAACCAAAGATACCATCTTAACCAAGTGATCAAGGTTAACATCACCAATGACAAGGCATCTCAACATCATGAAGCCTCTGATGCCCTAAGAAGATAACATCACTTCTCTTCCTCAAAATGCCTAACTTCATTGTAAAAAAGAGAAAACAGCAGCCAACCCCAAATTGCAAGATAGTCTATGGAATAACTGGCCCATCTTCTTCTGAGGTGTCAAAGTCCTAAAAGACAAGGGAACCCTGAAGAACTATCACCAGTTTAGGAGACTAAGAAGCCATAACAACTGAAGGCATTGTGGGTTCTACAGAGAATCCTGGAATAGGAAAAGGGCAGTAATGGGGAAACTGGTGAAATTTGAATAAGGTCTATAGTTTAGTTAATACTTTACCAATATTCACAGTCTGGTTTTGATCATTGATGGGTATGTAAGATGTTAACCTTAAGGGAAGACTTGGGGGAGGATTTCCAGGAATTCTTTGTACTATTTGTATAACCTTTTTGTAAGTCAAAATTATTTCAGAGAAAAAAAAGATGCTTGGATAGCTAAATGGACCAAGGTGTGTCTACAAGGACATTAATTGCAGCATTGCATACAATAGCAAAAAATTGAGAATAATACAAATCTTGGTCAGTGAAGGATTAGGTCAATTATACTTTATTTATGTAATTAATACAATTGTTAAAAAGACCACAGAGTTATGAATAGTGGTATGGATGTCAAAATGAAGAGAAAGGGTTAAGAGTATGGCTTCTTCATTCATGTTGCCTGGATTCTCTGATATTTAACTGTGACCTTCGAAAAATTATTCCTCTATCAGCTTCCTCATCTGTAAATTGGGAACAGTGAATATACCTACTTATGAACCGGGAATGAGGTTTAAATATGAAAATCCATGTAAAGCATACAGGATGATACTTAGCACATAAAAATACTTGATAGAATGAGTACCTAATTATTATTTTTGAGGAATTGATGGAGGAAACTTCGATACAAAATTAAGTATGGAATGATACCATTTGTGTTAAAATTCGTATATGAGAATCTTGAAGATTAAGTGCTAATATGTTAATAGTGATGCTGTCAGGGGAACAGCATTTTAGGGAACTTCCGGGGTTTGTTGTTGTTGTTGTTGTTGTTTTTTAGATTGGGTCTGCTCTATCACCTAGGCTGGAATGCATATAGCGTTGCAGTCATAGCTCACAGCAACAGCAAATTCCAGGGCTCAAGCAAAGTTCTCACCTCAGCACCCTCCTCTCATGTAGCTGAGACTACAGGCGTGTGCCACCAAGCCTGGCTAATTTTCTTATTTTTTGTAGAGATAGAGTTTTGCCATGTTGCCCAGCCTGGTCCCAAACTCCTGGCCTAAAGGAATCTTTCCCCGTCGGCCTCCCAGTTAGGAACTTCCACTTTCTAAGTTAAATATTTCAAAATGTATTTTGCATTAAGTATACTGAAGGTACCCAGGAAACTTCACCCCAAAATATGGTTCCCTGGTATAATAAGTATTTTGAATTAAAGGTCTTTAGAGATCAGCAAATGTGGGAAGAGACTTTTCCCTTATCCAAGTAAAGACTGGACCCACTAAGGAGAACAATTGTTCTTCCTTAGCCTCCTTGTTACGTATTGCAACAGAGAATGCCGAAGAATATAACCATGCTGGAACATTTTCTAAAGAGGCCCATTTACAAGTTAATCTCTGTTTTCTCATCCATTCATTCTCCTTGGTAATCATTTATTGCCCTTTGACAGAATTCCCTGTATCCGCTATCTCCCCACTCCTCTATGAGAAGAAGCTATAGGAGTATGTTGATCCCATTGGAATATTTGGGGAATCACTCTGTGATTCTCCCTTGTCCATGTTAATAAATTGTACGCCTTTTCTCATTTTACTCTGCCTTTTTTCAGTTGATTTTCAGTGAACCTTCAGAGGCTAAAGGGGAAGTTTGCCCTTTTTTTTCTGCTATACAGTTGAAGAAGTATGCATAGCAACTTTTAAAAGAAGCCTGCTAACAATATTTATTAAATAAAAGCCAGCAATGAAAACTTTATTTCTAAAGCTAAATGCCTTGCACAGTCTCCAAGGTCATATGACTTGTCCTTCACATTGGAAATTATAAGAGACCTGACTCTGTTCCGAGCCGCTTAAAACTAGTTGAAGTCTATAATTCTCTGAAATGTGGGTCTCAACATGGAAGATTAATTACTCTGGTGTATAGTTCTAGGCTGTGAAAAGTTATGTGTAACCTAGGTAAGGATGGGTATGACTAGCTCTTTTTCCTCATGAAAAATAAAATAAAAGGCCTGAAATGTAGCATTTCACCAACAATAAGTAATTCCTAACATTTTTATTAGAATGATTAAACCCTGGAGTTGAGCACCAATGGTGACATAGTCTCCAGACCTAAAGTTAAAAATAGGGTAGATATCAATTGCTTTTTAATCTTTAACTGGTGGTGGGCCACCTGAGTTATAGTGGGATCCAGAATTCACTAATATCCTCACAAAAGCCATCTATGTTTATATGTAGTGTAGGTAAAATATGTATGGAAATAACTACATGTTTTCAAAGAACATTCTCATACTTGTATTTTGGATATGACATCAGTTTGTTTTATGATTGTGAAGATTTTTTTTTCCTGTGCTTGGTTTGATGCCTGTGTCGTCCTGAAGATCTATACAGTGCTTCCTAGGGAACTAAGCGTGACCATTCTGATTTAAGCATATACAGGTTACATAGCAAATTTAAGGCCCATCTGTCTTTGCGGTTTGGGTGATACTAGTTTGGTTGGTTGGTTTTTTTTCTTTTTTCTTTTCTTTTTTTTTTTTTTTTTTTTTTTTTGCTAGATCATCTATAACACAAAGTATACCAGGTTTCTTTGCAAGGAAATAGGAAGACAGTTCTAAGATATTAGGATGAAAGGTGAAACTTTCTTCTGTTCTCTTGTATTTGTGATTCCTTTTTATATCTTCCCTATTATAGTCCTTTCAAATTTGAATCACCAAAGCTTCCCAAGAATAAAATGAAAATGTCGAAAGCATTATTTTCCTTATATTACTCCTGGTAATGTTTTTATGCATTTTCCATCCTGGTTTCTTAAACACTTTTGTTTAAGTATATATTACTGGTTGACCTGCTATTTTAAAATTGCTTAGATCTCATTTCGGTTGTACTTTTTTCTTCAGGCCTCCACCTGCTTTTTTATTCTGTTTGCAACAGACACTGTTTCATTTGTTGGTAACCATATGGCAGAGCATTTCTTTTTTTTACAATAAAATTAGATGCAATGTGTTGAAGCTCATATTGTTGTATCACAGTCTCTGGAGAGCTTAAAGTAGGTGGGAGAGGGCATCCCAAAATGCAGCATGCCACTGATAGGACGGATAATCTTAGCACAGGATTGGGTTTTTAAATATTGCATTTTAAAGGTGCCGACACATGTAGTTAGTGCCAGTACAAGAGTGGAGTCTATAGATGAATAGCACAGCTGCAGTGTTGGTGGAGTTTTCCCTCCTATTTCCCAAATACTTTGGTTTCTTAAATTCTAGGATTTTTTTTTTAAACTCTTCTTCCTGCACACTGAAATTCCAGGATTTTAATATGACATAAGCTACTCCCATGGACCACTGTTGTGAAGTTGAGATCATCATGGTAACAAACTCCAAAGAAAGATCAGTGGACACTTCGAGTCACATCATCTAGGTTAAATTTTGACCCTATCCCTTACTGGCATTGTGACATTGGGCAAATTAAGGAGGCTTTCTGAGGCCCCTTTCTCTAACCATAAAATGGAGATAACATCACATCTTGTGAACAGCTGTTAGAGGAATAAATGAGATTACATGTATCAAATGCTTCATACCTTCCCTGGGCTATGACTTGTACCTATAACTGTTCTTCCTTTCTCTCTACTACTTGTTCTCATCATCCTCTTACTCAGTATTTTGTTTTCTAAGGTTTAAAAAACAGACAATAGAAAACATTATTTTAATCCCTTTTTATGTTTTGATCTGAAAATCTTTATGTATTTCCTTTCTCCCTTTCATTCCTTCATTCATTGTTGGCTTTGTGCCAGGACTACTTTTTATTTTTAGACAGTCTTGCTCTGTCACCCAGGTTGGAGTGCAGTGGTGTGGACTTGGCTCACTGCAACCTCCACCTCCAGGATCAAGCAATTCTCCTGTCTCAGCTGGGAATACAGGCGCACACTGCCATGCCTGGCTAATTTTTTGTATTTTAGTAAAGAGCTAGGTTTCACCATGTTGCCCAGGCTAGTCGTGAACTCCTGAGCTCAGGCAGTCTGCCCACCTCGGCCTCTGAAAGTACTAGGATTACAGGCTGAGCCACCACGCACGGCCACCAGGACTTCTTTCTTGAGGGTCCAGTAAGCCTTCTGGCCTCAGGGAGGCACCCAAGTTAATCCACACTCAGAGAAAAGCCAGCAGTCACTGGGAAACTCAAGTGGAAGTGCTGAACCCGGAGGCAGCTGAAAGGTGTGCAAAGTGAAGTCGGCCTCACAGAGCTGAGGCTCAAGGGACATTAGGAGGAACAGGGGACAATGTGGTGGGACAGAGGGAATCGTTTGTTCATTTGGATATTAGGATGAGTGAGAGAAAGGATTTCCAGGTGACTTCTGGGATTTAGGTACCTGGTGGGGTCATTTCACTGAGATTTGGAATGTAAGAACGGTTTATTAGAAATGGAGGTAATCTTAGAAGATTATCTAGATAGTCTTATATTCATAAATTTTTAGATAAGGAAACCGAGAGGCTGTCAAGGGTAAGCTCAAAAAGCAGTAGAGCTTCATCCAAGGTCACTCAGACTCTCCCTGCCATAATAAGGGGAAAATAATGTGACTGCAGAAGGACCGTTAGAGAACAGGACTGAAGGTATGATGGATTCTACTTGAGAATTTTGCAAATGAAACGCTGCACATTTTTCTCTTCGTAGCTAGGGAAGGTCACTGCAAGCTGTCAGAATTGAAGAGAAGTGAAGTGGAACAAAAAGGGTGGAGTTGAGGTCAGATTCTGAGGAGAGAGAGAGTAGGTTGCCAAAACTGAGTACTTATAAAGCACTGTCGAGGTGATCCAGGCTGAGTTAACACAGCAGGAGCTGTCAGTGTGGAACCTGTGTCGGTGTCCAGTTCTGGGGGCCAAGCAGAGGTCAGACCTGGGAACAGAAGACAGGGAAGCAAAGCTGTGCTAGGGTAATGTGGAGTGGGTCCAGGGCAACTCCATGGACAGCAGCTCCTGCTCCCAGAGACTGGCTGGCCTCTGCTCTGGCTGACAGGAACATCTTGCAGTTTGTTTCTGAGAGATTTTCTATGCTCAAGAAAGTTACTACACAGTCTCTTATTCCAGATTCGATATTGTTTGTGAGCTCTTGACATTTCCTTTGGAAATAACTTATGTTCTAAAGATAGCTGATAATGTTATCTTCATCTAATTTCTAATATTCTTTAAAAATATTTGACTTAGAATGATAAAAAACAGATACTATACTTGATCTTAGCCAGAAAGCCAGGTAAATTTCAAATTTTCTCATTGCATAAAAAGTATTTGCGGTAATGGATATATTACTTTGTTTGATTTAATTATTTCACATTGAATTTTCAAATCATAATATCACTTTGTAATCTCATAAATATATACATTTATAAGTTGATTTATGATAAAAAAATTTGGTTTATATTTTTTGCTACTATAAATAGGATAAATTAGAGTCCTGTGACCATGCTTGCTAATAGTGGTACTGTATTTATAAAAGAATGTCTTATCTTTAGCTATTAGACACATGAAAAATGGAAATTAGAAAATAGATTTCAAAGTATGTATTATCTTCTCCTTTATTTTCAACCCTATAATAAAACAGATGTTTTAGAACACTTTCTTGTTCTCTGTAGAGTTCAGACAAAGGCACTGTATTTACATGTGATGTTTTCCAGGTTTGCCCAGCCCCTTGTTTCTTTAAATACTCTTCGTATTTCAACAGTGAGTTTATAACTAATAATTAAGCATGGGAACACCTATTTTTTCCCTCAAATAGCTTACCCTTTTTCTTCCAGAAGATCTGTTTATTGCCTACAATTCTTTACTTTTGTGGGAGAATCATCTGCTTCCTTGTTCCTGATTATAACTGGGAAGGATTTTCAATTTAAATTAATTTTCAGTTGCTTAATGTTCTTCCTTAACTATATTTATTACCAAATTTTCATCCATCTGAATTTTTCCAGGTTTTCCGTGTGTGCCTTCCAAAATGATTTTTGAACCATAAACATGTATTAACTAAATCACGGGGAGAAATCACCCTGGAGTCCACGTTGTTCCAAACAATCTGTGATACCTAAGAGTCTAAGGTTCATCTTAAAAGGAAAAGTAATCATCCTTATGGTATTTTTTTGTCTTTAAAATATACCAAAAGAAATTTTAGAACAAAAATGATTAGAATTTTTTTCCAGATATTGTTGGGGTGAAGTTGGGATTTCTCATTTTTTGAATATAGCTTACTTTTTAGCCATCCAAAAATAGCATTTCTGGAAAATAGTCAATTGTAGCTATAGTCAGCCCTTCAATGTGTATGATGTCTATATCTCTCTTGTGGAGTTATCAGGTGACTAGTATGAGTCTTCAGTGCTGAGAGTAAGATACCAGTTTGGCATTCAGCCTACTCATGTTAAGGTTTAACCTGTGATGGGATTCTCATTTCTGATAATGATTATCATATTAAAAATTTAACTTGTCATGGACACAGGGAGGGGAGCACTACACACTGGGGTCAGTTGGGGGGAAATAGGGGAGGGACCGTGGGGGGTGGGGAGCTGGGGAGAGGTAACAAGGGAAGAAATGCCAGATATAGGTGATGGGGAGGAAGGCAGCAAATCACACTGCCACGTGTGTACCTATGAAACAATTTTGCATGTTCTTCACATGTACCCCAAAACCTAAAATGCAATAAAACAAATAAATGGGGAAAAAATTTAACTTGTGATGTGTATGGTAGATCCCCTTTATAATATGGTTATTGTGTGGATTCTATTTAGCATCTGATAGATTCTGTTCACAGAAAAAGCAACTGTCCACAGTGTAAACATCATAGATCGGCCCTGTCCATCTTGACAATGCAGACGTTGTCTAATCACATAACAGTGTAACTTGAAGTCCACCCTTGAGATGATCTTGATGAACCTTCTCATTTTATAAATGAGAAAGGGGGTTTCAGGGAAATAGTAACTTGTTTAAGGCCCTAATTAGCATGGGTAAAGACAGAATAGAGAGGACAGCTACTTCTCCTTCCCACTGCCATGGTTTTCTCGCCTGCCAGGATGCTTCTATTTTGAAATAATAAGCAAAATTGGTCACCAGAAAGTCCTGATAACAGATTGTTATGTAGAGGCTGAGCTATGGAATTAACATTCAGTTCTGGGCTTGCTTTCCTTTCCCTGTGACCCCATGTTAGTCATTTGGATTTCCTGATTTCCATTCCTTTGCCCTTCTCGCAATTTCACACTGATTCAGACTTTTAAAAGTTAGCTTCTAGTTGGTATCATCTGTAAGCAGAAAATAATTTATAAGCAGTTTCTCTTGATCATAAATTGAATAGAAGGAACCTGTTCCTGTTGCCTGTGTGATAAGGATGTATGCAAGGGCACACTTGTTCAAACAATAGGAAGTCAATCTCAAGTAGGTCAAAATAAAGTTAAAAGTAAACCCCATGATACAAGATGAGTTTTGTGTATTTTTTCTACTGAAGTTCAGTTAAATAATTGCTTTAAAGTTAGAAAGTGATAATAGACTAGACAGCATTCTGTACCCTGGGGAAGAAAAATACTTTTCCCCAGAAAACCTATATTTGCAAGACTAATTTGTAGCCTTATGCATATTATAAAGCCATTGACTATATGAGTATTTTAGTGTATTTAAAATGGCATAGAGGCCAGATGTGGTCACTCACACCTGTAATCCCAGCAGTCTGGGAGGCCAAGGCAAGCAGATTGCCTGAGGTCAAGAGTTTGACACCATCCTGGGCAACACGGCAAAACTCCATCTCTGCAAAAATATATTTTAAAAAGTAAGTCCCAGCTCTTGTGGGAGGCTGAGGTGGGAGGGTCACTTGAGCCCAGGAAGTCAAGGCTGCATGAGCCATGAGCATACCACTGCACTCCGACCTGAGCTACAGAGTAAGACCCTGTTGAAAAAAAAGAGGGAGAATAAAACATAGCATAGCATAGTACCTGGGTTCAAATTATAGTTCCATCATTTTGTAGCAGTGGGCCCTACTTTTCTCATTTGTGACCTAATGCAGTGTTTCTCAACTGTGGCTATATGTTAGAACTACCTGGGACAATTACAAAAGAAAACAAAAAAGCAAAATAATGCACAACCTGTATCCTCAGAAAGTTCTGATTTTAATTGATCTGGGATGAGATTAGTATTTTTTCAGAAGCTCCCCAGGTGATTCCAATGGACAAATAAGCCACAAAAGCAGATGACTTTGATGTCCTTTTCAAATGTTAATATTCTACAATTCTGGGATTTTTTATAATGTCAAGTCCAGCCTCACACTCAGCATAATCATCTCTCCTTCTTTGAAAAGCACCATTTTGTTTTTAATGTTAACATTCATTTGGAAAGAATACCCGTTGCCCTCAGAAAGCTTTGATTAAAAAGTTTTTCCTGATCATCAGCCACATTTATCTTTGGAAAAACAAATAATAAGTCTAATTACTGATTTAATTGATGACTATTCTGGTATTTGAAGATTCCTTCTGTGATTCAGCTAAGTTACTTCCTCTTAGGTGAAACTTTCCCAATTTTTTTCATCTCTTATTTTTGTGCACCATTATTTCCATATCTTAACACACTATTCTGCTCTGGAGGTAATCTCTCCTTATATCTATAAAATGTTTTTCTGGAATTGAACTACAGCCCCATTGAAGATCAGAGGAGATAACTTAGGGATTTTTGGTGATGATTCCCTTCTCAAACTCTTACTAAATGTAGGATTAATAAATAGACCCAGTTTTAGTAAACAGTTTAGTAAATGGTGTTTTCTAACACATATTCACCTATAAATGTGTATGCTAATAAACACAGTAGATGATAAAATTCTCAGCGTTTAAAAATTTTCATTGTTGGCCGGGCGCGGTGGCTCAAGCCTATAATCCCAGCACTGTGGGAGGCCGAGGCGGGTGGATCACGAGGTCAAGAGATCGAGACCATCCTGGTCAACATGGTGAAACCCCGTCTCTACTAAAACTACAAAAAATTAGCTGGGCATGGTGGTGCGTGCCTGTAATCCCAGCGACTCAGGAGGCTGGGGCAGGAGAATTGCCTGAACCCAGGAGGCGGAGGTTGCGGTGAGCCGAGATCGCGCCATTGCACTCCAGCCTGGGTAACAAGAGCGAAACTCCGTCTCAAAAAAAAAAAAAAAAAAAAAATTTCATTGTGTACCAGGCATCATTCTAGTGTTTAAATAAATTAACATGTTTGATTCTTGCAATAACTCTTGAGGATAGGTACCATTATTATTTTTACTCTTTAGATCTGAAGGAGAAACTAAGGAACAAAGTAGTTAAGTGTCTTGCCTTCAATTTCACGGTAAGTGGCAGAGCTAGAATGCTGATTGCATAATATAGGGCATCTTATTCCAAAGTTTGTAAGTATGGAAATTGGGGGTTATAGAAAGTATGTGAGGTGTATAAAGTTTATGCTTATACTTAAAAAGGTAAATTGTAGTATAGGACATGTGCTCATTTGTTTTAATGTACATTGTTTTAGGAAACTTGAAGTTTGTCAGAAACTACATGAAACCTATTTATAATAAGCACATAAATTGTTTTTGTTTATTTATATTTTTAATGAATTCTGCTAGACAATCTTGGTTCAATTTGCCAAATAAGTTTCCTAAAACTATTCAGATGTGTGTTTCTTGTTAACTTCAACATTAAGTTTCCCATTATATATATATATGTATATATATATATATCACTAAAAAGTTATTTAAAGAACTCTTGTTGGTATCCAGTATTCCTTTGTTTGCTTATTGTTTCATCAGCCTCATAAATTTGTATTGATTCTGACTGTTTATGATCATTATTTCTTAGTCTTTGTCTGATTCATTCTGAAAACTCAAGCTTTTTATGTGAGACTTACCCACTTGAGGTTACCAGTAAAAGCCATGCTATGAGGAGATAGAAATGTGTCAGAGAAAAATTGTGCTTGTGGAACCTACCCTCCTTCTAACTACTATAGCCTTAGATATGTTTGTAAGGTGAATAAAGAATATAAAGTGTAAAGGCACAAATAAAGCATTCCTCTCCCCTATGAATCTTATCCTAGGGAGTAGTGTGTCCACTCTGTGCATTCATTGTCCATTCGCTGTTCGGTGTATTACTCTGATTGTGAATATCTCAGCCATTATTTCTGATTCTGTATGCTAAGGCATGGGTGGTCCTGTGCATATGTGCCAGTATTACTCTGTGAATTATTGGTTTCAAGGGGATAAAGGGCACAGTCTTTGATGTGAAGACCTAATTTTCCCTTTAACAGTAGAATTTTAAGTTTTCATCTTAGATGAGGATCGTTTGTTTTTAGTGCAGAAAGCCTTTGTAATGACATTGCTGTTCTCTGGAACCTTTTGATTTCAGCCTGAGAAAGAATGATTTAACCTCTTACATAACATCAGAATGAGAAATTATGATCTTCCTTCTTTTTGTTGACTTTTATATTTACAGTTACAAGCTAAATCAGGAGAGGGTCTTGAAGACATTCTAACCCAGTCACTTCATTTTATAGAAAACACTAGCCAACACTGAACACTTGTTTCTTTTAGGTCTCCCTATGGCTTACTGAATTCTATATGGGCAGGGATTTTATTTGCCATGTTTACTCTTGGTGCCCCCAAATGATACTCAGGTTTTCAAGCATATAAATGAAATGGAGAACTTGGACTTGTGACGAGAAAAGACTTACCCAAGATAATCTTGCCAGAACCATCACCTTCTGACAACAAATATTATGTCTTTTTCATGATTTAAAAAAAGAAAAAGTATTTTTACTTGGGAATCATAATCAATTATTAAAGATCAGAATCATACACAGTTTACATTTATTAGATACTGTTTTCAGACATATAAATGAATTTCATTGAACAGTTACAGTACAACTCTTTGAATGAAGATACTTTTATCCATATTTTTATAGACAAAGAAACTTGGGCTTTGAAACAAAAAGTAATTTTCCAAAGGCTATACATAGAGACAGAATCGAAATCTGGTTTCTACCTCCAAGTTTAGTGATATTTTCTACTTTTGTCTTTTACATGAGGACCAATGTTTGTCAATATTGAGAATTATCCAGACCCATAAGTAACAGTCACTGAAATTATTTTTCTACCACCTTATATGTTATAGACTTTAATACCTGTGGATATGTTAAACAAGTGCTGACTTTGCCTATGGGTCTATGTTTAAAAGGCAGCAAAAAAGCCTGTAGCTTCTTAATTCCTTTCATCTATGGTTTTGGCCTTCTATGTGGTCTGATTTGAAGGGCTTTTCTGCTCTTTTTCTTTTTTTCATTTTCCCATAATTGGACTTGAATTTCCTCCTTTTGGTCCTAAATGATTTGCAGGCTTCAAAGCTTTTCTACTACATTGCAGGCATTGTCAGTATGGGATCTTATTAAAACTTAGTTGAGGATTAACATCTATAGCTGGAAGAAAGATAATTGCCTTTTTTTTGGTTTCTGTTAAGGAGTGGAGGGAGGAATGATGACAAACCAGGGCATGAGTGGAAGTCATTGTGACATGGCACATTTGTCAGTGTTCTGTGAAAGTAAAGAGCCTCTTATCCAGTGAAACTCTTGTCCAGGCTCAACTGGGCTAGTTTCGTGGGGACTCAGAATAATCTCATCACATCTCCACTTTGCTATGTAAACCCATCTGCCAGCCACTTTTTGGCAAAGGTCGTGCATGAGTAATACCCCCATTTCTATTCCCAAAGAGTCAGGATTTCAAGAGGGGCATGGTATTCTGCAGCACTGCACTTTAGTGCAGGAAAAAGGACACTGTCCACAGAATCTACTGTATTACCACCTCCATTTATCAATTTTATTTTTTACTTGTGATTGCTCTAGTGTTTCTTCCAGAAAGACATGCTAGAAGCATTGAACTTTTACAATTACAACCCTAAAAAGTAGAATCTCTTATTTTGTTTAAAAAAAAGAACTTTTCTCTCTATCAATTTATATATTCTTTACCTGGTACTAAGTTCTTATAGCATTTCTTTTTGTGTAAAACATATTTAGCCATAAGTAATAAGAAACTTAGTGGTGGTTCTGGATACTCATTCATTTGTTCTCTTTCTGATTTTTAAAAACCCTAACAAGATGTTTTAACCAAGGTTGCTGTCTGTAATGCTGTAGTCCGCATTGCACCTTTCATTCTGTTCTTTCTTTTCTCTCCTTCATTGGTTGAAGAGTCAAGGGCGGAAGATAGTGGTAGTGGGGAAGGGGTGTGTATAGGAAAGACCAGAAAAGTCCTGGTCATCTTTTCTTTTTTCTAATTTTATTTTATATTATTGTGGTTCACAATAATGGGGTTTGTGGTAGATTATCTGTTAAAAAAAATGTCCTGGTAGTTCTCCTATCCCTGTATGACGATGTCGTTCTATTCCTCAGGAGTGTAGTCTGTTTCTCCTCCTCCTGAAGTCTGGACTGGCTTGTGTGACAGTGTGGCACAAGTGGTGCTGTGCTAACTGCAGGCCTTAAGGGACCTGGCAGTTTCAGAGCCACCATGTAAGGAAGGAAGCTCAAGCTATCCTGCTGGAGAGAGAAGCCATATGTAGGAGCATCAAGGCGCTCCAGCTTGCAGCAGGCACCATGCTCATACATGGAACTGAGGCATCTTGGATCTTCCATCCCCAGGTCAGCTCACCCAATAGCACATGGGGCTGAGAAATCCTGTTCTCACTGAGTTCTACCCCAAACTGCTCATGCACAGAATCTCTAGCAAATGAAATGATGATGATGTAAAGCCCCTGACTTTTGGGGTAGCTTGTTACAAAGCAATAGATTACTGAGATAGGATTTATAGCTTCCAAATCTTCCTTCTTTTCTCATATCTGTTTACTGTTTGTCTGGATAGTTCTGTGACTCTGTATGTCCATCAATATTTTGTTTTAGTACAAATCTGTTAAGCATTCTTTTGTTGCTATTTCTTACTTTATAATTAGTGTATTTTGGGGTTTTTTGTTTGTTTTATTAGCTTTATATTTGTCCTCACTTGGAGCAGGTGACTCTCCTGAAATGCTACTAAGGGGACATTTCTCTAGGGGGCACAGTGGCACCAATTTCTTATAGTTGTATGTGAGAGACAGAAAATTACTTCTCTCTCTCAAAAGAAAAACAGTGGAAAAAAGGATGACTTATTTTCCCTAAAGTATATTTCCTACTACCCGATTAGACCATACTGACCTCTCAGACTCCTTAAATAGCTGTGCATCCTCCTCACTGATGGGCAGAAAACAAAGTAGAAGGATCTAGGTTAAGCATTTTTATTTAAAAACAATGACCCAGATGATCCAAGCAGAGTTTGCAAGGTATATTTTCTGTTCAAATTGCAAGTGTTCCCAGGAAAACCTAGAAGGTAATTATCTAGTTTTATTTTAGATTTTCTGAAAGGATCTGAAATCATTTTTTAAAGTACAACTTTTAATTTCCTGAGTAGAACACATGCCTGTTCTGAGTCCTGGTTTCAGCTTCTACAAGCAATTTCCTTTGAGTGCACAAGGTAGTGTTTTTCTCATTTTCTTGTCAGTTTTTTGTACTTAAAGATTTATTGTTTCTTCTGTTGTCTTTCTGCCTAGCAATTCCTTTCCTCAAACTGTCCTAAAGAGTTGATTAAAAAAGAATTACTGAGATCATGTTTGATACGGGGCAGTAAATTTTAAGTATCACATAGATAAAAGAGGAAGGGCATAGAGGATCTTAGTTGCCTTTCTTAATTGACAGAATCTTCCAATCTCACCTAATGATTTGTTTGCTGTTTCCATTCTTCTAGTCTTTATTTATTAATACTGACTCCATGACTTCATTAGCCCATAGTCAGAATAAATGTTTTGCTGTAATGAAGAACGTGTGTGTGTGTATGTGTGTGTTTGAGACAGAGTTTCACTCTTGTCACCCAGGCTGGAGTGCAATGGTGCGATCTCAGCTCACTGCAACCTCTGCCTCCCAAATTCAAGTGATTCTTCTGCCTCAGCCTCCTGAGTAGCTGGGATTACAGGCGCCTGCCACCAAGCCCAGTTAATTTTTAGATTTTTGGTACAGATGGAGTTTCACCATGTTGGCCAGGCTGGTGAAGAGCATTTTTTTTGTGTGTGGTGGAGGTGAAGGGGTGAATTTTCTAAAGAGGACAGATTGGAATGGCTTTTAGAAAGACATTATCTTTTTAGATAATGTCTTTATCTAAAAAAAAATTTATCTTTAATTTTTTAGATAATTTCTTTATCTAAAAGAAAATTTATCTTTTCTTTTCTAAAGAAAAGATGGCTTTTCTGACAGGCAGGTTCCAGTGGAATCGATAGTCACAACAGTATTGGGTTTATACCCTACCAAAAAAAAAAAAAAGAAAGAAATTATCTTTTTTAAGTTTTATTTAAAAATAAACATTATTTTCAGACTGGGCGCAGTGGCTCATGCCTGTAATCCCAGCGCTTTGGGAGGCTGAGGCAGGCAGATCATGAGATCAAGAGATCGAGACCATCCTGGCCAACATAGGGAAACCTTGTCTCTACTAAAATACAAAAAAAAAATTACCTGGGCATGGTGGCACACGCCTGTAGTCCCAGCTACTCAGGAGGCTGATGCAGGAGAATTGCTTGAACCCAGGAGATGGAGGTTGCAGTAAGCCAAGATTGCACCACTGCGCTCCAGACTGGCACCTGGAAACAGAGTGAGACTCTGTCTCAAAAAAAAAATAAAATAAAATAAAAAATAAACATTATTTTCAACCTTAGCTAGGTACATGTGAATTTTTTTTTGGTAGCCATCTTGCCAACCCTAAAATGTTATTACAGGCTATTTATTTGTTCAGTGTTTTCATGTATTTCAAGTATACACATCTTGTCTTGTAGTTATATCTTAAATTTCTGAAAAACAGTGGCTACAGAATCTTAACCTCTAAGGCAGTGCTTCCCAAGGGACATATGGCAATGTTTGGAGATATATTTGGTTGTTACAGCTGAGGCAGTTAGCTGCTACTGGTATTTTAATGGATAGAAGCCAAAAATATGGGTACACATTCTGCAGTGCACAGTATCTGGCACATAAAAGGTGATCAACAAATACTTTTTAAGTGGACGGATGAAAGGCCAGTGAATGTAAAAATGGATATAGTGCATCTTCCCTTCTTTCTTCTTTCACTTTTCTCAAAGGTACTAAGGGTCAGCTTTGTTAAAGATCGAATTGCTAGTTCAGATATAATGCATGGTCATCTCATTCATATTTATATATAAAGGGTTTTTTTATTTTCTCTATAATGACAGGTCAAAACTAGGTAATTTTTTAGTTACAACATGAGATGTCTATGTTTGTTTATATTGGAGAATAGTTACCACTTGTCAGCTGGAGAAAGAGATTTTACATATTAACAGATGAGAATTGGTGGCAATGTTGATGGTTGTGCCATGGTATCTTCATCTCCAGAAGGTCAGGTCCTCATTTTATTGTTGTGTGGTTGTGGAATGAATGCATATTTTTCACAGCTGTACCAAAGAAATATTTCATACTCAAAATATCTCAAAAGAAGTGCTACCTTGGGAAAAACACAGCATACTTCTTGTCATTAGAAAAAGACAATACTTCAGCGTATTTCTTATTTTTGCAAGTCAATAGCAAGTATGCCATATGATGTCCCTGTTTCAAAAGTGGGGAAGATTTTTTTGATTTATGGTGCTTTCTTTTCCAGTCTTTATGGAATTTAGACTTTGCTATCCTAATTAAAATGGAAATACATGAATTTGATAAGTAAGAGTTTTTACTCAGTGGAAATGTTGTTTAGTGCATTGTAGCAACATTGCTAAGAGAAATCAAATTAGTAATTTCCTCAGTGGAAGGTTTAGCATGAGGATATATTTCCTTCTCCTGTGTAGTAGGTTTGAGATGGGGATATGAAGGATTCTCCCCCAGAACGGCATTTGTAGTTTCTCATAGTGACCCCTTTTCATTCATGGTCCAGAGAGAGTACAAGCTATTTAGAGAAAGAAGAGTTTTTGAAGGTAATGTATGAGACAGATGCCGGGTATCTTTTCTTAATATACAATTACTAAAAATTATCCAGTTAAAATCTACACCTTTCGTAGAAACCTGCACCCTTTTTTTGTCTTAGGAGCTTTTGATCTTTGTTTATTCTTTTAATAGTTGTTGCACGCTTCTTTTATTAATGTGGTGACATGTTCTTAGGAGAACTGTATAAGCCTAGATACAGCCCTCTTCATCTTGAAATAATTTTGGGTGAGACAGCCTTACACAAGGTACCACATTTGACTAAAACTTGATATTGAGTCTGGACTAATGTTAGACACTGCTGTGGATTAAAGGAGCCAGTTAATCTGATGCAAACGAGAAACTGAAATCACAACGACTTGAGCTGTTTCCTTAGCTCATTGCTTAAGCTTTTACAGAATGCATAATTATGAGAATTTATAGGATTGTGGATTGTGGGGGAAGTCTAGTTCAGAAATCTCTGCTGACTAGTTCAGAGTCTCAAAGGGGAAGAAAATTGAAAGGGACATAAGGTTCTTATAGTTGATGAAGTCTCCTGCATTTAAAATTGCTTATTAGTCTCTGTTTAGTTGTTAAATTTTGCAATTACTCTTTTTCTTTGGATGGGAAAGGTGCAGGAAGAATCAAAGTTTTCAAATCAACAGGTTTTGTGTGTGTATGTGTGTGAATGCGATATTTTTTGAACAGACATTTTGAGATAGAAAGAAATCCTGAAACCAGGCCTCTGCTTTTCTCACAAGAAATCATCCTTTAGACTGAGGGGCAGAACTGACCTGTGAGGCTTCTACATTCTCTGTCTCCTTCCCCTTCTCAGCTTCCCTTTCATATTCATTTTCATAGCTGCTTTTTTCAAAAAAAGTTTTAATTGACACATAAAGATTATATTTATCATGTACAACATGTTTTGAAATATGTATACATCTTGGAATAGCTAAATCAAGCTAATTAACATATGCATTACTTCACATAATTCACATTTTTAGCTCATGCTTTGTAACTCAAGGTGACTTCTTGGCCCTCCAAAGTCTGGTCCTTGCCAACCCCAGTAGCTTTGGCTCTTTCCTGCCCATGAGCTCCGGAACCACTGAACTTCTTTCAATTCCTAAACACTTTTCCTAATCACTCTCTCTTGCCTCTAGGTCTCCATCCATGCTCTTTCCTCTGCCTGAAACATTCCTCCCTTCTTTTTGTCTCACTAGCTCATACTCACCATTCAAGTGTTTGCTTAGCTACCCCTTCCTCTGAGAAGCCATACCTGTTGTCAAAGTCCAAATTAAGTGTTCTTTCTATGTGCACCTATAGTAGCTGGTCTTTAGTTGCCTTTGTTGAATGTTTATATGAGACTATAAGCTTGGAGAAGGCAAAGACCATGTCTGTTGTGCAGAGTTCTATGGATACAAGTTTCTCATCTATTCATTGAATTCTTGGACTGAGTATTTAGGTGCTAAATTGTTTTTCCATGCAGAAATTCCATAGAAAATCAGAGAAGAGAGAAATCAGTGAAGGTTGAAGTGATCCGTGAAAGTAGAGACTTGACCTGAACCTATAGTGATAAACTCCTTTTAAAGTTTAACACTCTCTCCTCTACTTCCCTTTCTCTTTTTTTCCCCTCTTTTTCTTAAACTCATTCATTCAGCAAATATTTAAGGGCCCATATGTTTCAGGCATTAATCTAGGTGGTGAAGATACAACAGTGAAAAATGCCTTACCTCATGGAATATGCATTCTAATGGACTAAATGGATAAAAGTGGGTTAAATAGAAGTCTAGAAAATAGTTTAGTAGACTAGTAGGGCAATGAGGAGGCCAACTTGATGGATCAGATATGTTACAAAGTTGGACTTTGAATGGTTTTTCTTAAGAGCATATTTTTACTTGGGACAGTAGGTGAGTAATGGATAAGTACAAATAACTTCTGAGCAATAGAGACTTTTAGTCTGTAATCAGTAAGCCGATAGTGAAAATAAAAAAGCCAACTTAGACAAGATTGCCAAAAGAGATGTGTGTGTGTGTGTGTATTTTTTCTATTTAATTTAGCTATTTATTTACTGAGTCAGAGTCTTGCTCTGTCGCTCAGGCTGGGGTGCAGTGGCACAGTCTCAACCCACTGCAACCTCCACCTCCCGGGTTCAAGCAATTCTCCCTGCCTCAGCCTCCCAAATAGCTGGTATCACAGGTGCCCATGCCTGGCTTTTTTTTTTTTTTTAGTTGGAGTCTTGCACTGTTGCCTGGGCTGGAGTACAGTGGCGTGATCTCAGCTAACTGCAACCTCTGCCTCCTGGTTCAAGTGATTCTCCTGCCTCAGCCTCCAGAGTAGCTGGGATGGCATGTGTCTGCCACCATACCCAGCTAATTTTCTTTTTAAGTTAGAGACAGGGTTTCATGTTGGTCAGGCTAATCTCAAACTGCTGACCTCGTGATTTGCCCTCCTCGGCCTCCCAAAGTTCAAGGATTACAGACATGAGCCACCACACCCAGCCTGCCTAGCTAATTTTTGTATTTTTAGTAGAGATGGGGTTTTGCTGTGTTGTCCAGGCCGCTCTAGAACTCCTGACCTCAGGTGATCCTCCCACCTCGGCCTCCCAGAGTGCTGGGATTACAGGCGTGAGCCACCACATCCAGCCTAGCAATTTATTTTCTAAAGAAAATTTCCTAGATGGTGGGCTGTCTGGATAGTGGAAATGAAGAACAGAGATGAGTTAAGACTATATATAAAGTTAGAGCTCAGAAGAGCAGTTGGAGTGTTAAGACTAGTTGTGGTATCATTGGAATAAAGATATTTTGCATAAGCTAAATCTGAGATTTCATTAGAATTAGGTTCATTCAATTGATGCCCATTTAGCATGTTCCAGGGGTTATAAAGACGCAACAGAACAGACATCGAGTTTATGTTCTAATGGACACCCCGATGAGAGGATAGAATTGTTTGGAAATCTTTTGTGATGTGTTAAAGTCATGAGAATGGATGGAGATTTGGACCTAGTTCCAGGTAGCAGATAATCCTGTAGTTTATTTAAATTTTTATATCTAGGGTGTGATATAATAACATAATGATTATAATCAGCTATACAGCAGTTGATATTAAAATAAGGATACAAGAAAAATTGGGGAATTGCAGTGGTTCTTTTAAGCAGCTCTGTTCCTTTTCTATGTGTGGAAGGAGATAAAAGACATTTCTTTGTCTTTAAATTCTAAGCTGTCATTTTATTAAAGTTCAGTAACCACGTCTCTGGCTGCTTATTACTTGGCAATTTCTCACTAGCTCATCGATGTCAGTGTAGGCTGGTCTCAATAAATGCATAAAAGAAACAGAGGCCAGTGATTCATATGATTTTTAAGCAGATTTGGCATAGGAGTGCCTTTCTGGGTTTAGGGAAGTGGTGGACAAGGAAGGAGAGAACCGCAGTCAGCTTCTCCTGTTGTCTTTGTCTTCTGTTTTTCAATAATGTCCATGAACTGTGAGGTTAGTGTCTTGGCTCAGAGATAAGCATGGCTTGGCATTGATTCTTCTGTTGTTACCTCAAGCTGTTTTCTCGTCCCCAAGAACAGCACTCTCAGTGGGTGTGGAAGTGGGCGGGACATGAAGCAATGGTTTTACATTGCATTGCCTGGCTACAGCTTGGCATTTCTTTTTTCTTTTTCTTTGCGTCATTGCCATTGGTGCCACTAATTTTGTTTCCCCTCTCTTTTATAACTTGTTTCTTCAGGAGTTGCCTAGAGTCTCCACATTATATTGTCTTTGGTATCGTGGCAGTGTCTTCTTGGTCAGTAATCTAGGGGTGATTATATCCATTTCATCTTACAGGTTTAATGCCAGAGGAATTCATTAAAAATAATAAAATAAAATGGAAAAATAAAAGTTCACCTCAGTCGGTCCTCTTCCTCTCCCTGGCTGTCCTTTAGTTTGGGACATATACTGACTCCATTCCAGATGCCCCCATCTCTCAAAGGAGGAGAAAGTGGAATATGAGGTAGGACGGTAGTAGAAAAGAATGCCAAGCCCGTTGCCACTAGTGGTTCCCGAAATCAAAAGCTAGCCTACTTGAAGGATGTGTAATGGATCTTTACCCCTTAGAACAAAGTGGGATTGAAATACTTTGTTTTTCATCTTTCTTCTGACCCCAACCATGGAAATCTGTAATATTCATTTCTTCGGAGATCTGACCTTCCTTGTATTTTCTCCTTTAGGTATTTCTGTCCCTTGTCTGTTTGTAGCCCCTTTTACCAAAGCTGGATGCAGAAAAAGAGAAATGACTATTTCCTAAGTTTCCTAAAGAAAAAAGAGTTCTTGGGGCTTGCATTGAGTTAGACTGGCAGGATGGATAGAATTGTGTTGAGTTAGTTTTAAAGGGTGGATGTACTCCAGGCATTGGATACATAGGAAGTATGGGGAGTCCATAAGTAGAACCCATTTGCTGCACCAAAAACTTTAAGGAAGATTATTTGGCAGATAAGAATTAGGGAATTAGATTTGCTCAATGATACCCAACATGGGAGAATTCAGTTCACTTTGTCTGTCTCTTAAAATCCTTTCATACGACCTTTCTTTCTTTTTTTTTTTTCTTAGCTAATAATTTTGCCTAAGTCCACCACCCATTCCACATCTCCCAGGATTCCCAATTAGTTGTTATGATTGTTCTTTGACCATGTGTTTCTTTTTATATCCAGGGACTTAGACTATTAGTTAGTTTTATGTTATCTCCTTGCTGCTTTTATTCATGCCTTTATTTATTCATTTCTCCATTTATTAGTAAGCTCATTTGTTCTTGAATCATTTGTTAAGCCCATTTATCTTTCTCAAATGAAGAATTATATGCCCACATTAACTCTGTATATTTCCCCTGCAGGTCTCCACCAACAGAAAGAATTATTTTATTTTATTTTTTTTAGAGGCAGAGGCTCACTCTCTCACCCAGGCTGGAGTACAGTGGAGTGATCATAGCTCACTGCAACCTCAAACTCTTGGGCTCAAGTGATCCTCATGCCTCAGCCTCTGAAATAGCTGAGACTACAGGTGCACACCACCACACAGTTCATGTTTTATTTTTTGTTGAGATGGGAGTCTCGCTATGGCTGGCCTTGAACTCCTGGCCTCAAGAGATGCTCCCACCCTGGCCTACCGAAATGCTGGGGTTAGAGGCATAAGCCACCACACCCATCCCAACAGTAAGAACTCTAAGTAGATTCCTGGCTTTAATATTACCGCTATTTGTTTTGCATGCCCAATATGATTTTGCCTCATTTTTCTTCTTCCATTTTTAGACCACTGTAATAGCCTTGGTGACAGGCATTCTCCCTCTTCTCGTCCCACTACTGAGATCTCTAATCCACATGATTCTTCCACCCTGACCTGCTTACAAAGAACCCAAACCGTGCGGTCATATTTTCTTTTCTTTTTGGTATTTTCATTCTTCTTAAATCTATTAGCCCTCAAAAGAATAATTTTCTGTATAACTATAGACATGTAAGTTTACAGATCTTGACTTGCATTCATATGGCTGTGATAGTGTTTCACTGCTGTGGCTGTAGGAAGCTTCATTAGGTGTTCCGATATGTATAGAAATGGAAGTTGCCAATCAATTTCTGCCTCAGGAAACATGAGAGGTTTGAAATCAGTACATGATTTTTTAGTGACAGTGTCTGGGAGAATCAACTCTTCCAGAAATTTAAGTTAGAATTAAAAATGTGCTCAAAATGTATTTATTTTTATGTCCTTGGCTTTCATATGATTGCTTATTTTAGAAAGGTTACTGTACTTTGCTATGTTTATACTTACAAATTTCATTATTCTGTAAACAATGCAGTACCACTGACATATTCTTTGAACTATTAGTGTATGGAAAGCCCTGGGAGATATGGTATTGGAGATATAGAAGGAACAGGTTTTTTTTCCCCCACTCAAAATAGAAAGGGAACTCTGTCATATGTCTTTTTGTATTTCTTTCAGGATGTCGCTGGGTACTAAGCATTTAATCGATCTTCAGTAGAGAAACGCCTATGGAACTAACTTAGATTATATTAAAATAGCTACTGAAGATCTTTTTAATGACTTTCTATAAAATGAGAAAGTACACTGGATGATGAATCCAAAAATGAAAGAAAAATTAAATCCGTATATGCACAAAGGCATTTGCAGAGTTTGCATGACAGCTCATGCCTAAGTATTACTTATGGCACTTAGTTTTCTGTGCAGATGAATAACAACAACAGTAATATTGATCATTATACCTGGTCTTTTCAGAGGAACTGGAGCACATGTGTCATATGCAGCTACACGTGTTTCATGTACTCCTAGGTTCAGGCACTGCCTATGGAGGAAATACTATGGGTCACTCTTTAGAGGCATGAGTTTTGCTATGTTAATTCAATGGAGCATAGTTTGTTGCTTGTTTGTTTTCTCAACCACCTGTTTGTCCATTTGCATGTCATTCCTATGGAAAACATTTTAAAAGCATGAGTTATGTTGCAGGTTCTTCATCTTAATGGTTTAAATAGGGAAACAAAACTGACAACATGTAAACAGCTAGCAAGGGATATACGGCATTCTATAATTGTTACTTATTTGGGGTTCTCATAATGGGTGCTGAAATAGTTGAGAAAATTAGAGTTTGGAGGGTATATTGTACTCCAGTAACGCTCTTTGGGAGTGATAGAATTAGAATGGGGTCTATAGATAGATGAGATTTGGGCAGATGGAAGCGGGTGCTGGTCAGAGGCAGCCTCAGGGCATCCCAGGCCAGGGAGGTCAGTATGCTTTTCCCACTCATCCATTATTGCTGCTTCTTTCTCCTCCAGCTTGATTCAGGCTTTTGGAAATGAGATTGACATCTTTCTCTACTGATTATATTTAGATACATTTATTCACATCTGTACTTCCTTGGGCTGGGAATTAAAGGGGGAGGAAATAGAAAGAATTAATGTTTTCCATTTTTTAAAGATTAAGTTTATTCTTAGTGTGGATTACATATTACTCACTTGAAGGGAAACCTTTTACAAGGCCATCTAGATAAGAGAAATCTCAGATTATCAGCTGTGATTAGTGTTTTCACCTGCACTGGAAACTGAACATATAAGAACATGTATATTTTTAGATTCCGATTTAACTCTTTTGTTATATTTGCCAGCTTTAAAAAGTAGACTGAGCAAAGGTAAGAGTGAGTGTTGCTTCTTTAAAAAGGGAACAACCAGCTTCTTGTTGAGTTAGGGAATCTCTAAGACTCTGTCATATACATTTTAGTCCCACTGACATATTACTCCCACGTCCTTGTGGGTAGTAAAGTTAAAATGTTTTAAATGTTCTTTGATCTTCCACCCACTGATCTAGTAGACGTTTAAGTTCAATACTGCAGCTGGGAAAAAGGGGAGTTGAAATTCAGTTTTTACTGTTAAAAACAAGCCTCAACAATCATAGTCTGTATGTCTGCACTAGTTTAGAAATTATAACAATAAATTGGCTTCCGTTTTAAAATGTGTTGTTAGTCATCACACGTTAAATTACATGACATTACTATTTGTGACCTACTTAAAAATGGTTGTCCCTTCGATGGGAACGATATGTGTGTAGCCAGTGGTTGACTTGTAGGGCTTTTAAAAAGCTGTCTTTTAATGTAACATATTTTGAACATCAACAGATTAAATAAACATTGACTGTGACTCTTTACAGGCTGGATTTTATTGGGTAAAGAAGTGTGATGAGTCTTTATCTAGGGAATGATTTAGTAAACCGTTACACTAGCAAATGCCTCCCTCTTGCTCTGTGTTGTAGGACACATTTTCCAGAATAACCATCTGTTTATGCAGAGTGATTCCTGGAGCAGGAGTCCAAAGACCCAGGCCTATCTCTGGTCTTGCTGTTACACAGCTTCATAGTTTTGGGCATGTCACCTAACCTTATACAGTATCACCTTCCCCAAGTATAAAATGAGACATTGCATTATTGTCTCAGTAAATGTCAATCTTTTTACCTTCTAAGGCTTTTATGGTCCCAACTATGCTATAGAACTTCAAGGAAAAACAAAAAGATAAACATAGCAGTTCCTGGTCTTGGGTGGCTCAAGTACTTGATCCTAGTTACTTGGAGTACAGTTTGTTCATTCTGATAGATAGACATTTGTAGACATGTCTCAAAAGGAGTCTTATATAGTAGCCCTCCAGGGTGCCTTCCCCAACCCTTTGGAGCCTGTATTGGAACATTGGCAGTTTTTTTTTTTTTTTTTAAGAAATAATCCTTAAAGAGAAAGCAGTATTTGATAAAACAGTACCAGAAAGTGCACACACCTTGTTTTGCTAGCCAGAAGTGAGTTTTGAGGGGGTGTCTTGTGGGACAGATGGCAATGGCATGATTCACTAGGGCTCTTGGGGTGAGAAGGGCTTTTGCTCCAAGTGGGATGTGGATTGTGGGCTCTTCTGCAGAGCCTTCTTTCCCCAAGAAAACCAGTGGAATGCGAGTGATTTAAACTCCTTGTTCACATTGATGGATGAAGCTTTCCCCTCAGTATGAATTTGTTTTCTTCATCTGGTCTTTTTACATATAAACTTATTTTTTCCCTCAGATTCTGGGTGTTGGGAGAGAGTGTTAGCAGGAAAAAATGAAACCTTTAAGACATTGCTACAAATAATAAATCACTGCTTTGGAATGTGACCCTTTAATCTCATTTTATTTTCCTGAAGACTTGGATTGTTGCGATTATGTGTGTATTTAAAATGCATTGAGCAAGTGCATCCGTGCTCCTGCGACTGGTGTTGTATGCCATCTGCAGAGCACTGTGGGGGTGGCCAGGCAGGGAGGAGGGTTTCGTACTAAAGACTGGATTTTTCTTTTAATTTCACTGGCATATTCAGTATGTACTTCTTTAAGAATAAATTTTCATTTCACTTTTTGGTCATTTTGCATGTATTTTATATTTATATTCCACTCAAGAGCTCCGAATTCTTGCCAATTGCTAATTGCTGTAAACACATATAATTCCAGGTAGTTTGAGGATGGATAGGGGTTTGTTGTTGCTGTTGTTTTAACTCTTGTTTCTTACATTGTTCATCTTCTACTTAACAAAATTATGCTATTTTCTCAGATATTTTATTAAAATGTGTTGTCAATCCAAAGAGTCGTCATAAGAGGCTCAGTGAATATAATTGTGCTAAAACGTGTAATCCAGTAAACATCTGGTGGTTCATGTTGCTGGGAATGATTGGAATGTGCCTGGTACATTAATGCCCATTTCAACAAAATGTGGTTATGTTTTTGGATTCAAAGCAGGAGATTTGAGTTTTTTTGTTTTTGTTTTCCAGTCTACTCCTCTGCTTGCAAGGGATTATCTCTGCAGATTTTCTCTACATATATGAGTTTTCCATACGTTGGATACGGCAGTAGTCCATAATGAGTTGGGTCAGAATGGGGCAGTCATACCTGCCCATGGAATTCTGTTTTACATTTCGCGTCATTAAGAGCAAGAAAACTCACGTATCTGTACTTTTTTGGGTTTCAATATGAGAAATGTGATGCATATATCACTATGAACAGAAGAAGCCTGATTTGTATTGTTTAATCCTTTGTGTTTCTAGATTATGATATATAAAATATCTATTATCTGAATAATCTTTGACCAAGCAAAGTAAAAAATTCAGAGTTTTGCTATATAGATATATGATATATTTCTGCAGAGCTTTCTGGTTAAAATGAAACCAGTTCTAAATAATAGATTTGGGTAATTTGAAGATTAAAAATAAAATAATCTAGAACAAACGTGTCAGGCTTTCTCAAAGTTGGAGGTGCCCATGGATAGATCGTACAATCTTAGGAAATAGTGAGTTCTGTGACCTGCAGATGTTCAAGCATAACTGTGAAATTAGTGGGGATGTTCAACAAGGGGTTCAGCTAGATGAGTATTTGGACTAAATGATTTTTAAAGTCTTGTTCAAGTAAGATTCTATAGTATCTGTTTTCTTATAGTTTTATACAAATATGAATATTGTTTTAAGGCAATATGACCAGTAGCACATAATAAAGATAATGTCTTTGACCTGTCTTTTGCTTCTCCCAGGGTTGTGCATGTGGCTTTAGAAAACTTTTTTTCTCTGGAGTCCTCTAAAATATGGAATAAATCAAAAGTCTGTATTTAGTAGTTTGTTCAAGCCAGAAACTCAATTTCAGATATTTAAAATTTGACTTTTTAGAAAGTCAAAGTCAAAATATAGTCTTGTTTAAAGGAACTCTATGTATTGGACCCATCAAACTTTTCACTTTGAGAATCTCAGTGGCATCCACTCATATCCATCTTCTTGGGTGCCTTCTAGAAACTCATTTATTGGCCAAACAGATCAGAGTGATTCTGAAGTATGTTGCGGAACTATCAGAAGTCATAGCCACCTAATTTTTGATCTCTGTCTTAGTTCTTTCCTTTTAGCCTCTTTTTCCTGATCTAGGATAACTCTTGTTATCACTTACAGCCTTTAATCCTTTATTCTCACAAGATCTCTACATCAGCTGGTTGACAGCTTCACAAATATTTGTAGCAGCCGAGTGGAGACTAAAGGTCCATGATGTCTTTTTTTTGCAAGTGGTCTTGGCCTTTATGCTGAATTCTGTCCCCGTTGCCTCCTTTTCATAAAACCTGATTTTCCCATTTTAGTTTAGGTGGGATTTTTTTGCACCACACCCCTTTCAAACTCATATCTCTAAATTATAAAATTTCCCTGACTTCCTACTGTCTTTTGTCATCATTTCCTGTTTTTCTTGTACCGTATGTCGTCTCCTAAAGGTCTGTGGCATTTTTCTTCAGATTGTATGACATTTCAGGTCTTAGGAGAGTGCCATGTTCAAAGGCACAGCTAATATATGAATACATGTGATACTTTTAATATTCTTCTGATTATAAAATGTATTAAACATTTGTTTTAGCAAATCTGTAAAGTATTAAAAATGCATCCATACTCCCAAAGCTGAGATAAGTTTTTTTGAATATTCCCTTCTAGTACTTTATAGCTGTCTATGAAGCTAAATGATCTAATCTCTTTGTAATCCCTGCCTCTGCCTACTTCATTGCAAGAACAAACAGAAACCAAAATATACACACAATAGTATGCTAAAGCTACAAATCTTCTTTCATAATTTCCTACGGGGAAAAGTTAAGTTAATTTGAGCATGTAATGGATAACATGGGAAAATAGGTAAATATTGCTCTGATTCTAGATGAATGTGGATGCGTGAAGGAATGAATAAAATAAAAGAACTTGAGGATAAAAGACTATTACATACAAGGTAACCTTGTTGAGGGTGTTGTTTTAGGAAATGGTGAAAAGGTAGGGGTGTGGCAGCTGCTCCAGGAGGTAATATACAGTCAAAGCATCAAGGGCTCACTAGGGCAGATGTGAAACAAGTTCCATTTCTGCCACATGTGCTTGGAGAAAGGCTGTTACACCCTTGGACTGAAGTGGGAGGCAATACACAAGCACGTGAGTCCCGGGGGCAGGCCACTGGGTGCCATCTTGGAAGCTGGCCATCACCAGTCCCACTGAGCTAGCTTCAGCATTTAGTCTACTCCTGTGGAGCATTTTTTTGTATTCTTCTATGTACCAAGTCTCACTGCAGAGAATTTAATGTTTGGAAGGGAGCTAGAGCAGGCACAAGTTTATGAAATAGAAAGAAAATGAACAGTTCAAATTTATGTGTGAAAAGAATTACAAGACAGGTTGTATGGAAAGAAAGCAAAGGAAATATTTTGTTTTGCTTTTTTATCTTTCTGACTCAGTCAAGATGGCAGGAGTTGATGCAAGTGGTTTTAGGGTGACCCTTCATCAAAACCAGTATTGTGGTTGCTTTGGAGAAAGTAAAAGAAATTAAATTTAACATACAAACACATAAAATACATAGTATAGCAAATTTGTTTAAAATTGATTCCCTTTCTGCAGTTTTGCTTCGTGGATTTTTTTTTAATTGGAGCAAAATATGTTTGGGCTCAAAAGCTTGAAACATTAACATTGTAAAAAGGAAAGCAAATTAGAACATTCAGACCACAGTTATAATGGGTGATCTCATAACAGTAATAAATGCTCCTGGCAGAAGCATAATAGTTGCTAAACTAGGCATGTACTTATGGCAAGAACTCCTCACTCCCATTCTGGAACAGTTTTGAAATTGACATTTTCTTTTAAGTGGTTCTACTCCTTAAGAAAGTGGTCCATTGCAAATGGATGTTAGTATGAAATGCTTACTTTAAAAAAATAATAATAATAAATGTAATTTATTTGGTTGATTTTATTTTTATTTCATTCTCTTGTTTGGGTTTGAAATGTTTTGGCTTTGAGCTGCATATTGGAGAAGGGAACAAAAAACCTTTAACACTAAGATTATTTAAAATAGGCTGATTTCAGTGCTGGAAGCTAATTCCATTTTTATTTCTAACTAGCAATATTTTTTCAGATTTAAAGACTCTCAGGTTTTCTAAGTCCAGAGGCCTGAATTTTGTTTTTTATTAAAAAAAAAAAAAATCCCCCTTGATTAACCACATCTTTCTGGAGCCTGGCAAGAGGTAGATGTCCAGGCTTGGGCCTGCTACCTTTGGCTACTCCTCTTGGTCTTAGAGAAGGTGGAGATGACCAGGCTCAACATGTGCTGTATCTGTGTCGGAGTTATAGATTGAGAAATATTACCTTATAGGCCTTTTTTTTTAATTTAAAAAGCTATTCCATACAAGATCATATGAAGTCACTTTAAAAGTGTATGTTTTTAAGCCATTGATATAAATCAGGCATGGAGAACTATTTATAGAACTAGATTGGTCTATTTAAAAGGTTATTTAAATCATGTTATTCCTCTGCTTAAAATCCTCATCCTATAACATCCTTCTTCACTTAGGAAAATAAATTTAGACTCCTTATCAAAGCTTGTAAGACTCACTTGACCTGGGTCTTGAATACCCTCCCTGCCTCATCTCTCATTATTTTCTCTCCCACTGCCCAGGCTTCAGCCACCCTGGCCTTCTTGCTGCTGTGTGAATACACCAAGCTTATTCCCGCTCTCAGCCTTTTGTTTCATATACCTGGAACACTTTCTTTCATTGGTTCTTCATTAATCAGGGACCTGCAAGAATGTTGTGTTTTCACAGAGGCATTTTTCCATTTATTCCACTGCAGAGCCTGGAAAGGCAAAAACTATATTTCCCTCTTTGCTGCTCAGGTTCTGGTTGTGGTTTGGTGCCACCATCAGACACACCGTGTGAGGTGTGTAAGGTGAATGTGGACCATCAGAGGCAAATATGGATGTGGGAGTGTCTTGTAGACATTCAGCCTTGATATTTTTCTTTAGCCTTTCCAGCAATCACTTGTCTTATACCTGATAAATCATGTTTGTAAGCTAACTGAGTGGATTCTCTTCTCTGCGCTTGTTCCTTGACTAATACTTGGGCCATGGCCATCCTCTTCAAAATAGCACTTACCCACTCCTGCCATTATGCTCTGTCCTCTTACCCTGCTTTTGTTCATTCAAGCACCCAGAGCAACCTGAAACAACCAATGTATTTGCTTATTCATTTGTTAGCCACCTCCCTCACTCAAACCTATGTTCTATGAGGGTAGATACTTTGCTAGAACAATGCCTAGTACATAGTACGGACTCAGCAAATATTTGTTGGATGTACTTATATGCTACAGTTTTTCAGTAGCTGCCTGAAGTGTTGGAATGAGAAGAAATTGAAGTCTGCAATGGGCTTCAATAAATGAGCAAGATTATTAGTAAGTGGTAATTGCCGAAGGTTCTAGAGCAACAGAGCCCTGTTTCTATGCCTGCCATAGATCATAACAACTGAGGCAGAACATTGATAGCTGTGCTTGGGAAACATTTCCAACTGATTTGACTTTTTCAAAATTGTGTTTTATTTAGCTCCTGAAACTAAATCTAAATCCTCTGGTCTGTAGGAAAAAAATCCGTTTTAAAATTGCTGTCAGCTTAGAAGTCATTAATTTAGAGTTTGTAGAGCACTTATTCTTGAATAATTTGAATCAGGATAATTCAAGGAATGCAAAATACTGGCTTTTCACATAGGTGGAAAGTGGAGAGAGAGCAGTGAATCACCCCTGTACTGAGTTAGATGCTTTACCACAGTCTCTTATTTAAGCCTTTCCGTGCAAGGTAGAGGAATTACTGTTACTCTCATCCCTAAATCATAAGTAGGGAAAAGGAGGTTTTTCTGTTGTCTTTATCCTTATATCCTCTTTGCCATATGTATAAATGAGGAAGAAAGAGTAAGTCTGAGGTATAAAGTGAGCCCCATTAAAACTATAAATTAGACAGGATCCCTCTGTCTCTTTTCCCTTTCTCCTGTCTCCAGAGTCAGGCTGTGCACCTCTGCTGAGATTGTGGATAAATATTCCTTATGTAATTGGTCAACATTTCTTTAAAAGCAAGGTGGTTTATTACCTGGTACAAGAGCAGAGAAGGAGAATGTAGGTGTCAGTGCCTAATCTTTCCTCTGTTGCCCTGAGCAATTCAGCTCTAGCCCCAAACTTTGATATTCTACTTGGCTGAATACTGCAGTCACTGTGACCTGTCTTCTGTAGAAGAGATTAGTATCTATCAGTTTCATTCAAGCTTACATTTTTGGGGCTCTTACTTCCCATTCCAAACTTTTCAATCTCATACTTTACTCTTTGGGGAAGAAGTATCAAAAAAATTTTCTAGCTTACTACATTTCTAGTGAGTCTTATTTCATTATAATGAGCTAAAATTGGCAGGAGGTAATAAGCATGGGCCCTGAACCCCAGCTGTACTCCTTCTGACTTCAGGAATGTTACAAATCATCTGAGCCTTGCTGTCTCATCTGGAACATGGGAGTGATGATTATATCTATCTCACAGTCCTGCACTTTTGTTTTTATAAGATAATTGATTAAAAAGCATTCAAAACTGCCTGACAGTCGTAGTAAGTGTGTGAGTTATGGGGCTGTCAACTATAAATCCCAATCCTCCAATCTTTCAAGATAAGTAGGATAAGCCCTGCCCTGAAGCTGTTGGATTAATTTGGTCAAAAATCAATTTTGTGGACGTTTTTTGAGAATCTGCTACTCACCTGTTGCTGTGGGGTTTGCATAGAAAGCTTCAAGGAGCTGATAGTCAACTAGAAACATCTCATAGACTTGACACATGAGCAGAGAAGTGTAAAAGGGTAGTGCTGCTGTTGTGAATTGTTGGGCAGGTTTTCTGGAAAGCGGAGGAGAAGGGTGAGCTTTGAGGCATTTTTGAATGATGGATAGGATTTGGACAGGCAGAGAAGAATATGCAAAATCAGCAAAATGAGAGAGTGAGGATATAATGTGTATATGTGTGTGGAGTGGCAAATGAAAGGAAATAAGCATAATAGGAACATAGAATTGCAAATGAGAAGTAGTCAAGATTGTGTTGGATAGAATGCAGTATGGAAAATCCTGATTTCCTAAATGAGAATTTGACTTAATAGTCAAGAATCTTTGCATATTTCTTTCCTCATTCCCTTTTAATAATTAAATTTAAATGCCCATTTATTAATTTGAATAAATGCTATCTAAGTTGATTTAACAAGAACTTGCTTTCCTAATAGGTAACTAAGAAACCATATAATATGGTATATTAAGAAGGTTTCTTAGCTGGTGTGGCATCAGGACAAAGGAAGCTAGAGGTATTGACTGTTTAATGTCATCAAGCTTAGGCTTCTTGTTGTAGCCATTTCCAATGAGAATGAGTTTGCCAAAGGACCACAAACCTTCACGGTTCTTTAGTTACAGCTTCTATATCCATCTCCTTGCTAGGTGATTGCCAGCTGGATGAAAAAATATATCCAGCTTTTTCTCCCCTGGATTATGCATGGATGGGCACCACCAGTGTTCTTCTGTATGGCTTTTTTGCTATTCTTCTTTGACTTACAGTAGTATTTCTTACTATCAGTGTTATTTGGCTAGTACTCAGTCAAGTTAGAATCAATTCCTTTTAGATTGTTGACCTATCCTGTTGTTTTAAGATTTTTTTTTTAACTAATGTGGATATGTGTAATACATACCTATAATAGAACAGTTAGGAAATATGAATAAGCAAAACAAGAGAAAAATTCTCCCATAAAGACATTCTACAGAATAGTATTACATTGTGTATTTACTAAACAGCTTTTCTCAGTAACAAAGGACCCTAATATCTTAATGGGTTGAAACAGGCATTTATTTCCCTTTCCAGTTACTTTTTGGTGGCTGTGGGATGGGTGTGGCAGTGCTCTGCTCTAAGTGTCTTCTCATTGGAAGGTAGATCTTGAAATAGCAATTTCTCCTTGACAAACCCTTCCTGTGGTGGAAGGGAAGAACAGGAGGCTGAGCCAACCCACACAGTGCATTGAAAGCTTCTGCTGGAATGGGACATGGGTTCTATTTGTTCATGGTCCGCTGGCCAAAGCAAGTTACTATACTTCAGCCTGAGTGACAGATCCAAACCCTGTCTCAAGCAAAAAGGCATATAAAATGAAATATAGTGGTAAATATTAAAATTCTGTTGAAATACATGTTGAAGCTTTCATTGGGAAACCTTGGGAGTAGGATGTATAGTAGATATTTGTGAATAGTAGTATTTTTGATACTCTTGATCACTAATGTTCTGTCTCCATATCCAAAATACATTTGTATGTAGCAGTATAACAACCACATTCCACTTTCTTGATCATAAGTACTCATTCCCCTCCACAGGCAGAATACACTCAACTCCTCCCCAAGGAAGAGTTATGCAGACAGCCTATGTGTGGATATTTAAGTGTCTGTGGTTTTCTTTTTCTTTTATTTAACCTGTTAGTATACTAAAAATATCTTTACATATCAACATGTATTTCAACATAATTTTAATATTTACCACTATATTTCATTTTATACACCTTTTTGCTTGAGACAGGGTTTGGATCTGTCACTCAGGGTGAAGTATAATGGCCCAATCTCAGCTCACTGTATCCTCTGCCTCCCAAGTTCAAGTCATCCTCCTATCTCAGCCTCCCAAGTAGCTAAGATTACAGGCACACGTCACCACACCCAGCTAATTTTTCTGTCATATGCTATGTTGCCCTGGTTGATCTCGAACTACTGAGCTCAAACAATCCGCCTGTCTTGGCCTCCCAAAGGGCTGGGATTACAGGCATTAGTCATCACGCCTGGTCTAGTCCCTCATTTGTAGATATTTTTATTGCTTTCAATGTTTGTTATTTTCAACAACTGCTTAAACTAAACATTTTTTCATTTCCTTAAGAATTATTGAGTCAAAGAATGAATGCAGTTTTTTTGTGCTTTTCATTGTATTACTAATACAATAAATTGTCATCTAGGAAGAGTGTTCTGAACTATTTCTGGGCCAGTTTGATGGATGAAAATATTATCTCATTGTCTTTATTTGCATTTTTACTACTAGTTAATTTTTATTTTTATTATGTTTATGGAAAACTTGCTTTCTTCATTTTCAGGTTGGCTGTTTCTTTTTTCCAATTTTTAAATTAAGATGTTCATCTTTTTCTCAATTGATCTCCAAAATCTTTTTTTTTTAAACATTATTATTATCTTTTTCATATATGCTGCTTATATTTTTGCTGGTTTGTCTTTTAACATGTTATTTTTCTACCTTCAGTTTTTTATCATAAGCTAGACAAAGACATATTGTAGGAAGCTGGACAAAGACGTATTGTAGGAAGGTAGTATGAAAAGAATGAAGCAATAGAACCAGAGAGAAAGTATCTCAGCAACTTAGCAGAACTGAGGTGGAAACTCAAAATGAGGTGCTCTTACTGGGGCCGGGCGTGGTGGGTCACACCAGTAATCCCAGCACTTTGGTAGACTGAGGCTGGCAGATTACGTGGTCAGGTGTTCGAGATCAGCTAGCTTGGCCAACATGGTGAAACCCATTTCTACCAAAAATAATAAAATTAGCCAGGTGTGGTGGTGGGTGCCTGTAATCCTAGCTACTTGGGAAGCTGAGGCAGGAGAATCACTTAAACCCAGGAGGTGGAAGTTGCAGTGAGCCAAGATCACGCAACTTTACTCCAGCCTTGGCAACAGAGCAAGAATCCGTGTCAAAAATGAATCAAATAATATTGTGACACTCAAATCTTAAAAAGAAAAGATAATAAATAGATCCAGCCACTCAAATATGTGGGAGTGTAATATATATGAAAAAAAGGAAATGAAAAATGTTCTCTTATTTTCCTTAATAAGCAGAGTTAAGGTTCTCATTGTCTAAGTTCATCTTCGTAGAACTGGTCCTCTAGTAAAGGGAGATTCTTCATTTAGAGTCTAGTAAGAAAAATAAATGTCCAGAATAAAGCAGATTTTTATTTCAGTAGCAATAAAGTAAGGGTTGTATGAAGCTATGGCATTTTTCTTACCCTTTAGTTGCCAAATGGTCTAGAAGTACTAGTGTTTTAAAGAGAGGACAGAAATGTATCTGTTTTCAGTTGAGAAATAGCATTTTGGTACATTATGCTTTGCTTTGGTTCTTGCTTTTTCATCTTTTTGGCATCTTTTTTAAAGATCTTATCTGCCAGGAAGTTACTTTTTTTTCTCCTTTTTGATGGATCAGCTGCTTTTTGGAAGCTGTGCCACATTTTAGGACCAAATCATTGATGTTGCAGTATTTTCAGGGTTAAAAGCACTTTGGTTAATGTGAAATTCATGGTCAAATATACTTCAGGACAAATTATGAAAATGATAGCATTGAGATTCAACTGCATCCATTTCTGTTCATGGCTTAATGAATACGTTCAGGCTTAGTGTTATATAGTCTCATGAGAAACATATTCATGTTATTTTTTCTTATTTAAAAAAATAAAGGTTAGCAACTAACTTCTTAGAAATATTAATAGCATACATTGTACTGCAGTCATCCAGGCTTCTGTGGAAGTCAGTTGCATGTTATTTACTTTAACAAAGAATTTCATGTCCAAGGGAATTCTCAAATATAGGATCTCTTTTCTGTGGGTGATTTATTTTCACTGGCAAAATGGTACATTTCTAGATGTTTTCATGCTTACAAGTTTGGGTTAAACTTCTTGAAAAGTAAATGCTTGATCCCCTAAGAGTACAGCCGCCTAGTAATAATGAAGAACTGAAGGATAGTTATTTCAATTTCCACCTCATGAAAATGCTTAATCAATCAGCTCCTTTTCATACCTTGAAGGGGATCCTCTCAGTGTTAAGTCTCTGAAGACTCTTCCCGAGCCATTGGTTCAGTAGCAGCAGGCTCATTTGCATCTTGGTCCCTGAGCTTCAGTGTCTTCTCCAGCTGCAGAATGCACTGGAAACTTCTGCCCCTTTGTAGACTATTAATTCATCAGGGAGAAAAGCCCTCGTGACAAGGCAGTGGCATCTGCTGGTGGCATTGCCTTCTTTTTCTTGCATTCCTTTTTTAACCGAAAAGTTAAGACATTTCGTCTAGCTCTTGACACTGTCAAATAAGGAGAGTTCCTCCCATTAAGATTTCTCACTGCTCTTGCCTCACAAAAACACAAAAATCAAGATAATATAAGAAAAGACACAGAGGAAGACATTTTAGGAGAACATGAAAATGGCCGTAGCAAGCACTACAGAAAACAATAAAATGCCTCTTATAAAGGATACCTATATCTAACAATTTATTCCATATCTCAAAATAGCTAGAAGAGAAAAATTGTAATCTTCCCAATACAAACCAATGATAAATGTTTGAGGCTGTGGATGTCCCAATTACCCTGGCTTGATCATTGCACATTGTTGAATACATGTATCAAAAGAACACACATACCCCCGTAGTATGTACAACTATGATACACCAATTACAAAAAAGGGGGGGGAGAAGAGTACCACTTAAGGTATAGATGTTGTACCAGTAAGCTAACATTTTACATGATTTCCATCTTGTAACTCCTAGAACAACCCATATAGTAGGTTACCTACATACATATATACACACCTAAAATTTTCCTATTTTACAGAATTGAAAACTGAACTTTATTGAATATAAATAGCCTGGAGTTCTCCAACATCCGTACTCTGTCTTTCTTAATGACTGTATATATTGCTGCAATATGATTTTATTAATCAGGTGATGTTTTGAAGTCATCAGAGAGAATGTGGGTCTGAGAGACAGACATTTCCATCTATTTCAAAATGATCTTAAACATGTAGAAAGACCTGTTGGTTATAAATTGATTATTTTAGCCTTCCTTTACAGATGGACAAGTTATTGATGTAAATACATGGCAGCCATAAATATCAGTCAGAGTATCTGAAGTCAATCCCAGTATTTTTGGGAAACATTCTGCCTTGGGAAGTAAAATGCTGAAACTAATGGACTCGTAAAAGGATTTTGTTTTTGCTTCATTTTGTTTTCAGTTCTTTCAATGTAATTTCCCGTAATTTTCACATAATTTGTAGGCAAAAATCCCAAGAGCCATAAATGGTCCTGTGAACATAGCATTTCACACCAATGACATTTTCATGGTTTTTTTGTTGGGTTAAAAAATGCTAAGATGAAATATTGTTCATAAATCTGTAGTTTGTAAGTAGATTTTTACTCCTTTGAGAAAGCTGATGGCTATGCAACTATAAAGCTCTTATATTTGATAAGCATTAAAGCAAATATTTACTTAAAGTCACACTCCAAATATTATGCATATACACATGCACTGATTTATGCATTTAACGAAAGTTCATCTTGACAGAGACATGTGTATATCCTTTAAACATCTTGGAACTTATTCTGCACTACTAGGAAGGCACTTTTTTGTTTCCTTCAACAATGGAAGACTTTGCTTAAATGAGGAGACTAGTACATATACATTTGGTTTTATTGGACTGCAATGTAAATGTTCTGCTTACCCTATTGATAATCAATGTGATTGTTCTGTATAAGAGGTTTCTTGATACATGGTGTATTTTAAATTGTGTAAGCTTCATAAAGAGACTTGTTGAAATAGGTTGCTGTATATGAATTTAAAATTTGTAGCAAGCTGAATGAAACTTGTATTGTCATTGAAATTATTTATACCAACTCAAGCTATATAGCATTTCTTGTGGCCAAAAAAAGAAAACCTATTTTAGTTACAGTATGTAAGATAAAAATGTTTCATGTGGCCAGGCACAGTGACTTGCACCTATAATCTCAGAATTTTGGGAGGCCAAAGCAGGAAGATCACTTGGGTCCAGGAGTTCAAGACCAACCTGGACAACACAGAGTGTTTCTGTCTCTACAGGAAAAATAAATAAATAAATAAAACTAGCCAGGCATGTTGGCACACACCTATGGTCTCAGCTACTTGAAAGGTTGAGGTGAGAGGATCACTTAAGCCAGGAGGTTGAGGCGGCAGTGAGCCATGATGACAGCACTGCACTCCAGCCTGGGTGACAGAGTAAGACCCTGTCTCAAAATAAATAAATACATAAAATGCTGTTTTATGAAATTATAAAGCTGTAAATTTCCAAAGACCTTAGAGATTATAATGTCAGTACAGATAAGTAAACTGAGGGCTGGAGGTGTAAAGTGACTCTTCCAAGGTTGTATCTCAGGATGGTGGCATTGCTTCAACTTCACTCAAATGTTCTGAATCTCAGTCCAGCATCCTTTCAATCCTACTGTGTGCTCACACCTAGGCAGAAGGAAAGAAAGAAAAGACCAAAAGAAAGAAAAAGACTGAAGAAAAGGAAGGTGCAATATTCTATGTATTGGTCTTCAGTGTGATGGTGTGAAACTAATTGGTCTTTCAGTATAGAGGTCTCGGGGCTTGGCTTCTGTTCCTGGTTTCCCCTATCATGTCTGCTAAGAAACCAAGTTGTGCTTATGCTTATTCTTAGCTCCCAAAGAAAATTGTTGATCTTATCAAATACAGTGTTCTACTTAACTAGAATTGTAGCCAAAAGGTTTAAGCATGGGAAATAGCCTCTCAACAGTGTTCACACTGTTTCAGTGGAAAGTTATAGCTTTAAGAACCTTATCCTGAAGAAACAATCATTCTCTGGAAAGTACATCATTTTTTCTATTACTAATAATGTGTATGATAACTCATAGGAATCTATGAAATATTCTTAGTTTTGGCAACTGATGTAATAAATTCTTGGACTTTATCTACCTTTTAAATTATAGCTAATTAAGTGATTAAGAGGTCTGTTTCTAAAGGAAAACAGGGAAAGTTGCTGCATTATTCTCTGGGTTTGGTTTTTGAAATGTGTATTATCTTTTATGTTAATATGAAAGTCCCAAAAGATGGTTGCAAATTTCAGGTTCCATCTCTAATTCTTAGCCTAGAAAAGTGAAAACATTTGACTGAAATCAGATTCTGTTCCAATGCCCTTGCAAAGGAGGAAGCCTCACATTATCCATTTTTTCCAGGAATTTTATTGTTGATTAACAGCTGATGGGGAAGAATTTATAGTTGAGAGTAATTTTAAAAAGTTAATCACTTGCCAGTGGGCTTAGTAAAGAAAGGAAAATATAGTAGCAGAATCTGTAGCTTAATTTTTATTTTGTTTTGTTTTATTTCCAAGGGTCTCATTACTATTTGTATACTGTGTGTTACTGGGAAAACCCTAATGAGCTTTGGCTAAAATACAGGTAGTGACCAAAACTGCTCATTCTCCCAGTCTGACTACCCACCTATTCTATGGCCTACTATGTCTATCCAAAAGTTTATAATTTATTTTTATATCATATGAATTCCTTATCCTGTGTTGCCCAGCAGTCTTTATGCTGCCTGAGATTATTACCAGAAATGATAGACATTCCAGCAAATATTTTCTAATGGCACTATCCCTCATCTAGAGTATTCAGCCAAGGGAGTAGAAGGTTAGTCAAACTCATTAAATATAAATCTGTAGTTTTCACTACACTCTATGAATTGTTATCAACATGGAAGTAAGCTCAAAAAAGAAATGTTGCGTCTTCTTGCCTGATTGTGACTAGGTGTCTTCGTTTGGGTAGGCTACATTACTGTAGTAAATGATCTCAAGTTGTTGACTGGCTCAACCACAGTATACGTTTGTTTTTTGTTTACGTGGTTGTCAAAGCTAGATATTTCTGGAGAACAGATTGCCTTTTTTTTTTTTTTTTTTTTTTTTTCCCAAAAATAAAGCCGCCTCTTTCCATTTTGTGACTTTATCATCTTTGGGGACTTAGGAATTTGTCTGTATTTGGCCTGTAAAGGTAAAATGAGTACTGGTTCTTAAAAAGCTTGGCCTGGAAGTGGCAAATGTTCCTTTCACTCACATTTCTTAGGAGGAATCTAGTTGCAAGGGATGCTGAGAAATAGTCTCTGGATGTTACCAAAAACAACCCTGTACCATGGGAGGAAGAAGGGATTTATGTTGACAAAAAGGTTTCTCTCCCACACCAGGTAACCTTTTCACTTATTTCCTAATGAGCCTGTTAAGTGAAGTTTCATCTTTGGGTCTTCAGATGGATTGATATTAATACGGATTTACTATCTCTCATTAATGTTAATTTTAAATGACAATGTTTCTACATATTTTCTAGAAAAAGCTAGTGCTATTTTTATTGAGACTTATGTGTTATTGTTGCCTTACATAAAAGCTAACACAGAAATCCTTAATTCTAATTAAATAGAAAGACTAGTTTGAAATCAATACACCTACTTCTGGCAAAGAAACCACATAGATACGTCATCCTAGATGTTACCTGTATGATTATAGGTATATCTGTTTGCTATTGCTGCTGTATCAAATTACCATAAACTTGCTGTCTTAAAACAACACAAATATATTAGCTCATAGGTCTGAAGATCAGAAGTGCAAAATGGGTTGGCAGGGCTGTGTTCCTTCTGGATGCTTGAGAGAAGAATCTGTTTGCTTGTCTTTTCCAGCTTCTAAAAGCTGTCTGTATTCCTTGGCTCATGACCCCCTTTCTCCACTGTCAAATCTTTTGTTCCCTTCTGCTTCTGTCATCCCATCTTCTCTTACTCTGAACCTCCATCCTCTCTCTTATAAGAACTCTATGAAGCTGAACATGATGGCTTGCACCTATAATCTTAGCACTGTGGGAGGCCAAGGTAAGAGGATCACTTGAGCCTAGGAGTCAGAGACGAAGCTGGACAACATAATGAGACCTCATCTCTACAAAAATTTTCTTAAAAATGTTGAAACTAGCTAGGTGCAGTGATGTGCCTGTCAACCTAGCTACTTGAAAGGTTGAAGCAGGAGACTCAGTTGAGGCTATGAGTTCAAGGTTACAGTAGCTATGATTGCACCACTGCACTTGAGCCTGGGCAACAAACTGAGACCCTATCTCTAAAAAAAAAAAACAAAAACAAAAACAAAACACCTTGTGTGCCAACTGAGACAACCCAGGGTAGTCTTCTCTCCCCAAGTTCCTTAACTTAATCACATCTGCACATTCTCTTTTGACATATAATATTCACAGAGTAACATAAAAATCTTGTGATTTGGGAATTGGAACATGGACATCTTTGGGGGAGACTATTATTCAGCTTTCCACAATAGGTAAATGATGTACAGACGTTTTGTCAGAGAAAAGAGATGCAACAGTGAAATGGATTTTTGGTTGCTTTTCAGAAAACAATTTGCTAATCAGACTGTGCAGTGCAGTGCAGTGCAGTGCAGTGACAAAATATTGATGCCAGAAGGAACTGTATAGGTTATTTCATCCAGCACTCACATTTCCTGGTTGAGGAATCCAGGGCCTCTAAAAATTGATAGATATTTGCCCAGAGGTTATTCACATAATCACAGGCAGAGCTTTGCAACCTTCTGGGAATTTTAAGATAAAGGAGGAGAGAAGGTGCCATGTTCTTTTCTTAGAACTCCATTTAAGACTTTTTTTTTTAAGTAATACTAATATTCTAGAATACAAAATATTCCCAAGTCAAATTCTGATAGCAAGGAAATGTTTTAGTGAATCATGGACCTCAGACCTTAATACTGTATATAAAAGAAATACTTCTCTCTAATGTTCTGCAAAGCACTCTTGTTTAAATAGACTGTCAATGAGATGGACTCCATATTTGAGAGAAAATGTTTTGAGGCTTATCCCTTGAAAATACTTTGTTTGGCTAGTCGGGAGTGGATTGTAAAAGTGCTAGAAATTCTCTGATCTCATTCTTAGCCCTTTGTTTCCTACCCTCTCCCCCTGGCCTGTGCTAACCCAGTATTGTAGCCACTCACCCCTTGTGCCTATTGAGCAGTTAATACCTGGCTATAATCCAAATTGAGATATTCTGGGAGTGTAAAATATACACCACATTTCAAAGACTCAATACAGAAAAAAAGAATGTAAAATATCTCATTCGTTGTGTTTATTGGTTACATATTGAAATGATAACTTTTTTAAATTTTGTAAAATAGAAATAGAATCTTACTAGGTTGCCCAGGCTGGTCTCAAACACCTGGGCTCAAGTGATCCTCCCACTTTGACCTTTCAAAGTGCTGGGATTACAGATGTGAGCTACCATGCCTGGCCTGAAATGGTAACATTTTGGGTTTATGGGGCAAATAAAATATATCATTAAAGTTAATTTTATCTCTTTTCTTCCTACACATTTTAATGAGGTTACTAGAAGTTTTAAGGTATATATGTGGCTTTTATAGACTTCTATTGGACAGTGCTATTCTATACTTCTATACTTTTCCCCAGCTCTGATGGCGGCCCGATTTGAGGCACATTACTACTCCCTTATCCTATCAGAATCAGATTTCTTAGAACTAGCACAATAAAAATAGAATATTTCTTATTTGTATTCACAAGCTAGTAAGCTCATCGTATCTTGATGAGTAATACTTATTGTAACGTCATAAAACCTTGATAATTCTGGAGAAAATGCAATTAGTAATATACAAATGAAAGAATGTTTTAAAAGAAATGCACTTTTTTTTGCTCCTGGGAATGTATTTTAACATAAGCTGCTTAATAAAACAGGCCATACAGAGTAATTGAAAGAGCATAGTCTTGAGGATCCAAACAGATTCAACATTGAATCCAAGCTCTTATCTTAGCTGAAAAGGTTTAAAAAAGTTAACTACTTTCTCTAAAACCATCTATAAAATGAAATTAATCACATCTATCTAATAGTGTTTGTCATAAGTATTAAACGAGATAGTGTGAAGTTTCTGGCATATATGGAATTATCTGGGGAACAGACTGAGTTGTATGGAGGTGAGGAGGAGATGGAAAGGAAGCAGAACTGGGTAGAGAGGAAGGGACGGTGATGCAGTCTCAACAAAGGCCTTGCTGAGCTCTGAAACTTGAGGTGGGTAGAACGAGCTAGAGAGGCATCGACTCATCCTCAGATGCGGGTCCTCTCTCCCATGATCTTGGGCCAGGCAGCTTCTACATCTCAGGGTAATTCTCAGAGACAGCTGCCAGGTGAGGCTAGATGTGCCTTTCATTCCTGAAGGGGCATCTGGGCAGCTCAGCACAGAATCTACCCAGGAATGTTCACTCCCCCAGCTCCTACTACCAGCTTGCATTCCAAAGAGGAGGGTACTGTTATAGTCACATGAAGTTATCCCTATTTTTTTAATCCATTTGACTTGTTTCATACTCTTTCTTGGTTACAAACAGTATTTTTGAACTCGTCTCTTCAGAGTTTCTATAATAGTTTTTCTAGAGTGTAGTCTTTGGAAAAGAACTGTGAGGTGACAAAGTAGACAAATTCAACTTCACAGGATAATGCCAAATTATTTTCCAGTGTGTGTTTATACCCAGGAAGAGCAAAACAGTTGAGATTGGTGTCCTCAAGAAGTTTGATGATGATGATTATGTTCTATTTTACATATTTAGAGGAATGTTTAAGGGTGTTCTTTATTATTTCTAATATATTATATAAATATTGTATGTATTGTTTTTTATGTGTCAGTTATTACATAATAAAAATGCCCCTTAAGGGGGAATATATAAAAGTTATCCATAGTTCTATGTAATCCTTCAGGGGTCTTGTAACATACATGGAAGAAGTCTAATAGTTTGTTTCTAAAGTATTTGAAATACTGCATAGCTTGGTTTATGACATATGACAGAAGGCATGAAAGATGCCGTTATCTTTTTACCTCATGCATGCACTTTCTGGTTTGCAAGGCTCATTTAAGGCTGACAGGTATCAATGACTGTTGTGTCTGCAGTTTTCTCTAAGAGATTAAGATTTAATTTAGATTGTCAGCCTTCACCTAGCCAGCCCAAGTAGCAGTCTCAATATTACTATAATATTGGCTCTCATCAGGCCTTTGTTATTGCTGTTCTTTGTATGGAAGCTTTCTCCCTTTGCTAGGGATCTTTAGAAATCTAGAAGACTAAGGATCCCTAGTAGAGGGCGAAGAGGTAATTGTACCCCTAGAGAATTTGGGAATTGCACAGCCTAACTCTGGTCTCTTTTTGTCTTAGAGTCTCTTTTCTCCTTTCCATTTATTGCTTCCTTCTTAAATAAAAATGTGTTAGATTTTTTTTTATATCTCAGAGTTAGTATTTTTATGCTATAATTTTTCTCCATACCCTTGGCCAGTTCCAAGGATCTCTTGAATCAGTACTACCATATGAAAATAGCTTCATATTTTTTCATTTTTATTTTTTTAAGTAGAGACAGGGTTTTGCCGTGTTGCCCAGGCTGGTCTTGAACTCTGGAGCTCAAGTGATCCACCTGCGTTGCCCTCCCAAAGTGCTGAGATTACACATGTGAACCACTGCACCCAGCCTATCAGAATAATTTTAATTTATTATTTAAGAAGTGAAAGAAGCTTCCATCTAGAGAATGTTCTGCTCCATCTAGAGAAGAAACTTCACTTTTAACTTAGTTAATTTGAGTTTTGTGGAATGTTTTCTCCAGAGTCTTAGGGATCACCATGGTGGTAGCAGATGAAGAGAGTTGGCTGGCAGGTTAGGGCTCAGTTGGGAGTGGTGGGCAGGTATTTAAGGGAACAGAAATTTTTATTGATGATGATTTACGGTTTGGTGGCTCAGGCTTAAGTAGGTACCGGTGTCTTCTTAATCTTTGTCACTGAAACCAAACACTGGCTGGAGGTGCTCTAGTTAGCTTATTGTTTCATGATAGTTGGACAGGACTATTTTCAGATCCCAAATTCACAGATCTTTCCTACCATTCAGGGTCTGCTGTTACTACCCATTATCACAAATATGCTACTTATATATCAGATGCCATACTAAATGCTTCATCTCTGTTTGCTCTCCACTATCTAAGTCATTTGTAATGGCCAGGATTCCTGGCTCCGAAAACGTGGAAACTGACCTTTGATAACTTCAGAGGAAAAAGGAATCTATTGAAAGGTCATTAGATAGTTCACAAACTGGAGGAAGAGGCTGCTTTGGGGATCACAGTAGAAAAATAGACTTGAACCAAGGAGGCTGACTACAGAGGAAAGAGCCGCATTGTTTCCATGGGAAAAGTGTGGGGCTAGTACCCTGCACTTGCCACCACAACTGCAACAGGGGGGGCTCTGTCACTGACTCTTGAGTCTTTATGCCACTTCTTTGAGAGCATCAAATGGCCAGGCTTAGGCCACATGGCATATACCTTTGTTGCCAGCTTACAGACAGGGAATATCTGAAGATTTCCACTAAAGCAGGATGTTTGGTAAGTAGCCTAAAATCAACAAATGTTTAATACAATAGATCTCCCCCTGTTTTTAAGTGAAATACAGAGAATTCAAATAACTTAATGTCACTGACCAGTAAATGATGAAGCCAAAATATGAACACAGGTCTAGCTGGATCATAGCCATTGCACTTTGCTGCCACCTTAAGAGCTGCTGATCTTGTAGAAACCACGATTTGCGGCTTGGCCACATTGAAATTTGGATGAGACAGAGTATTAAACAGCAAAACTGTTGGATTTGTTTTGTTGTATTTAAGATCGTATGTGTCAAGCTGGTTTGGCTCATAGAATCCCACTTCATTGAGGAGTAGCAGCAAGATAACCAGCAGTTGGGGGACATGTGTTTAAAATAGCCCTGTCTCCTCCAAATTTTGTAATGTTCTGCTCCATTTGAGAAGCTCATCATCTAATACCATGTTGTATATAGCCTGGCCTTTACATATTTCAGAATCAGTTTCAGATTTTTCAAAACCCTTCAGAAATTTATTTGAGGTTGAGCTAGTACCAGTCCATACTCCCACCTGGACATCCTATCCCTGGTGGTGAATTTCTGCAGCCCCAGAGCTTAGCTTTGGCATTAAAATTTGAATTTTAATTGTTCCCCAACTATCTGTATTCCATCGTTAATTCCAGGGAGACCTTACCAATTGAGGAGTTAAAATAACATCTATATAATATAGATAGTTTGGTTTACCGCCCTTTTGAGAATAAAGGCCAAAGATACACTTGGATATAGAAAATGTGCCCAAAGTAACAATTCTTACAGCTAGCAAACATCATTTACTGGGAAGGAAAAAAATGAATAATCCCCTCAAAATTCCAAACACGTTCTGTTACTACTTTTTAAAGTCCCTTTGATAGCTTTTCATCATCCTTAAAAACACCTCTCATCATTCTTCATAAATATATTTCACAGCTCTTTCTCCCTGTGGTCTCACTGATTTTCTTTTGGTTGCCCCTGTGTGCCTTTTACCCCTCTGTCACAGGGCCTTTGCACAGACTGCCATCCCTTCTTTTTTTCCTGTTCATTCTTTAGGCCCTATCTCATTTCCTAATGTCCTCAGGGAAGCCTTCCCAGACTTCCTTAAGGCCAGGCCTATTCCGAATGCTGTTAAAGACTTCCAGAGTGCAGTACCTTGTGATTCTCTTCCATTGTATTACTGTTTTATTTACATTTATTTGGTGGATTATTTGATTATTAATTATTGATTAAATAATGTCTGTCTCAATGTCAGCTAAGTACCAATAGCATAGGAACTGGTCTTGGAGTCCTAAAAAGTATGTGACAGCTCCCTGTCCTTGACATGGCAGGAGTAAGGTATGCATCCTTCCGTTCACAGTGCTATTCTTTTCCATGCAGTAACTTGACTACAAAGCAAGTGAATCTTTCAGAGAATGATCAGGAGCAGGAATCTCTCTTGTTTTGCTTCATATTTTATTATCCATGCTTTTCATAGTGAGTGAGGGAAATTAAAGTGTTGAACAGAATTTAACCAGATGTTTTGTCTTTTGCACCATAGCAGTTACTCTTACGTTGTACCAAATGGCCATCATTTTTTGGTAAAACTAAATATGGCTTGACATTATTAAGGACTGATAGAAATTCATGAATGACCCAGACTACCAAGCAAACTAATCAAAGAAATGAAAAATGAAATGGTGATTTTAGAGGACTTTAGAAAAATGAAAATGAGACAGCAAAATGTGGCTCTCTGTCTCTGTTCAAATAATCTTTTTTTGAAAAAAATGCAAGTAGGGTCATGTACTTTGATTGGCATTGTTTTTTACTTGGAGAATAACTTGTGTTTGATGTGAAGCACAAGGGCAGGGATCTCTGATAGTTGTATTCCCTCCTAGCTTCAATGACTGGCATGTATTAGGCACTTAGGGAATATTTGTTGAGTTGACGCTAGATGTTAGAAAGAGCTGATTATGGACGGGCTTATTGGATTAGCTTTTGGAACAGAGTATTTTCTCAGCACTCGCCCTCTCGTATACAATTATTGGTTTACTCATCTTGATGAACAGCCTTTGGGGCTGTGAAATAGCATTTCTGTATTTGCATTTTGTATTTATTTTAGGCTAGAATTAAGAGTACCTTCTTATAGCACAGAATGAAGAGATTATAATACCTCAGGTATATAGGGTAGGTTTTTCTGCTCTCCAGAAGGCTCTGTAGCTTCACAATTTTGTGTTTCTTTTCCGTATAATAGTTGGAAAGGTCTGAGCTGACTGTGGCGTCGTCAGCTACACAGAGTTAAGTGTATGAACACACAGAGGCTGTCTTTGCTCTGCATTGTCCCTACTTCTAAATAGCAAATCTAATGCATGACTCTGGCCTAAAACATCTTACATGGCTGATCTTGTTAATGAGGGGAAAAAGTGATGTTTTTTTCAAGTTTAAAACTGTTTCACTTATACGGGTGTTCCCCCCACCTTAAGAATGTTATTTAATTTGAAATGTAAGAAGGTACTATTTAAAGATTTTTCCCCATCCTGTTGCTTTGTATGGTTGAGGAACAGATGGAACCAAAAGCATGTGATGCTCCAGGAAGATTGAAGCCTGCTGGAGCGAGGTGATGTGTCCTTATAGGTTGTACAAATCAGGATTTTTTTTTACTTCTAACCTCCAGTTCTTATAGTGATTGTTCATTAAGGCTGATTTAGTTTACATCCTAGTGATGGCCTACAGACTAAGGAAATCCATAGCTCCCACTGCTAGAGAAAATTTTTCAGTTTTGTATCCAGTTGATATGGGTAAAGGCAAGCCTTACTGGACCTGTCTGAAAAGGAGCAGGGGAAATAAAGGGGAGGGTGTATGAAACTGGCCCAGCAGGCTAGGGTCGAAGGATAAGGGACCAGAGAATGAGGAAAAGGTAGCCTGGCACTGTAGGCCAAGTGTTAATTCTGGGAGAAATGGTCTGAGTCCCATTTAGGAATGCGGTGGTATGTCCATCAAGGTGGTGGGTTAGTGAGTGACACATGGCAACAGGGTTCTGGTGCAGACTCAGATGTTGGGCGGTGGAGCTGCATAGGCCTCATGTGGCTAGAGCATCTGGGGGATCTGAATCTCATCCTGGGGTATAGCGTGTTAGAAGAACCTAGGCTGCCACCATCTGCGGGGGTTCAAAATAGATCGCTAGACTAGAAAAATATCAGCAGGGAATGCCTGGAAGAAGACAGGAAAGATAAAGCAGTATGTTTTTATCTAATGTATCTGTTTTTCCTTGTGATCATTTATGTTTATGGATTCTTAAAAACAGTAGTAGCTATCATTCTCTGGAAAATTCATTTGCTTTGTAGTCATGTTACTGCATGGAAAAAAAAAATAGCACTCAGAGAACAGAAGGATGTGTACCTCCCTCCTGCCATGTCAAGGACAGGGAGCTGTCACATTCTTTCCAGGACTCCAAGACCAGTTCCTACGCTATTGGTGTAGTTGGTTTTTTTCATGTCTCCTTTTCATAGTTCTTATGAGCGGCCGGCCTCCATTTCACCTCTCGAGTCAGTTGCCCAGCCTTGAACTTTCCATTTCAAGATAACTCTTCAAGCCTTAATGTAATCTGAAAAAAAATTCATCTCTCAGCTTTGGAGCCCCCATCCCTCTGTCTCTACATGGGAGGTTTTTCTTTCCGTCTTCCCCCTTCTTTCTTGCCTATTAAATTCCCTGCCCCTTAAAACCACACACACACACGCACACACACACACACACACACACACACACACACACACACAAAGATGTGTGTTCATAGAATATTTAGCTTTCAAGAAATAAATGGCATAGGAGGAAAAAAAGAAAAAACCTCTGTGTTGGTAATTAAGAAGCCTGGGCACAAGTCTCAGTTTTGTCACTGAATAGTTATGAGCTCCTGGACAAGTCACTTTGCTTCTGTGACTTGAAGAATACAGAGATTGAAGATGATTATTTCTGAGGTCTCTTCCAGCTCTAATAATAAGTCCAAAGGAATGATCCAGAAATAATTAATCATTAGGATCTTTACAATAGCAGCACTAGCCTCTTGAATATGTTGGGCCACGTGACAAACATGGACAGAAAGTCTTGGCGAGCCCCTGCCCTCTCCCAAATCAGCCCTCTGTCACTTTACTCTGTTTCACTACAAGCAAATAATAATCTGAGGAAACTAGGGACTGCCATGAGAGCCTTTTGAATTAACTGAATGTTACAACTGCCATTCTGTTGTGAAAATAAGCTGAAGCTGAGTTCCTCTTCACACCTCAGGCCTCTCTTCCCTCACCAGCCCTTCTTGGTATCCTGCTAATTGTACCTCTAGACAATTGGTATATTTAATCCATTTCCACTTTAGCTTCTCTCCAGAGTTCATAGCTCAGCCTTCAGCTTTTCCTACTAATGATTCTGTGATAATCTTCTTAGTAAAGAGGGAAGCATCTACCTGGGTGTTGCTTGATACTCTCCTGTCAATCTCACTTGGGATCTGAAAGCCTTTCAGTTCATTGATACTCTGAAGATATTCATCATTATAATCATGGCAACAGAATTTCTTGTTTCCTCTACCTCTCACCCCCGACTGAATGTGAGCTGCTCAAAGTTATGGGTCTGATGGTATCAGTATTGTGTATCCCCAGCACCTGGTACCTAGTAGACACACCAAAAAAGTACATTGAGTTATTTCTCTGGTACTCTGTTGAGAGGTTGAGAGAGTTTGTCTGATGACCATTAACTAGGTCACCTGTTAGAAGCCTTTTAGGGCTTATCTACCAAATGGCGTCCTTAGAGAAAGCATCAGAAGGTGAAGTGCCAGTTTCCAGCCTTCCTCTTAATTAGTTTGCTTCATTAAATTTTTCCTGCAATTTTGATTTGTTATGGAAGTCACCTTCACTTTCTGCTAAAGCTTTTATGGAAAGTTATTTTGTACCTTTAAACAGCTGCTTCTCTCCAAGAAGCCTGCTTTTATTTTATGTATGGCAAGCCAGCCGGACTGTCTCAGTGACACGTCTATAAACAGTCAAGGCCTCAGAGCCAGATGGAGCAGGACAGGGTCATCCAATATGTCTTTGAAGTGATTATTTCATATTGAATCTAGTTGTGAACCCCACATGTACCTAATACCATGATTGTGGGCATTGAGAAATAATGTAGGAGGAAGAAAATAAGACTTCTTCAGAAAACAATTGGAAAACCATATTGTAACGTTAAGATGTGATACATTGCAGGCATATTGTTCACTGCATCATTATTTATTGTAGCAAAAGACTGCGGACTAAATGTCCAATAATAAGACCCTGATAAATATTCCACCTATTGGAATACTATGATGCTATTAACAAGAGTAACATGGCTTTGTGTGTGACAATGTAACATGATCTTGATAAGGGATAAAAGAGCAAGAAATAGCAAGAAGGCCAGGCCCAGTGGCTCACACCCATAATCCCAACACTTTGGGAGGCTGAGGCAGAAGGATCACTTGAGCCCACGAATTTGAGACTGGCCTGAGCAGCATAGCAAGACTCTATTTCTACCAAAAAAAAAAAAAAATGGTCTGACATGGTGGTGCCAGGTCCATGACCGTAGTCCTAACTACTCAGCAAGCCGAGGTGCAAGGATCACCTGAGTCCAGGATCTTTGCTCATAGCTGCAGTGAGCTATGATGGCATCACTATATTCCAGCCTGAGTGACAGAACAGGACCCTGTCTCTAAAATTAAAATAAAAATAGCAAAAATAGGCCAGGCATGATGGCTCAAGCCTGTAATCTCAGCACTTTGGGACGCCAAGGAGGGTGGATCACCTGAGGTCAGGAGTTCAAGACCAGCCTGGCCAACATGACTTAATCCTATCTCTACTAAAAAACATAAAAATTAGCCAGGCATGGTGATGGGCACCTGTAATCCCAGGTACTCAGGAGGCTGAGGCAGGGAGAATTGCTTGAACCTAGGAGGTGGAGGTTGCAGTGAGCCAAGATCATGCCACTGCACTCCAGCCTGGGTGGTGGAGTGAGACTCTAACTAAAAAAATAAAAAATAAAAAATAGCAAAAATATATATCATGCTTCCATTCATAATCCATGAGAAGAAAATAGATGGGTGAGCATGCACACACACACACACACAGGCATGTGGATAGATTATCATCATCTCTGGAAGGATGCATAGGAAACTGGGATCAGTTCTTGTTTCTGGGCAGAGGGACTGGGCAGGAAAGTGGTATGGGAAGGAAACAAATTTCACTGCATGCTTTTTTGTATAGCTGGGGGAAAAGTTCATTCTATATTTACTGTATTTATTTTCTTAGAAAAATTAAAATCTGCTAAATTTTCTTTTTTTTTAAACAAGGTCTCATTCTGTCACCAAGGCTTGAATACAGTAGTCTGATCACAGCTCACTTCAACCTGAACCTCCTGGGCTCAGATGATTTCACCCCAGCCTCTTGAGTAGTGAGGACTATAGGCACTCACCATCTTGCCAGACTATTTTTTGTATTATTTGTAGAGATGGGTTTTTCACTGTGTTGCCCAGCCTAGTCTTGAACTCTTGGACTCATGTGATCTGCCTGCCTTGGCCTCCCAAAGTGCTGGGATTACAGGCCTGGGCCACCACATCACGTAGCTCATGCCTGTAATGCCAGCATTTTGGGAGGCCAAGGCAGGCGGATCATGAAATCAGGGGTCGAGACCAGCCTGACTAACATGGTGAAGCCCTGTCTCTACTAAAAATACAAAAGGTAGCCAGGTGTGGTAGAGTGTGCCTATAGTCCCAGCTACTTGGGAGGCTGAGGCAGGAGAATTGCTTGAACCTGGGAGGTGGAGATGGCATTGAGCCAAGGTTGCACCACTGCCCTCTAGCCTGGGTGGCAGAGCGAGACTCTGTCTCCAAAAAGCAAGTTGTATGACATGAAAGCCGATGGAAAACTTCTTTATTTGAAAGGTGGTCATTGAGCTCCTGCTCTTTACCAGGTACTGTTGCGGGCTCTGAGATGCAGATAATTTCAAACAGCTACAAGTACCCTAAAGTCACAGAAGTGGAGGTTTTGGTGGAGAATGAATGATTAGGGGTGAAGCAGGGCTGTTGTGTAAGGAAGGATGGTCACAGAAGGTCCCTTTGAAAAAAGACACTGAGTGGACTTCTGAATGGTGAGAAGCCAGCTAAGTAGGGAATCAGGATGGCGCAACAGAGTTCCAGGCAGAAGGACGGCAGATGGAGGGTCATTCGGGAAAGCTTCAGAAAGGAGGCAAGCTTGCGTTCCATGCATGGGCTGAGTGGAAGCTAAAGTCCCACACAGTCACCTGGAATGAAGAGTCAGGCCTGCCTGACAGTTAGGAGGAGTGAGAAGTGGTAAGGATGAAGTTTATATCAGTAGGATGAGGCATAAGCCCCAAGGGCCCCTGGATGCTGGAGTCTGGCCAACTTTTTCAGGTACCTCTTGAGACACACTCAGATATGTTGCAGGAGTCATCTGCTGTGAAGCCTGAGACTGCTAGTGGCATTCTAGGGGTTCTCTTCACTCTGTCCACATACAAATATGTGTTCTGGAACAGAGAATGAATGGCAGGAGCAGAAGACAGCTTTCTACCCCTGACTTGCAGAGAGGCTCATTACAGGTTTTAGAAGGACTGGGCAATGAAGACAGCTGTAGTGTGAGGGAGGCAGTGTGGCTCTTTGTATACTTCATGTGAGAATGTGAATGCATGCTCTGTGATTGTGTCCTAAACCGACTTTCCTCATCTGTAAAGTGGTGATTTCACTATTACCTCCACCCACTTCACAGAATTGTCAAGTTGAGAATCAAAACGAGAGAACAAGTGGCTTCTGTTAAGTATTAGGTGTTAAACAGGTTGTTGACAATGGTTATTAGTGGGGACAGTACAGGATTAACATCAGTTGAGCAGTCTTTGAGTAAACACAGTGTCCTGCTAAACCTCCCAGAAGTGATGTGTATCAGATTCCATTTCTGTACATCCTAGTATGCGGTTTTAGTTGTTTTTTTTTTTTTTAATCTAACTGTTTTGGTGGACACAAGAAAATAAAGTTCATCAGGAGATATTTTGTAATTCATCATTATGATGACTAGCAAATATCCAAAGGACATGTTTCTTTTAAGCCAGTGCTGTCTTTATCCCCACACCGAGGCAGGCTCTCATGTCTTTTACACAGGACTTTTTGAATTTTTGTCTTGATTATGCTATTAGTTTCTTACTTTGTTCCACCTCAGACTAACTTTTGTTAACTGAAGATCTTCACCCACAGAATAATCATCTGCTTAAGTTAGAACTGTGTTTATTCCAAATGATCAATTTTATTTTACTGCTACAGCACACCACTTTATGTCTTTGGAACTTGCTTTGTAAATACTAACTTTACAGAATTTTTCTTAATTCTAAGAAAGTTATTTACTAGCTTCAGTTTCCTAAGAAGAGAGGAAAATGTACCTCAAAGGACAGTAGAGTTCTGAGATCTTCCAAAACCTATAATATATTATTATTTTAGATGATAAAATTTTGCCAATATTAATGTCTTTGTCTTCCTTATAGCACAGTAGAAGTACCAACTACTTGCCGGGCGCAGTGGCTCATGCGTAATCCTAGCACTTTGGGAGGCCAAGGGGGGGTGGATCACCTGAGGTCAGGAGTTCAAGACCAGCCTGGCCAACATGGTGAAACCCTATGTAGACAAAATACAAAAAATTAGCCAAACATGATGGCAGGTACTTTTAATCCCAGCTACTCAGGAGGCTGAGATGAGAGAATCGCTTGAACCTGGGAGGCGGAGGTTGCAGTGAGCCAAGATTGCGCCATTGCATTCCAGCCTGGGTGACAGAACACCACCATCTCAAAAAAAAAAAAAAAAGTACCAAGTGCTTTAGAAATAGGAGATGGAACGTAAATAAAATCTAAAGGAGTTGGGGAGAAAGCCCCTGTTATGAGGATACAACAGAAACCAAGGCTCAAACATCACCCTTTCCTGGGCCTGTTGACAGTAGAGGGAAGCAATTACCTTAACTTAAAACATAACTTTAGTCATTATGATTTAATAATTACTTTAAAACATTTTTTTAAATTACCTCAAATAATGCTCAGGAATATCAGTACGTTGCAAAATTTGAACAATACATTGTAAAAAAAAATGTGTATAAATGTTTGAGTTATAAAGGAAAAGTTTAGATCTGAGGGGTGGGATGGATTGAGGCTGACCTTTTTTTCCAGATTGGTCTTTATGAAATATGTTTAAGTTTTGTTATTTATACTAACACAAAAGCCTCCTTTAACTGGAGAAGATGCTAATGTGGTGGCTGAGCCTCTACCTCTGGGATGCCAGATAAGTGAGGCATTGCAATCCTGAGTCTCATGCTCAAAACTCGCTTACTATATCAGGACCTAAAATGGTCTTGTTTTCTAGTAATCTCCAGTTTGTGATTCGTACTCAGAGACTTGCTCATTGCTATGTTGAGTGAGAGAACATTTATGGCTTTTGAAAAAGGGGCTTGCTCCTTCTTGTCCGGAGTTAGCTTTATTGGTCTCACTCCGAGCCATCTTGAAAGTTAACATGTGCTAACCCCCCAGTCATTTTCTCAGTCTCCTACAGAGGTAACAGAACATCTTTATTCTGGATTTGCCATACGGTGACATGATTTCTGTTTAAATATCTGGCTGTCGTAGTCTAAGGTCATAAGGCACATTTAAACCTTCAGAATGGCAACACCATTTGAATTGCTGTCAAACAGTATGTGGCCTGAAACAGGAAAGAAAGGAAAATTATTGATCATTGACATGTCTTTGTGTCTCGCACTGTTTCACTAGCCTGTAATTAATTGAGCCTTTTGACGTCCATCCATGGTTTTTTTTTCCTCCTTTTGGAAATTCAGCTCCGTTCCCACCCCACATGGTGCCTTGCAGATTACTTGAGACTTTTATTTGTGGTATCTCTATTTTGTTGTTGACGTTAATGAGCTTACTGCACAATATCACAAGAGAAATAGTGTTGCCATTTGGAATGTTAATGAATTGCTTGCCTGGCCAATTGCCATTTGTTCCAGTGTGTGAATATGGTTGGGTGTGTGTGTGTGTGTGTGTGTGTGTGTGTGTGTGTGTGTGGAAAAGAGAGACGAGTAGCAGGGGTGGATTGCATTTTTTTCCTCTTTGCAGCCAGTGACGTGAGCTGTGCCTGGAACAATCAGAGTCGCTGCAAACAGGGTAGTTGAAGATGCTGGGGGAAGCAGCCTGGTGCTTCTTAAGCTAACGCGGATCACAGCGCTCAGGAGCTGCTCAGGCACAACCCCGCAGAGTTTCTCCAGCGTGAGAGCCTTGGAACGGTTGGAAAGTGCCTTTTTATTTCTCCAAACCCCTTCCTTAGTTGACCTTTGAAAATGATTGGTGTGAATAGTGTTCAGAGTGCCAGCAAGGTACGGGTGAGGACCTCAGGTTCCGTGAAATACTCCCGGGAGGATTCTATCCGGCGGCAGTCTCACAGGTCAAAGTCCATGAAAATTTCCAACTCCTCAGAGTTTTCTGCTAAGGAGAACAAGGTAAAGATATACCACTTCAATCTTACTGACAGCTGTGTGGCAAGGCAACAGAATTGGATAGTCTTTGGCAGTGTCTAATGTGTAGCGATCGACTGAGAAAGTAACGAGGAGTATAAAATGGCTCTAAGAGAATCAGGTGCGATCAGGTGAAAGGGACGGGACCTGGACTCCAGATACAGAGTGGCGTGGGTCAGTTTTGTAAAGAGCCAGATTGTGGAGGAGATGGGTGAAAGCAGTGGTCAAAATGAGATGACTGTGGGAAACTGTTGTTTGGCACATCGATCTTTTTTTGGTCTCAGAAGGTTGCTTTGACAAATGATTTTTCAGAGGAGGGTATTTTTAGAACATCAGGAATATAGAGATATTGTATCTCTATATTCATAATTGTATATGATTTTATCTTTCAGTTGGTTCCTTTTGCCTTTCCTCTTCTGATCTCCCCCAACCCCCAATCTGTGGAGCTGATATACAAGTCTGACCTGGTCCTATTATACTACATTCATGTCAGGTTTAGAGTTGTTAGCCCCAGTTATATTTAATGAAGAGAAATTTCTTCTTTCATGTTTCTTACACATATATGTGCTGATGCTATGCTGCCATTAAACCACTCGTGGTTTTGCAGCTGTCTTGAAGATAATATAATCTTTGTTCGTGTGAAATGTGAAGGGAGTGATTACGTAGTGAAGTGGGCATTTACTACATGCAACATATTCTTGAGATTCTTCCCACCGCCATCTGTGTGAGCAGGGTACTCAGAAACACTCCCACTCCACAGGTTTAAAAATGGAATAATAGAATCATAGGATCACAGAACTCTAGGGCTGGAGATGGAGATGATAATAACGGAGATTCATGTGTTAGATAATGTGCAGAAAGAGCCTCAGGAGGTGGATCTCAGTGTCATTTTAGCCTTCTCGGGGTTATATCCAGACCCACTGAGAGTGACATCAGGCTTTCTCCCTCAAACCATTCCCCACTGCCCTCCTCCCCTGTTACCTCCTTGTCCCCCATGTGACATAACATTATTGAGAGACTTTGGCAATAACAGTTTCCCTTCAAAATATGGCAGGGGACAGGTGGCAAAATACCTTAGTGTGACTTTAAGAAATATGTTGGCTTCCTCTTCACCCCCTTACATTATGACGTAGTAGAGTCTGACCCCATCCTTCATTAGCGAATTGTCTGGTTCCAATAAGTTTTCCAATGTGGCTTTTTCCTCCTCACTGTTTTTTAAAAGGCATTATCTTTAGAGAGAAATGTGTCTTCAAAGCCCTTTAATGTGACCTGTATAGGGATGTGTTGACTTCTACTGAAAATGTTAGGAGACTGCCTGTGGTGTGATGACTATGGTCTCCTGCTGAAATAGACCTGAATGGTTTATTATATTCTTAAGTAAATAAATGTGAGCATGTATGTAATTGTCAACATGGCTGTAAAATTGGCTTCTATAAAGAACACTGAGAGATCTCTGGATTTTGTTTTGTATGTTTTAATTTGGATTATCCCCATAGTATACAATCAGAGGCTATGGGAAATTAAGACCTCATCCTCCATAACTCTGTTGTAATCCTACTACCGGTCCTTATGATAATTTAAGCATTGTTACATTAGTGGGTTTACCCATAATTATGGTTGTATAGTGTAATATTGGAATCTAGCATAAAAGATTATCTACTATCCTCTGTGTTTGTCACACAGTACAGGTACTCTTGTATGATATGTATCTGTGCAAGAGAAGGCCAAGCAATTTTTTAAAAAATATTCCAAATACTGCAGGAGTTAACAGTATAAAAGACCACTAGTAGAACTGTTGTCAGTAGGCCATCACATGGTATCTTGGAGATAATAGTTTTTAAGAGATCATTAGTATTTTTTTAAGGCATATGTGGTCTCTAAGTTCCAGGACATGTAATCAATGATATATCCAAGTTCCCAATATCTCACAAGAGATTTTTTAAATTATCTAGTTGCTTAAAATTGAACACCACAGCTAAGAGAAAATCATTAGAACAGGAAGTTAGATCAGAGTGGCCCTAATCATTCACTAGCCATTTATGTTCCCTAAATGAAATAAACTGAATAATATGATAGGCTTGTACCCTAAATTAATGAACATAATTATACTATAATAGACATGTGTAAAATGTTGATTTAAGTGTCACTTCTCCCATTTTTATCCACAGTTACACATTTTACTCCAATTTTAATCAGAATTTTCATTCATCTTACTTATATCTAGTAGTATTTTTTAGCCCTTAAATCAATGTTTCTTCTTTTTTTTTTTAAACAGAGGCAGTGTCTCACTCTGTTGCCTAGGTTGGTCTCAAACTCCTGGGCTCAACCAGTCCTTCCACCTCTGCCTTTCAAAATGCTGGGATTACAGTCATGAGCTACTGCACGAGCTGGTGTTTCTTCTTGCTAATCACGTAGACAGCATTTTTGATTATCTGGCTTTTTTATCCAAAATTCAAGATCTCTAATCTGATGATTAGAAGTTCCCCCTTGCCACCTCATTCCACCCCCTCACCTTGTCTTCCCAACCTGTAAAAAATAAGATACCATTAACTCATGGTTTGCTCCTGGGATTTAATATTATCTTTCTAGAACTCTGGCTCTTTCTAGAATAGGTGTAATAATTGCTTCTCCTTGTCAGAGTTGGAATTACATGTTTTGGATTCTTTGAAACTTTTATCTTTGATATTTCTAGCTTGTTTTCTTGGCCATTAAATACATAATGGTTTATTCAAATATTGATTATCTGTCTTCCACACTTGTTCTCTGATTTATTCCTTTTTTTTTAATTTCATTTGAAAAAAGTGTTCAAGGATTGTTGAAAGAACTCGAAGTTTTGCCTTTGATTTTAGTGAAATATCTTAAATGCTTTTCTTGATCTAATTATTTTAAATTAAGAAAATTGAATCTTCCAATCCTTTGTGACTCATATTGACATCGTCTGAAGATTATTTAGCCTGCCAAAATTCAGCCTATGGATGTTATTTTTTTTTTAACTCTATTCTCTGTATATACTTTTTTTCTTTATTCTGTGTTTAAATCTTATTTCCTCTAAAGAGAATGTGACTTTGACTTTTTCCAGATAGTAATGTTTGTATCAAACTCTGAAACAGGTAATATGGGCAGGATGCAAATATGAATATGTTTTGGAAGTGTACATGTGTGTTTTGTGGAGACCGGCATTCATTATTACAATGTATTAATTAAGTCTGACTGGGTTCAACTCATTGGGTGTCTGGTATTGGAAGAGTTACCAGCAAGGCTTCTGGCCATGAGGGGGCAGTGCAGACCTTCCTGCTGTCAGATCCAGCTGGTTGCTCTGCCTTGGTCAGAGTAATATTTTAGAATCAATTAGATTCTAGTTGATTTCTAATTTAGAAACAGTTTCTTAAAAGTAGAATACAACCAGCCCCAGGTATCCAGGTACCCACAGGATTTCAAAACTCGCGGATATGGAGGGCCAGCTGTACTCCAGAATTCGGGATGTGCAATATTAGAAAATGTTGATTTAAGCCTCACTTCTTCCAGACATTTCCACGGTCCTCCTCTGAGCCTAAGTATTTGTCAAATATAAACTATTTTGGTATTGATTAATTTTTAAGGTTTAAAACATAAATCTGTAAAATTTCATGTTGATAATATCACTTTTTTCTTCCCCATCTCTTGCCAAACTGATACCATTTAAATAGAGGGGAGTCACAACCTCTTTTTGTTTCTTCATGTTGTTGTAGGTGAATATCGCATGAGTGGATAAATATAACATGGGTGGCGGAATCCTCAAGGCATTTTTTGAGCAATAAACATGATGCTAGAGATTAGATCAAGAATTCTCTAGTTAATAATGTTGATTCAAGTGAACTGTTTAAAGCTATTATTCAATAATATAGCAAATAAATCCATTTCTGTGGCAGCAAAATTTCAGGAACTTCCAGTAAACTACTGGTACTTTAGGTGGTGCATAGTGAAACATGGGCCTGTTGGTTTCTCGGTCAGGATGCTGCATCCTGATGGTCTACCCTGGTTTTGCTTTCTAAGTAGCAGTGTGTACCTAGGCAAGTCACTTCACCTCCCCAAAACTCATCCCTAAAATGCAGGGGTTTGATAAAATTATACCTTTGTTCTGAGCAATGTTAATTTTAAAAATCTTGCAGAGATTGGTGGGGTCATTTCCTCTGTGAAAGAAACCTTAGAGACTGAGCTAGATTAACAAGAGTTTTCTGTGTCTTCTGAATAAACCTCTTCCTATGTTAGGAGATGTTAACCATAAACGTGTTAAAGGAAAATGGAAGTCCTTTGCTCCAAAACTCTGCTAAGTGCCTAATCCATTGCTTTTTAAGAACCTGTTGCCATAATATTGAAAGGCACCCTCAAGTCTAGTCTCTTCATTCTTCATAGGCTTTGCTTGCTGTTTCCTTCGCATTGTTAGATAAATGCTAATCATTGCTCCCTCTGTGAGTTAAAGCTATACACAAAGAAACCTGAAGAAATCATTACAATGGTCCTTTACAACCTCAAGTTTTGGTGGCAGGCTTACAGATTGTTGTCATTTCTTCCTAGATAACTTTTGTTCTTTAGACTGAAGCTATAGCCTGGGAAGGATATTCTGCTCAAAGGACATTTATATCTGCCTATTTGAAAATGGAGAAAATTCTTAGTCATAATTTGAAAATTTTCCTGCAAATGTCTCTATATATTTTTGTTACTCTTAAGTTAAGGGAGAACATTTTTTACCTCATAAATTCATCCTTTAGCTGAATAGACTTTGTTAAAAGAAAACCTTAAGCACATATAATTTTCAAGTTCATTTGAGCATTCAGGAATGCATAAATCAGGGTTGTACCAGACCACAAGGGGCTGGCACTCTGATGAGAGATGCAAGAGGGAAAACTTTTACTTAGCATTTGAAGAAGCAAGACAAACAGTTTAGATGGCTAGAAGTTAGTTGATAGAATGATATGCAGAGAAAAAGAAAACAATCGTTTTAAAAGAAGTTGGTGGTTTCTGATTGGTATATTTTCCAGTTTCCATTTACTGTTTACATTGGGCTTTGATTTGTTCATGTAAAAATTTAAAATGCCAGAGCTACCTGCGTCTAATGAGCTCCCAAGTAGAGTTTTTTTTAAAACAACTTAAATGATTAGATCAAAATATCAACATCCTCCTGCATTAGTTCTGATCCTAGCATATGAAAGAATTAGGGAGGAGGTGTTTTTGACAAAGTAAATCTGAAAGTGCAAAGATAAAAACAATTTTATCTCCAGAAGTCTATTTTACTTTTTTGGCTCTCCTGTCTTTACACTGTACTACTTCTTGTGTTCCAAGAAGTTAAACTTTTCCTCCAGGTGTAATTCTGCCAGACTAACAATTCTGATGTTTTAATGTGCTCCTTAGCCAAAGGAGCTCTTAAAAGGGAGGTAGTTCTACAGATTATCATTATCCATATCATTTTTATTATCGATAGCTGTTTATTCCCCTTAAGTTGATGACTGGAGTCAGACTTGACCCATAATAAAAACTTTCACTACCTGCACAATATTGCTGTGTCTCCCAGGCTGGAGTACAGTGGCATGACCCGGGCTCAATGCAACCTCCGCCTCCTGGGTTCAAGCAATTCTCATGCACCATCACACCCAGCTTTTTTTTTTTTTAATTATTTTTAATAGAGATAGGGTTTTGCCATGTTGGCCAGGCTGGTCTTGAATTCCTGGCCTCGTGTGATCTGACCTCCTCTGCTTCCAAAAGCGCTGGAACTATAAGCATGAGCCACTGCGCTGCCCTTTTATTTTTGTTAGGAAAGCTAGCAATGTGACACTGGTTTTTGTTACTTGTTAGAGCTACCCACCACACACCAACTCTTAATTTCCCTCCTTCCCCCAGTTCCTTTGTGTCTGTGAATTTCTCAGATCCTGCTGGTACTTTCATGTAAATTAATGTCTTTTTTAAGGATGTTGAAATCATTATTTAGAAGTAAATATTGAACAAACTGTGCTCCTGATAGAGTGATATTTCTTGACCCTTGAATATAATTAAAAGCAGATCTTCACCGTCACTATTTACCCATTTTCACTTGAGTAAAGAAAGTGTAGGTGATTTGTTTGGTTTGGCTGTCTCTGTTACTGATCACAGGCTCTTTCGCTTCCCATGTAATGGAAATTAACACGGAGCCAAGCAGATTTCCCAGACGAGGTTTTTAAATCGGGGCTTGTGGTCAAGCTCAAGGGAGACAGTGGAGGTGAGGCACGGGATCCTCTGACTGACTCTGCAGGGGGCAGCAGAGGGGAAGCTGGTAGGGATTGTTTTTTTTAGGCAAAGCACAGGAAATATCATCTGGGCCAAAGTATACAGGCTGGGCCAGACAAAGCACAAAAGAGGGCTAGGGTATGCAGGTCAGCATATCTAGTTGTAATAGTTATCTTGAGTGATGGGCTACTTGGTCTGGCCAGCAGCAACAAGGCTATAAATCAACTGTTCGTCATTTGCTACACAGGGTAAGACACTCCACAATTCTGGTTTCATGTTAAATCTCCTAAGGCCAGTTTCTAGAATTCTCTAAGTAAAAGATGTGTTTATACATTATGAGAGCACAATGGCTGTTTTCTTTGGGTGAATAAATCCTCAGGGTTAGCAATGAGGTATAGGTGTGGATTTTGTGAAGAAAAGAAGAAAAAAATATGTGAAGGAGAAGCTGCATGCCACTCCTCTTCTGCATCATCTCTGAGTAACTCCCAATGTCATACTGCATTCTTGCTCTGCTACGCTTATGGGTAGACTATATTTGAACACATTCTTCTGGGGAAGGTGTACTAAAGCAGGTGTTTGAGAAATTCCATGCAATATTGGAACATTGTAGAGAAAATGCTGGTCCATGCTGTCATTCCTGGCAAGCTTAGTGTAATATCCTTTTCAGAATCCAGGAAAAAGAAAAATCTATGCAATAATGGCAGGAATTGAGAGAGAAAAAATTATATATATATATATAAGATCAGGGAGTTTCGTAGCATTATGATAACCTGTGGTTAACGATCGTGAGCGTCTGTGTGGGAATATGTATGGTGACAAGATATTCTGCAACCTTTTGTTAGATCATGCCTGGTTTAGAGTTTGGGGATTGCATTCAGCTTAGAGTCTAATAGGAGATTTTTTGGAAAACATTTCTTCTTTGCTCGTCTATAGTGAAGCAGAGACCAGGAGTAGCTGAGCAAGATGGCTTCCTGCTCATTAATTTATCATATTAATTTATGAGGGAAGTTACTCTTCTATCATTATTTTTTTTTGAAATGGAGTCTTGTTCTGTCACACAGGCTAGAGTGCAATGGCATGATCTCGGCTCACTGCAACCTCTGCCTCCTGGGTTCAAGTGATTCTCCTGCGTCAGCCTCCCAAGTAGCTGGGATTACAGGTGCCCGCCACCACGCCTGGCTAATTTTTGTATTTTTAGTAAAGATGAGGTCTCACCATCTTGGCCAGGCTGGTCTTGAACTCCTGACCTTGTGATCCACCTGCCTCGGCCTCCCAAAGTGCTGAGAGTACAGGCATGAGCCACCGCACCCAGCCTCTATCATTAATTTTAATTACGATTTTTAAGCTTTGCCTTAACTATCATTCAAGCAGATTATTTTTTCATTTCTTTTTTTAAAATCCAGTCTGCCATGTTCTGATGGTAACTTTAGTGTACCTGTTTGGGCACATAGATCACCTGATTTCAGTGGAATTTGTTTTTCTAGGTAGATTCTTTGAAATGCTTCATGTCAAAATTTTTCCAAATTGACCGGCTGAGGCTCTAGCCCTACCCTGAGTCCCCTTATGATAGGCCATTGTCTGTAGACTGCAGTTAAGTTTTACAACATGAAATGCCACCCAAGGTACTGGAGACATCGGTGTACTTACTATTGCCACATTAAAATCTGGTGAACCAATGTGTGTTTGATTTCAGTAAATAAATAAGATTATGTAGCTATCCTAAACAGTCTAATCACCTTGCACTCAGCTGCAGTTTGGTGGAGTCAGTATCAGCTCTGCTACTCAAAAATCCATTGGGACAGGGTGAGTTGTTTACAGGAAGCAGTAAGACCCTCTCTTAATCCTGGTGTGCCATTGGCTCATGACAATGGAATGAATCCCTGTTGAGTTTTTCATTACAGTTTTCTTCTACTATCTCCTAGCATAAGTAAATCTAAAGAGTTGGGGTCCTACCTAACTAGACATACAAATACAGTAAAGTACTTTGAGAGAAGCAGCTCTATACTATCACTGAGAGGGACAGATAAAGTATCAGCAGATTTATATAGATTTATGATACTTTTCTTTATTGTTTTATTCTTTTTTTTTAATTGGAGACAGGGTGTCATTCTGTCACCCAAGCTGGTGTGCAGTAGTGAGATCATAGCTCATTGGAGCCTTGAAATCCTGGCCTCATGTAATCCTCGTCCCTCAGCCTCCTGAGTAACTAGGACTACAGGTACATGTCACCGCTCCTGGCTAATATTTTTGTTTTTTGTAGAGACAGAGGACTTACACTGTTGCCCACTCTGGTCTTGAACACCCGACCTCAGTTGCTTCTCCCACCTCTGCCTCCCAAAGTGCTGGGGTTACAGACGTGAGACACTACATCCAGCCACACTTCTCTTTCTTAATACACCTTCTTAAAAACAGGTAAACTAGAAAGGCCATTTGGAATACTCTTAGTATGGTTGGGCAGTGTTGTGAGGAGCATTTGTGTGCCTCATCAACCCCCTGCTGTGATCTCTTAGACTGTGATTCAGTGGTATTTAGATACAGCAGAAAACTTCACTCTTAAATTAGAGGTTAGATAACAGTGTGCTTTTATCTTTACACCCACCTAAACTCCACTAAAATGGCAGTAGGACTCATAGACCTTCAAGGACACGAAGAATGAGAGGATGTTCTCAAGACGTCAACGAACTCTAAAGGATGGAAAGCAGATAGACCTGTTAACTATCTTAGTTCCACAGAAAAAAACTGGGCCACACATATCACGGCTCACTGCATCCTCAACTTCCTGGGCTCAGGCGGTCCTCCCAAATACTCAGCTTCCAGAGTAGCAGGAGCTACAAGCATGCACCACCATGCCAGCTAATTTTTAAATATTTTGTAGAGATGGGGTCTTGCTTTTTTGCCCAGGTTGGTCTTGAACTTCTGGACTGAAGCAATCCTCCTACCTTGGCCTCCCAAATTGTTGGGATTACAGGTATAAGACAGTGTGCCCCCTCACCCACCTTATCATTGTGTTTTCTTCCTCTCTGATGAGTTTAATCCAGAGGTTTTGGACTGAATTAAGGCCACAGTGAGATCCCTAGGCTCAGTTGAGGCCCACAGTGAGATCCCCACATTGAGAAAAGCAGGACTAAGTGAAAAGTATAAATGTTTCACAGCAGGGAGTCTCTTCCCTCTCTACTTTCTCATATACTTTTTCTCAGTTACTTAAAGAAGTGAAAGAGAAGACATGGTATCCAATAGACAGGAAATTTAAGAGCAGAGAGGGAAAAGGAATCCCCAGGACGATGGTAAAGGGAAACCCTGGGATAACAGCTGTGCAGGAGATAGAAACCAACCAGGTTAGAGGACTGGGAGCAGAGACAATGCCAAGAGATATGCTTCCAACCATGGCACTGATGAAATGCCTGCTGGAGGATGTGAAATTGAAGTAGAGATATAGCGTCATAAGAAAAATTAGTACGCAACAACAAAATAAGATGATGATTAACTCCTGGGAAATCAAAAATCTTACAGAAATTGGAAACGTAGCCTAGTGTACTGCACATGAATAATATCTATATAGTCATAATAATATGGGGACTGAAAATTCGTGATCTTTCAAATTGTGATTGTGGTATGATTTTAATAGAAATATTGAAGTGGGAAGAAAGAGAGAGAAGGGCAGGGTGTGTGTGCCTGTGTGTGTGTGTGTGTGTGTGTGTGTGTGTGTGTGTGTGTGTGTTAAGAAAACTAAATGAATGTTCTCTTTCCAGAGTCCTGCAATTGTAAGCCAATAGTTCATATTGAAAATAGAAAAACCAAAAAGGTGTTGACAGTGGTTGTTTTTGAACAGCAAGAATCAGAGGTGAAATTAAAAGATTATGTTTTATTACCTTTTAGTAAATTTTGATTATATAAATGATATACATATATTACCTTGAGAAAATTTTTTTAATGAATCGGAAGGAATATAGACAGCATATATAGGTACGTATGAGACTTGAATAATTTTCAGTCACTAGAATAGCTTATCTTAATTAACTTTGTGTTTAACAAATGCCAGACAATAGAGACTACATTTTTTTTCTTTTTTGACACAGAGTCTTGCTCTGTTGCCCAGACTGGAGTGCAGTGGCATGATCTCGTCTCACTGCAACCTCTGCTTCCCAGGTTCAAGCAATTCTCCTGCCTCAGCCTCCCCAGTAGCTGGGACTACAGGCACGCACCACCAGGCCCAGCTAATTTTTGTATTTTTGGTAGAGATGGGGTTTCACCATGTTGGCCAGAATGGTCTCGATCTCCTAACCTCATGACCTCGTGATCTGCCTGCTTTGGCCTCCCAAAGTGCTGGGATTACAGGCGGGAGCCACCGCACTTGGCCTGATTATATGAATGATACACATATATTGCCTTGAGAAAAATTTTTAAATGAATCAGAAGGAATATAGACAGCATGTATGAAACTTGAATAATTTCCAGTGACTAGAATAGCTTGTTTATCTTAACTTTTTGTTTACCAAATGCCAGATAATAGAGATTACTTTTTAAGAAAAGCAAAAGGCTGAATTTTTCCAAGACTTGATACTCCTGCAGTTTTCAGACTAGAGCATGATCTGCTGTTAGTTGCTGTCTGAATTTGTCTATAGAGAAATAACAGTGAAAGACTAATCTTTTCTAGAGAAACAGTTCTCTATTCTGAGATTGTCCATGCAACTTATTTTTATGCAACAATAGTGATAGTAGTTAGTGCTTTGTTTTTAAAAAAATTTGTTTCTTCACTTAGCAAAACAAAAAACTGGCAATTCTGTTTAGTTCCCTAAAATTTCTTTTGCAAATTTTCTTGTTTATGAAATTTGAAGCCTGCTATCTATCCACTGGGTGAGATTATTTAATTTGTCTGTATTGATTGCTTTGGATAAAACCTATTTCCATTTGGTTTGTCTTCATTGCTTTGTCTAATGCATGGAAATGACAGGGAACAAATGCCAGGCCTGGCATTCTCTCTAAATGTCAAAGAGCCCCAGGGATTGTTTTTTTACAAGCCATTTATTTATGAGGGTTCTGCTTGTTACTCAGCAAAGTTTTTTTTAAACTGTGCATGTTAACTTCATCATGTCCACAGTCATTAAATATAATTGATCGTTTTTCTTGCATATTTAAAAAATATTGCATATTTTGCAAGATCACTTTAAATTTCTGTTTTCCTTACATTTTCAAATTGTGACGCATTTTTTATTATGGTACATGCCTGCTACTTTCCAACAATTAAGGCTTACCAACAAGAGGGACATAACAACAAATTACAGCAAGTACATTGCCGTATCTTTATTGAAGATACTGGTTACGGTTATATTTTTAATTGACATGGCTTAGCTTTATAACTAGGCAAGTTTTTGATTAATTACTAAATTACTGTTTCAGAGGATCAGGGTATAAAAGTTAAAAACAAAATCAAGAGTGAACACAATGACTTTTCGAATCATGGTGCTTCTACAGGAGAACAGTTACATATGCTGAAGAATACTTTGAAAGTTAACATTTAATTCATTTCATAAGGAAGAAGGTGATTCACTGAGCAAGACGATATACCTTTTAGTAATTTTTGATTATATAAATGATATACATACATTGCCTTGAGAAAAAATTTTTTTCAATCAGAAAGAATATAGACAGCATATATACATACATATGAGACTTGAATAATTTCCGGTGACTAGAATGGCTTGTTTATCTTAATTAACTTTGTGTTTAACAAATGCCAGATAATAGACTGAGACTGTAACAGCATAACCTTTTTCCAAGCTATTAGGCTGTAAGGATTTCTGCATTATAGCACCTCCTCATATTGTTTTTTGGAGAATTGTTTTTAGTATCTACATGGGATTAAAGAAAGATGAAGGTACTTTCATGATGTAAGTTGCTATCTTTCCATCTGTCAGTGAGTTCAATGAGAATACCTTTTATTCGTGGAATACATATACCTTCTGGAGAGGATTTTGAAATAGTCATGGCAAGTCTATGTTGGGAAGGACATGAAAAGAGTGTAAAGTCGTGAATGAAAATATGGGCTCCAGCGTGAGACAGTCATATATTTGAGTTGTTGCTGGTGTAGGGTTGCCAGATTTCACAAGTAAAAATACAGAACACTCAGGTAAATTTTAATTTTAGATAATTTTTAGTGTGTCTCATGTAAAATATGGGGCATCCTTATGCTAAAAATGTTATTCATTATGTATCTGAAGTTCAAATTTAACTGGGCATGTTGCATTTGATCTGGTAACTTTCACCCACCACCAAGTAACAATCTTTCTCACCTCCAGCTCCTAGATCAGCAATGTGGGGTAACCCTACTTACTTCCTAGGACATAGAGGCAGATGTGAATCCAGGTCTGCTGCTTTCTAGTTCATTGCTTTTTTTTTTTTTTTGAGATGGAGTCTTACTTTGTCCCCTAGGCTGGAGTTCGCGTGATCTCAGCTCACTGCAACCTCCGCCTCCCAGGTTCAAGTGATTACCCTGCCTCAGCCTCCCAAGTAGCTGGGATTACAGGCATACACCACCAATTTTTGCATTTTTAGTAGAGGCAGGGTTTTACCCTGGCTAATTTTTGCATTTTTGGTAGAGGCAGGGTTTTACCATGTTGGCCAGGCTGGTCTCGAACTCCTGACCTCAGGAGTCCACCCGCCTTGGCCTCCCAAAGTGCTGGAAATACAGGTGTGAGCATACCATACCCAGCCCCTAGTTACTTGTTCCCTTTTCCTGTCTTTGGCTGCCTCCCATCATAATTGTGTTACACAGCATTATCCTCTGAGTGAAGCCCTTGCCTTCTCAACAACGGAAACACTTGCTGTGATCAAGACAATTTATGAAGCATTATAGAGACTAAAGGGAGATGGAAGACTTGATCTCATCTGCAACAAGCATAAAATCGAATGTCATCTCTATTTTTCATTGAAGAAGCAATGTGTACACTGTGTCGTCACCATTCAAATTATCCAGAAGGGTATACATTGAAAATTCTCCCCATCCTGCTTCCCGAGTTGCTGTGTCTGGAGTCAGTCATTGTCAGTGGTGGTGTTTATCAGCCATGTTCTATTGGTCCCCAGATAGATACTCACATTTTCCCCCGTAAAATGGAAACATACCATAAGGATGTTTTGCACCTTACTTTTTTTAACTATATATCTTAATGTATTTACTTCCTTCTTCTTTGCTTCAATGACTTTAAATATTCATGAATAACAATGTATTTCTTGTGCTACATATATCTTAATGTATTTACTTCCTTCTTTGCTTCAATGATTTTAAATATTCATGAATAACAATGTATTTCTTGTGCTACTGTTGAAACTGTTCGTCATACGGAATTTTGTATTTGTGCCTGAGGTATTTGAAAATGGTCCACCCTTCTCCTGTAATTTAGAAAAACAGCCTGATCTGTACCAAATCCGCCACTGCCTGCCATCACCCCAGTCAAGTTACCTCATCTCTCACCCAAATTCCACCTGTCTCGCTGCTAGTTCCCTTTCCCTCTTCCAATCATTTCTCCACACACAACTGGGAACACTCTTTACAAACGTGAATCACGACAGGTCACTCTCCTGCTTAAAATCCTTTAGTGGTTGCCTGGCCTGCACAGAGTAAACCCCTAACTTTTCTGATGTAAAAGGCCCTTCAGGCTCTGCTTCCCCATTTGCCCTTGTCTCACACCACAGCTCACTGCTGGGCCCACGTGCTGCAGCCACACCAGCCTCACTCAGGTTGCTCAGAGCTGCCGGCTCAGTGGTAACGCAGGAGCTGCTTAACTCTCTCCCCACACCTTTGCGTGGCTGATCTGGTCACTCATGTCTTACATTTCCTTGCCAAGAGGCCTTCTCTGATCATCAAGGCTACTCTTTCCAGTGACCTTATTTTAATTACCTTATAATATTTATCTGGTAGCCTACCAAAAAGTGACAGAATTATCGTCACCTGTTTGTTTTCTTATTTATTGTCTGCTTCCACCCAACTCAAATCTAAGTTCTATGTCTGTTCACCACTGGATTCCTGATACCTAAATAGGTATCTGGCAGTTAGTAACTGTTTGACTGAATATATGAGTGAATAAATGAATGGTTTGGGGAGTTTTATTTGTACTATTTTAAGTGTTACAAACATGAATTAGTCTTCTAGTTATCATAAAATACTTTACTGTGTTAATACTTATACCATATGCTATACTATTACAGTATTTCCCCCTTATCTGCAGTTTCAGTCATTCATGGTTTCACTTAACTGCCATCAAACACTGTCCAAAAATACTAAAAGAAAAATTTTAGAGAAAAATAATTTCCTAAGTTTTAAATTTCAAGCCATCTTATGTAGCGTGATAAAATCTGACTGTCCTCCATCCCACATGGGACGTGAATCCTTCCTTTGTCCAGCCTCCACATTGTCGACGCTCCCTGCCCTCCATCACTTACTAGCCAGCTTGGTTATCAGATTGGCTGTCGCAGTATCACAGTGCTTGTCTTCAAGTCACCCTTATTACTTAATAATGGCCACAAGGTGCAAGAGTAGTGATGTTGGCATATGTTATCGTTGTTCTATTTTATTAGTTATTGTTCATTTCTTTCCGTCCCTAGCTTACAAATTAAACATTGCCATAAGCATGTATGTCTAGGAAAAAAACCATAAAATATATAGGGTTTGGTACCATTTATGGTTTCATGTTCCACTGGAATTCTTGGAACATACTCCTCCAAGGATCAGGGGACTGCTGTATCAGAAAAAGTATATTCTAATTAGTGTCTAGTAGTTACAAAAAAATTTCCCTTGATATATCAGCATTTGTTATGATAAAATATTTGTTGTGGTCATTATAAAATAGAGTAATACAATGAGGATCAATTAAGCAAGGTATGCCATGTAGGCAGATGGAGCAGACAAGTTATAAACAATCAATGATGTGTTAAAGGAGAATTTGAACTATTCACCATCAATTCATGTGCACTGTGATCATAAGTTTTCTTAGCTGTGAACTTTGGATCATAAATATCTTTCCCTGTGAAAACATCATTTTCTAAATAAACTAATAAGTTCTAAGCTGATATAACAGCAAAAAGCTAAGAAATGTAATAATATGGATAGCATTGTTTGCTTTTAACTTTATTAACTCTGATTTCTAGGGAAGACATTTATCAGAGTTGCAAAATATATTACTGATGATCTGTGCATATTAATTTAAAATATGTATATATATATGTATATATATGTATGTATATATATATATACACACAGGTGTGTATGTGAACAATACACATAATGATGTACATATGTGGTGACAATATTGTGTTGTGATTAGGGCAGTTAAAAGCAGAGACTATGGCTTAGGAAAGACCTGTCTTCAGATCCCCAGCTCTGCTGGATGACCTTGGCAGCCTACTTAACCTTTGTAAGCATTAGCTATGTCACTCTAGAGTGGAAATAATAATGCCTCTCTCACATACAGTTTGCTGGGAGGGTTCAGTGAGATTAAGTCAAAGTCAAGCTCTTAGCAATGTCACATAGTGGGGCTTTGTTGATAGTTATGTTATTATCAGAGGAAGATGGGTTATTTGAAATGGCTAGACTATCATCACAAAGTCAGAAATATCAGGTGAAACATCAAATATTCCGAAGTTCATGTATAAATCAAAAATTGGAAATTTTGCCATGTTTGTTCAGTGATTCTTACTGTTTCCTCCTTACAATTTCCAATCATATCATTCCAATCTGTTTCAAAATTGGGGTCCTCTTTGACAATAGATGTGCTTGTCTGACCCACAGTACATTGCTCTTTCTGTTGCCACACTTGAAAATTTGCCAGCCTTGAATAATTTGTACTTCTAGCTACTTCTCAAAAAAACAGCAATTGTGAAGGTACATTCCAACTTGGTTGAAATCAGGCTACAGCTGAGTGCTAGCTTTCCTTCTACGTGGAGCTTTCTCCATACCCTTAGAGTCTCTCCCAGGCCTTCCTGACTCATTTGTTACCTGCCTATTTCTATAGATATCTGAGTTGCAACTCTTAGTTTGCTTTTTGATGTTGAACCAGTATTTGGACTTAATATTCTAACCAATTCATTAGAAGTTTACAGCTGTAACTAGGAGAAAAATTCTTTAAACAGGCAGACCTTGGAGATATTACAGGTTCAGTTCTGGACCATAGCAATAAAACAAATACCACAATAAAGCAAGACATAGGAATTTTTTTTGTTTCCCTGTGCATATAAAAGTTATGTTTACATAGCTGGGTGCGGTGGCTCAAACCTGTAATCCCAGCACTTTGGGACGTCAAGGCAAGTGGATCCTGAGTTCAGGAATTCAAGACCAGCCTGGCCAACATGGCAAAACCCCCTCTTTACTAAGAAAGACAAAAATAAGCCGGACACAGTGGTGTGCACCTATAATCCCAGCTACTCAGAAGTCTGAGACAGGAGAATTGCTTGAACCCAGGAGGCAGAAGTTGCAGTGAGTGGACCATTCGACCACCACTGCACTCCAGCCTGGGAGATGCAGTGAGACTCTGTCTCAAAAAAAAAATAAAAAAATAAAGTTACGTTTACCCTGTACTATAGTTTATTATGTGTGTCATCAGAGCCCTTAGCAAGTTGTCATCATCCTGCTTATGGAGGGTCTCACCTTGATGTTGATGGCTGCTGACCAATCAGGGTAGTGGCTGCTGAAGGTTGATGTCACTGTGGCAATTTCTGAAAATAAGACAATAATTAAACTTGCCTCATCACTAGTTTTTGTGCTTGTTTGTTTTTTAAGACAGGGTCTTGCTTTGTCATCCAAGCTGAAGTGCAGTGGCACGATTGCAACCTTGATCTCCCAGGCTCAAACAGTCTCTCACCTTAGCCTCTCAAATAGCCAGGACCATTGACGTGCACATCACCCACACCCAGCTGTAGAGTCTTTCATGAAAGATTTCTGTGTAGCAGTTTATTCTGTTTGATAGCATTTTACACACAGTAGAACTTCATTCAAAAATGCAGTCAGTCCTCTCTCAAACCCTACTTACTGCTTTGTGAACTATGTTTATTTAATATTCTAAGTCTGTTTTTGTCATTTTAACAATGTTTATAGCATCTTCACCAGGAATCATTTCCATCTCAAGAAACTACTTTCTGTGCTCATCCTTAGGAATCCTCATCTATTCAAGCTTTACCATGAGGTTGCAGCAATTCAGTCATGTCTTTTGGCTCCACTTTTAATTCTAGTTCTCTTACTATTTCCACAAAATCTGTAGTGACTTCCTCTGCTGAAGTCTCAAACCCCACAAAGTCATTCTGTGAGGGTTGGAATCAACTTCTTGCAAACTCCTGTTCATGTTGATATTTTGACCTCCCATGAATCACAGACATTCTTGAAGACATCTAGGATGGTGACTCCTTTCCAGAAAGTTTGAAGTTTACTTGGCCCATATCCCTCAGAGGAATCACTATATATGGCAGTTACAGCCTTGTGCAATTTATTTAAATAATAAGACTTGGAAGTTGAAATTACTTCATGGCCTGCAGAATGGATGTTGTGTTAGCAGGCATGAAAACAATCATCTCCTTGTACATCTCCATCGGAGTTCTTGGGTGATGAGGTGCTCTGTTAATGAGCAGTAACATTTTGAAAGGAATCCTTTTTTCTGAGCAATAGGTCTCGACAGTGGACTTAAAATATTTAGCAATCCATGCTGTCAACAGATATACTGTCATTCAGGCTTTGTTGTTACATTTAAAGAGTAAAGGCAGAGTAAGGTCCTTAGGATTTTCAGAATGATAAATGAGCACTGGCTTCAATTTAAAGTTACCAGCTGCATTGCCCCTAACAATAGAGTCAGCCTGACTTTTGAAGCTTTGAAGCCAGGCATTGACTTCTCTCTAACTATCAAAGTCCTAGATAGCATTGTCTTCCAATAAAAGGCTGTTTTGTATATATTGAAAATCTTTTGTTTAGCATAGCCACCTTCATCAGTGATCTTAGCTAGATCTTCTGGGTAATTTGCTGCAGCTTCTCCATCACCACTTGCAGCTTTACCTTTCACTTTTATATTATGGAGTCAGCTTCTTTCCTTAAGCCTCATGAACCAACCTCCCTTACCTCCAAACTTTTCTTCTGCAACTTTCTCACTTGTCTCAGCTTTGGCAGAATTGAAGAGAGTTAGGGCCTTGCCCTGAATTAAGCTTTGGACTTAAGGGAATGTTGTGGTTGGTTTGATCTTCTATCCAGACTATTCAAACTTTCTCCATATCAACAATAAGGCTGTTTCACTTTCTTATGTTTTGTGTGTTCACTGGAGTAACACTTGATGTCCTTTGAGAACTTTTCCTTGTCGTTCACAACTTGGCCAGCTGGTGCAAGAAGCCTCACCTTCAGCCTAGCCTTAGTCTCACTAAGCTTAATCATTTCTAGCTTTTGATTTAAAGTGACAGACACACAACTCTTCCTTTTACTTGAACAGAGGACACTGCAGGATTACTAATTGGCCTAAGTGCAATATTACTGTGTCTCAAGGAACGGCTGGTTAGTGCAGTGCTCAGAACACATAACATTTGTTTATTCAGTTTACCGTCTTTTATGGGCATGGTTTGTGGCTCCCCAAAAAAATTACAGTAGTAACATCAAAGATCACTGATCACCATAGCAGATATAGTAATAATGCAAACGTTTGAAATTGTGAGAATTGTCAAAATGTGACACAGAGACGCGAAGTGATAAAGTGCTGCCGGAAGAAAATGGCACCAATAGACTTGCTCAAAACAGGCTAACTACACACCTTCAAGTTGTAAAGCAGTATAATACATGTGAAACTCAGTGAAGCAAAGCACGATACAGTGAGATATGCTTTTACTTAAACCTTTGCTCTACAAGGAACCTAGCAGCATTCTTAAAATTTAATGTTTTGTTTACATTTGGAAGTGTGTTATTCATAGTAGCATATTTAAGATACTGTCTGTGAGACACAACAGCCAGTTCAGTAGAAATTAATCCTAAGGTGAAGCAAAAGTAGTTTAGGAGGAATGTGCTGTGTTTATGTACATCTTATTGATTAAGTCCACCCAAAAAAAATGAATGAATGAATGAATGCATACACACATTAGTAAAAGTTTGAAGTATTATGTTAGTACAAAAGATAATTAGCAGTTACATTTTTATTCCACTTCTCTTTTTTTGCTTTTTGTTTTGTTATGTTTTAAGACAAAGTCTTACTCTGTTACCCAGGCTGGACTGCAGTGGCACGATCTTGGCTCACTGCAACCTCCACCTCCCCAGTTCAAGCAGTCCTCCTGCTTCAGCCTTCAAGTAGCTGGGACTACAGGCACGTGTCACCATGGCCAGCTAATTTTTGTATTTTTAGCAAAGATGGGGTTTTGCCACGTTGGCCAGGTGGGTTTTGAATTCCTTGGCTCAAGTGATCTGCCTGCTTTAGCTCCCAAAGTTCTGTGGTTATATTTCTGAGCCACTGTACCCAGGCTTCATTTTCAAGTTTGATTTTGTGCTTCTTCAGAGCTGCTGGCCATATTCTTTGACAGGGGTGTTTCGTTAGTGTTGTCTTTGGCTACATTATTTTTCCTTCATAATAAGGAATGGTGGTTCAAACTATTGTAACTCAGAAAGGTGCATTTGACAAGAGGCAAAGTCCCACTGCTCCCTTTCCCCCTCCTCAAAACATTTCTCTGGCTCTCTTGCTATAGTTCCTACTCCCTCTCCTGTTCTTCTTCATTCATTTGCAATTTTAAAATATGCATTCATTAATTTATAAAAGCTATGTTTAGGATGTGGGAGCAGGTAGTGATGTCATTGATCAATAACCATGGCAAAAAATACATATATAGTGAGGAACACAGGAAAAGGGAGCAGAGACTAAAAAAAGGACTAGTTAGGGAGTTTGGCTGAGTGATAGCTAAGGTCTTCCTCGAGTAGAATTGTAAAACTATAGATCTGGAAGGGGGCAAAGAATACTAACTTTATGTAGCACTGTCCTATTGCATATAAACAAAATGAGGGTCCGGTAAATTGATTTGTCTTAAATGTGCAAGTCAGCAGCAGGTGCCCCAACCACCTCTTGCAAATTCTTTGCTCATAAGGTTGGATCTGTTTTCTCTATTACTAAATTTTTCCCACAAGAAAACATGTATAACATAATGTTACATATTAGATACTGTGTGTGAAAGTGTCTTGCACATTGTAAGTGGCAAATAAAAAAATCAGTTGACTCCGTTAGCTGACTAATTCTTCGCCTGGTAAAGTTCAGTCAGGGTTAGCAGCACATTTTGTATTCCTTATATAAGAGGCCTCTGAAGGCAGAATGGATTCATCTGTACCTAGCATAAAGCCTCCCTAGCCTCTAGAATGTGCTTACAAATGTTGATTACATGATGGATTATACATATTAATTGTACTTCAGACTATCTTTCAATAAGATAAGGACTTTAAAATTAATTTTCTAGTGTTAATTAATACGAATTTTTGCTGGGACATCTGTTCATGGTTAGATGGTTTTGCGATTGTGACTGGATTTGTAAGTACATCACAGCACAAGATTAATTGTCCAAGATACAGATTTCAGCTCTGTTTACGTGTTGACGAGATTCCAAAACTACATCTGATCATAGAAATGAAAAAATAAACCAAATTCAAGCATGTTCTGTCACCCTAAATAAGAGCTGAAAAAGATGAATGTTGGCAAAGCTGCTTATGAATATACACTCTCTAATATGGTGCTGTTTGAAGTTGGATATATGAAAACTGTCCAGCAGTTGTGGGAGAACACAGATAGATTAAAGGAAATCAATTTCTAGAAATTCATCTTCTGTGTATACTTCTTGAAATGAATCTACCTGTGAATTCTCTTGTGATCAAGGCTTCAGGCTATTTCTCCTTTTGCACCTCTGCTTAACAGTTGCCCTCTGCCAAACAATTGCCCTCTGCCACTTTAAAAAAAAAAAAAAAAAAAAAAAAGACAGCCCTCACCTATAACCTTATTTGGTACATTGCAAGGTGTAAAGACCGCCACAGGTGGGGAGGGGACAAACAAAGAGTCAATTCCAAATACTGGTTTTGGAGAAGTTTCCTAGAGTGAGAGATAGTGCGGTTTTTCAATATTATTTTAAGGCATAGAGAAGATAATAAAAGTTGAAGACCGTTACAAAGTATGTTGAGGTTTTTCTAACCATTTTGATATTCATCTAATAACTGGTTTTATCATTAATTTTTAACCAATGTTTTTTTCAAACATACTCTTTCTCTGATAACACTGCCAAAGTGGCGCATATTTTATTCTATGCTTAACAGTCTGCTTGATCTGAGTATCTGCATGAGAGCCAGCATAGCATTTGAAAGAGGGAATCATGGTTTGGATGGCGTCGTAATTCTTTCTGAGTACAAACTCCACTGCGGTCACTGTCAGTTTCACTGAAAGTGGAAGCTATGATATCCTCCATACTTCTCATAATGATTCAGGGACCACAGAGAAAAAAAATTAATTGGAGTTTAGAGATGATTGAACTGAAATACACGAACTCCATAAACTGTGCAAAATATGTTGGAGAAAGAGACTCATGGTTACACAATGCATGGTAATATAGAGAAGCTTCAGAGAGCCCTGTGTGGGCTGGCAATGACGGCGCTAAAGCCTTGAATAAAATTGCATTTTATCGTCTCTGAGAAGCAACCAAAAGTGTGGAACAAAGAATTACAAGTAAATTTAGACCAGAATACGTTTACTTCTGTAATTTAAGCAATTTCCTTTGCTTTCTCATTCTTAAAAATGATTATGTTCAAATTCAAAGAATCATTCTGTCCTGGCCAGTGTCAAGAAAGGTACATATGATTGTTATCTGGCTCCTGGGTTAAGTTACAAAAATTGCAGTTAGATAAAAGGTTGGTAAGCTGGCAAAGCAGTGACTTTTTTTTTTTTAACTAAGGCTTCCAATCAGAGTTACATGTGGAGCATTTAGAAATATTCATGCAGTTTCCTGATCCAAGGAGCTGATTTGGTAGATCTAGGACAGGGCACGATAATCAGTGTTTTAAAAAATTCCTCAGCTGATTTTCCTGTGCACTGTCACATCTTTAGATAAGACCACTGTGGTAAAAGACTATTTTAGTTAGGGACTGGCCCTGGAAATATTTCCAGAAATAAGCCTATGGGTTTATCATCACTCTTTGTTCAGATATCTGCCTTTCTCTTGTACCCTGGTGTATTGGTTTCCTCGGACTGCTATAACAAATTACCACAAACTTGGTGTCTTAAAAAACAGAAATTTATTCTCACAATTGTGGAGGCCAGAAACCTGAATCAGGATATCAACAGGGCTCTATACCCTCTGGAGGGTCCAGGGGAAAACCTCTTCCTCGCTGTTTCTAACCTCTGGTGGTCGCCAGCTTTCTTTGACTTATGTCGGTAACTCTGATTTCCATATTCCTCTTCATGTCGCCTTCTCTTCTGTCTTTCTTAAATCTCCTTCTGCCTTCTTCTATAAAGACGCTTGTGATTGCATTTAGAGCCCACCCACGTACGTTCCCCATCTCAAGTTCTTTAACTTAATCACATCTTTAAAGTTTTTGCCATATAAGGTAACATTCACAAGTTCTAGAGATTGGGACTTGGACATCTTTGGGGAGCCATTCTTCAGCCTTCCACAGTGTTGCTTCACTGTATGTATTCATATGGGCTGCCCTGGCATATTAAGGTCCATGTGGTAACTTTCCCCACTTATTTCTAACTACCAGTCCATAGCAGTGTTTCTCTACAAGCCCTGCCCTCTTGGGGCTAGCCCATATAACCCCTCACATAGCCAGTGATAAGTTATTTTTCTGAGCCATGTACTACTACACCTCCAGTTTTAGCCATTGTCTTAACAAATGCCTTTGGTCCTAAATGGACTGAGATTATAGGATCAGTGCAGCCAGCCCATCATCCTTACTGACAAAGGCACTTCAAGCATGTGTCCTAGCAACGGTGGCTCTTTAAAGCTCATCTTTTAAGAATAGAACATTACCAGATTATTTGAATATATTCTAAGAGAGGCACAAGTCTTACTATCTTTTCAAATGGGGTCTGACTTAGGCCAGGCATATAAGATTCTATAAGGTTTGGTCTTAGGAGGAGAGAATATAGTAGTTGATGTAAACATGAAGTGTATTTACTTGAGTCAGTGTTTGTGAAAAACAGCTATGGGATATAGAGAACAGTTAGTTAACATGAGATTTCATTCCCTCATCTATATAAGGAAACCATTGTTTCCTGATCTCTGATTTAAGTTCTGAAATCCATTTTGTTGGTTCTCCCCTTATCATCAGAAAGGAGAAACAGATGCTAGTGCAGATGCATTTTAGAGGAGATGGCAAGAAGAGGCTCATGAATGAAGACCCTTCTGAAGTTTGAGTTGATGAATATTCAATGGCATTAATTTGTTCTGTTGTTTAATTTTCTCTAGTAGTGCTGAATTAGTCACATACTAATTGGGGAGGCTGCGAAGTTCAGGAGATTATACTAGCAGCTAGGTCAGTGCTACCCCTCATTAATAATACCCACCTTCCCCCAAACCCCTAGTCCCCTTGGCTTCAGAAGTGGGCCCAGTCGTAGCACTGTATCTCCTAGCCACACAGATCTGTCCATGGGAAGGATAGGGACTCTCCTGGGACTTTTCATACTGGAGCTGGGAGAAAGAGCCAGTTTGCTGTTGTTGTTGTTGTTGGAGACAAGCTGGGAAAAGGTGTTGCTTGTTTTGGATGCATTTCTCGTGTAGCGGAGATACAAGGACTGGAGATGGTTGGGGTAGAAAGAGGAGAACTGAGAGGAGAGAATTAAGTTCCTGGATCCCTGAGGCTATTACATGCATATTTTTTGATGATCTGACTACATTAACTATTAGGTCTCCTTACCCTTAAGGTAGTGTTTAGGTATTTGACATTTAAAAGTAAAGGAAATCTTAACTAATCTTTAGGATTTTCATGTAGAGAAATCAGAGTAGAATTGATCAAGAGTTATATGGGTATAACCACAGCTACTTACAAGGCTAGGACAGGAGGATCCCTTGAGCCCAGGATTTTGAGGCTGCAGTGAGCTATGACTACACCACTGTACTCCAGCCTGGGAGATCAAGCAAGACTCTTTCTCAAAAAGAAAAAAAAACAGAATTACATAGTATCTATTAATATTTTCATGTACAACAGCAGAACAAAGAAGTTGAAGATATTAACTAGACTGGTTGAAGTGAGAGGCCATGGCGTCTAGGCTGCATGAGAAAGGAATTAATGACTGTCAGGCTAGAGATAAAAAAGAATCGAGGGAATTCAATTCTTAACTAGGCTGAGTAGATAAAAAGATGGGAAGTTGTGTTGAGAGTATATGTAAGTCTTGGATGCATTTGTAAAGTGTCTTCCTTTTATTAAGAAAAGTAATGGATCATGATAAAGCACTACAAAGAATCAGGAAGATTCCTTTGCAATTTTGCTATTGAAAAGAAGAGGGACGACATCCACTGTTTGGATTTGGCATGCTGTGATTAAAAAAAAAATCTATTCTATATTATTTACAAGGAGAGAGGACTTGACCTACAACACTGAGAGTCTGTGGAATTCAGCAAGATGCTTTATAATAGATTATCTTCATGAGATATCTAGCTGATTGAATAGCAATAATTTTTCAACTTAGAATTTCACTTCTCTTTAAGCAAAATATTCTTGAGGGCAAAAGTATTTGAAAAAAAAATGTGCTAGAACAGAAATGAATGTATTAGAAAATTTTTAAATGTTTAGATGTCATTTAAACTGTCTACTTTTATGAACAGATTTTTTAAAAAATGTTTACCACATTGTGAATTACTCTGGGTAATATTGAGTATGATAGTAGTATCTAAAGAACCTTTAATGTCTGTCTCTTTTCATTTGTAGTTTCTCGGCCCACTGTTACTTATGGGTTCAAAATGGTTCATGCAAGTAATATAATTCATTTAAAAGGCATTTATCCAGGAAAAGTCCTACTGAGACTTGAGTTAGTTTTTAACTTTTTGTGCTTCCATAGGTGTTCAGCCTCATGAGACATTAACTGTATTATAGATTGTAGTTCTTCAGTAAACTTGAGTTCTTCAAAACGAATATTCAATTTATAGCATGGTCTTTGTGCCTCAGTGTACTCCATATTTTAATTGTATGTTATATCATTTTTGTGTTGGAGAATACATATCGTGTCCTGAAAAATACAAAATGTGACCTGGTTTTTATTAGCTACTATAATTCCTCAATAGTTGAATTGACTATTACAGCCACAATGGAGAACTTTCATGAAGTTTGTCAAGATAGTGGCTAAGAATACATGTATTGAATCATAAATAATATCAAATCTGCAACTTAAATAAATTTGTACTGAATTTGGAAGTATTTTTCTGAAAGTGAATGCACTATTGGTGTGTGGTGTTTGCTTACACACATATAAACATTTGGATGAGACAATGTTAAGGGGCAAATGATAGAAATATAAGGTAGTTCTCTTGCTCTGCTGTGCTGCTTGGACATCTTTCTGAACCTGCCTTTTCTTGTTTGAAAGATAAGAGGTTGGATGACATGTGATCCCCCTTTTTCCTGTCTCAGAGTAAATGAGTAAGTGAGGTCTTTGCTAAGCCTTCAAGTTCTAATTGATTTAAGTCATTCTTTGAGGAAAAACGTTCCAGTATCATCATAATACAGTTACTCTTTTGTTCAATACATTTTGCTATCGTGGTTTTATATCTTAGAAATGCATTTGTGTGTTCCCTGTAACATTTTATTTAAAATGTAAAAGTAAAGCCAGACACTGTGGCATGTGCCTGTAGTCCCAGCTGTTGAGGAAGCTGAGGCAGGAGGATCACTTGGACCCTGGAGTTTGAGGCTGTGGTGCGCTATCATCACAACTGTGAATAGTCACTCCACTGCAGCCTGGGCAATGTAGCAAGACCCTGTCTCTTTAAAAAAATGTTTCTTGGTAGTTGGTATAGTGGAACAAGCTGACTACAAGGGCCTTTGTTAATGCTAGAGCTGAGAGAATCAGGGAGGCAGTCTTGTGCTGATTTAACTATACCATTATTGTTACCAAAGGTCTAAAGAAGCTTTCTATCCAGTCTACCATGACCATACACACACCTCAGTGTAATACGTGACTGTAAGGCAGAATTAGAGTGCTACAGTTATAATAAAAACTAAAGTCAGTAGTGTAGAAACTCAAAAACTATTCTAAGATGCTTTTCCATTCTGGCTTTAGTCCCCCTACCATGTATCTTACTCTTTAAATTGCCATGAAAACAATTATATTTCTCCTATTAATTAAGAAACGGTGGGGGGGAATATGGCCACGCATGGTGGCTCACGCCTGTAATCCCAGCACTTTAGGAGGCTGAGGTGAGCGGATCACCTGAGGTCAGGAGTTCAAGACCAGCCTGGCCAACGTGGTAAAACCCTGTCTCTACTAAAAATACAAAAATTAGCCAGGTGTGGTGGTGCACGCCTGTAATCCCAGCTACTTGGGAGGCTGAGGCAAGAGAATCACTTGAACCCAGGAGGCAGAGGTTGCGGTGAGCCAAGATCACACCATTGCACTCCAGCCTGGGTGACAGAGTGAGCCTCTGTTTCAAAAACAAAAAAAGAAAAAGGTATGAGTACTCCACTGTCCAACTGAGTGAAACTACAAGACCATATTTTCAATATGAGAAATGGCGTGCATAGTCTAATTTTAATCGCATTGTAATATTTTACTGTAGTGAAATGCAGTACGGCACTGTGCCTTATTGATAACAGTTTTACTTTGTGAAAGTCTGTTTCATGAAATGCTGTTCACCCAACGTTCATTTGCCTCCCCATGTATTCCTCACCTTTCTAAAACCAAGATGACTGAGAAGAGGGGCTTCCTGCCCACCCTGTTGGGAAGGAATTGCTTGGTCATTTACTGAATTCAGAAAGTGGAACAGAATGGAAAGAATAATTTGATCTCGTTTTCTCTCTTTACAGGCTCTGTATAACTCAATCAAGAATGAGAAGCTTGAATGGGCAGTGTAAGTATGCTGGACGTCAGCCTTTTAATAATGAACTACTCACTTTTTTCCTACTGTCTTTCTTTATGCCTTAGAAGTGATCTTAGAGAAGGATTAAATATGCATTGCCAATTGTCATTTTACACCACATGTCTTACCTACTTTGGTTTTATACAAGTAAACCCAGATATAAGTAGGGCGTACTTTGGTTTTGTACAGGTAAACCCAATACTTTCTTACAGGTAAACCCAGAGTATCTTGCGGTTTTTGGGTCCTCATTGTGTTCCTATTCTGCTTTTAAAATGGTTGCTATACTTGTAGGTAATTAATTAGCTTTTTATCTTTTAAAAATAACATTCTAAAAGGAAAATCTGCTGATGAATAACTTGTTTTCCAAAAATTAATACAAATGTTTTTGGTATCATCTACTTACTTCAATTCTTTCCTTCCTATTATCATAGATCATGGTTTTCAAGGTCTGTTTCCTGTGATACTAATCATACTAGGTCATTAATAAATATTAAGCACAAAACAACAGCAACAAAAAAAGGTTCTGTGAATAGAATAAGCTAGGGAGATGAGGGATTGAATAAAGCTAATTTTATTTTTAACTGCAGAACTTCTAGGAGCTTATCCAATGCCAATGTGTGTTATCAGTCCCCAAGAGACAAATAGAACGTGTACTATTTCATGACTCTCTTTGACAGCAGAATGTAAGGTTTCAAGGTACATACTTTGGGAAATATATTAAAGATGAGTTACATCTAAGTCTATGTAGAATAATAACACTCTTGTTAAAATTTTGCTAATCAATATAACAGTTCAGAATTTTAGTTTTTTTAAAATTATTATGGAAAAATATGAAATTTTTAGTCACATTACTAGAATTTAGGTCAAAATGTGTTGTTTTTTTTGTAATTAAAACTTCATGGATTTTACTTTTGGTTTTTACTATGTATTCATAATTATTGTTTTACCACATGACCTAACATAGCATTCTGCAATGAACTCAGGTTTATAGAATCATAACTTGGGAGATAAATCTTGTTCTATCAGCAGCATGCTGGGGGAACGCAGGTTAGTAGTTGACTATGTATTACGTATAATGCACGGGAATTAGTTTTTAAAATATTAGCACCATTTGTATTGCTTCCATTCACTGTAGAGTCATATGATACCATTTCAAGTTAGGGAGTCAAAAGTTAAGACTTTAATATTTGCATATATATCTGTGTGTGTGTGTGTGTGTGTGTGTGTGTGTGTATATATATATATATATATATAATAGCTTATGTGTTTGTATGTATATACATGATGAGACTCATTTAAAGACAGCATGTAGGGCTGGGCACGGTGGCTCAAGCCTGTAATCCCAGCACTTTGGGAGGCCGAGGCGGGTGGATCACGAGGTCAAGAGATTGAGACCATCCTGGTCAACATGGTGAAACCCTGTCTCTACTAAAAATACAAAAAATTCGCTGGGCTTGGTGGTGCGTGCCTGTAATCCCAGCTACTCAGGAGGCTGAGGCAGGAGAATTGCCTGAACCCAGGAGGCGGAGGTTGCAGTGAGCCGAGATCGCGCCATTGCACTCTAGCCTGGGTAACATGAGTGAAACTCTGTCTCAAAAAAAAAAAAAAAAAAAAAAAAAAAAAAAAAAAAAAAAAAAAAAAAAAAAAAAAAAAAAAAAGACAGCATGTAATTTCAAGGAAAACTGATTATTAAGAATTCATGGTCTACTATTGAAAGTGATTATTCTTGTTTGGGCTTATTTCTCATTAACAAAAGTGAGTTTTATAGAAAAAAAATTGTCAATGATATAGTCAGAATCTTGCTGAAATGCAAAAAGGACATCCTGACATTTGCAGAATATGCAGTCTAGAGAAAATAAATTTTAAAAAAAGCATCATTATATTCACTCTGGGAGAGAGACTACACTGAAGATTCTTTTATGAAGTTATTTTACAAAACAAATGCATATACTCTTGAGGACCTGTTTTCTAAATCTAAGTTTTTTTGAATTTATTACAGCAGGTTTTATTTATTCATTTATGAGTAGTCGGAGTTTGATGGAAGAAAGCTCTAATCTTGTGTGTTATCCAAGAGTGGAGGGTGGGAGTTTTCCCAGCAACTGGCTTCTTCTGTGGTCGTCTTGAGAAATTAGCAGACCATCTTATTCAGAAGCCTGTATTTCAGAGTCTGATAAATTTTGGTGTGAATTACAGCTTTTTCATGTAGTAACTGGTTCACTGACCAAGTTAACCTCTAGCCCTCAGTTTTTTCTTTTGCAAGAGTGAGCAGTTATTGAGCCTCATGTAACCTTCAGGGTGACGCTGTGAAATGTTTGAAAACACTGAACATAATAAAGCAAGTTGTTCTTCAGTTGACACTTGATGCTGTAGCTTTTAAAGCCCCAATTTTCTTTTTGCTGTTGTTGTTTCTTTCTTTGTCTCTCTTGTTCATATGTATATACATATACTACATTTTTATACTTTATCAAGAATTAGGAGAAGACACTATAGTGGTTATCATATAATTAACTTTCTGTCTTCACCTATAAAATGAAAGAATTGGATGAAATGACCACAAGTATTTTTTGAGTTCTAATATTCTATAAATTTCTTATTTTTACTATATACCAATGTTTCCTCCTGTGGAAGAAGTACTGCACTATCAAGCAGATATAAAACAAAGGGCTTAGGGGTCAACTAAGTATTGGAGTAAATACTAGCTCAAACAAAATTAAACAGATTTCTCTGTTACCAGCCTGTTCAATCGATGTACATCTTGGATTTCTGCAGGAAAAATTTGAATTTAAAAATCTGTACATCTTGAATTTCTGTAGGAGATAAAGGGCCAGTACCCCAATTTATTAAATCACTGAGTCTTTTTTTAGTCTTAAAGTGCCTTTTAACATCTACTAAAACTGGTGGGGTTTTTTTAGAACACACTTCACAGAACACTGACATATATTAATGTATGTGATCCTTTAGAAAAGGAACTAACTGGCTGGGCATGGTAGCTTATGCCTGTAATCCCAACACTTTGAGAGGCTGAGGCAGGTGGATCACTTGAGGTCAGGAGTTTGAGACCAGCCTGGCCAACATGGTGAATCCCATCTCTGACAAAAATTAGCTGGGCATGGTGGCACAGGCTTGTAATCCCAGCTACTCAGGAGGCTGAGGCAGAAGAATTGCTTGAACCCAGGAAGCGGAGGTTGCAGTGAGCCGAGATCACACCACTGCACTCTAGCCTGGGTGACAGAATGAGACTTAGTCTCAAAAAAACAACAAAAAAAAGAAGGTTTTTCCTTGACAAATGCATATGTACATGGATATAATTATTTATAACACTGTGTTCTCCCAGTTCTCCCATACCTCTCTAACTACACTTTCTCTGACCCATTTTCTTCGTTATCATCCGTCAGTGTTAGATACACAGTTATAATTGTCTTCTTCCTATGTAGTTTCCTCCTCAGCAATCTAAATTCACTCTTAAAACTTGTTCTTCCATTTCTGTAAAAATTCTTCATATATATATGTATGTATGTGTATATATATATATATATATATATATATATATGGCTGACCTCTTTCCCAAGTTTCAATTCAATGTTTGCATTTTCCTGCAAGATGTTTCTGCTGGCGCTAAGCACTCATCGTCTGTCTCCAGATTTTGTCATGTGTGCTCCATTTCTATTAATGACACCAGCATTTCCGGCTTACCTGGATTTTAGCCTTTACATCATCTTTGACACCCTCCCACGTCACCACTTCCAACCCCCGCAAAAATGGCTCCAAACAGCATCTTTCCTCTTCACTCCTGCCCGTTTTTTTTTTTTCCAGGCACTGTTTGCCTCCTTAGCAAGGGCTACCATCTCTAGACTTTCCTGAACTTGAACCTCTGTGATACTCCCTGTGCTGTAAAGCTTTAATTAGGTCCTTCACATTCTGCCAATAATTGATTTTGTTCTCCATTCTTGTCTACACATAGCCCCTATTTCAACTAGGCTCCACTAGGTTCAGCCAGCTGTGCTAGTCCCATGGCTGCCTCCCTTTTTGCCAGTGTTCATGAAGTCACCTCTGCTAGGAACATGTTTCCCATAATCTTTTTATGTTCAAAGCCTACCATCTTTACACCCCAGCTCCTATTCCATCTGTTTTTTTGAATTCTTTCCTGATCTTGCCAAACCAGAAGTATGATCTCAGCCTTAAGCTTCCATTTTACTTTATCTGATAACACCAGCAGTTTCTGTACCCCATTATGGTTATTCGTAGTAATGTACCATTAGATTGTAAGCCCTTTTAGGAAATGATACATGTCTGGATTTGTCCCTTTATCTCTTCCTTTGCTAATCATAGTGTTTATATATAATGAAGACTCCATAAAAGGCTATAGAAAAAATGTTAATGGTAATGCAAGGAACCACATTTCTTAAAAGATAAGCCTACAAGTGTGTAGTTTAGAAAATAGTTATAGGAAAGATGGTGATCCTGCAAAATTTGTAGGATAATGCATACAGGACTTGCACAGGAGGCATCTTGAAGTAGACATAAGGACCTTATAGGAAATCACAATAGATTTATTGAATGTTTATAACTGTTATAAACCTTACCGGTTTTTATGTCATTGGTTTTCTGACTGGATTCAATGTAACCTTAGATTACAGGGAGATGTCTTGGGGCCTTGCCTGGGGATGTGAGTGAGGAGAAAGAGGAATATCAATGGGGACCCAGTTTGGCATCCCATAAGCATCATGTCTAGTTCAACTGATCAAAATAGCTCTACTTTTGTCTTCTTTGAATGTATGTTTAGGGTCCCATTTAATATTTTTAAGGTATATGTTCTTAAAATTTTTTTTGAAAGGTACTTATCTAGTCCAATGTTCTTACTTTGTATGTGAGGAAAATTAAATCAAAAAGTGTTCATCAATAGGTCCAGAGTCCAGTATAGTAGAAAGGCCAGGATTTTCCCCAGCTGTTATGACTTTCTATGGCAGCACCATGCTACCTGGCATCTCTGCAGCCCCAGAGTCATGAAGTCTTTGAAGAGCAGGGATTAAGACTGAATATTTCTATGCCAAATGTTGATACAGTGCACATTATGAGAATTTTATATCAATTTGCTAGTCTCATTAAATGCTCATAGAATTACTAGAGTTTTTCCTTTAAGTAAGTAAGTAGCAAGGATCATTTATTCATTCATCTATTCCATAATCTCTAAGCAGCTGCTTCTGTGCCTGGCCAAGTGCTGAGCCCTAGATACAAATATGAATACGACACAGATCTTTGCCTAATGAGAATATATCATGAGATTTAGGGGAGTGAGAGGACTGTACAAAGATGAAAATACAAAAATTGTAATGAAGAGTACGGCAAGTCAAATTGACTTGTGGAAGGTCTCAGCTACCTCATACAGGACTGTGACCATTGGTCTTCCCTAGTTCCCTTGCTCAATTGTTTATTTTTCATGAAGCATCCATTTGCTGAACTATTTGCACCATGTAGCTTGCTGATAATTTGTGGAGAACAAAGTATACAAGACATTAAAGCATTTTTCTTGGCTTCAGAAAATTTCTAGTCTAAGTGATAAACAAAATGAGTAATTACTTTTTCCAATTGGGATGGCATAGGATGAGGTTAGTTGAGGTGAATATGGGAGTTTATATCTTACGCCGGAATTGTTTAAAATGTAGCTGCATTAGGATCTTCAGAAAATATAACAATTAACACAGATAGGACAATTTTAAAAGTTCAGTATTGTCCAATAGGAAAAGTAATGTTCCTCTCTTCCATCCTTTTGACTTTCATGTTTATTACTGCTTTGTACAACAGTATTTACAAATTGTAAGAAATCTCCCTGTTTTAGTCTGTTCTCACACTGCTATAAAGCAATACCTAAGACTGGGTAATTCATAAAGAAAAGAGGTTTAATTGGCTCACAGACTGCAGGCTATGCAGGAAGTATGATGCCAACATCTGCTTGGCTTCTGGAGAAGCCTCAGGAAACTTTCAATCATGGCAGAAGCTAAAGGGGGAGTCAGCACTTCACATGGCCAGAGCTGGGTGGGGTGGGGTTGCAACACACTTTCAGACAACCAGAGCTCACAATAACTTACTCACTACCATGAGAACAGCACCAAAGGGGAAAATCTGCCCCCATGATCCAGTCACTTACTGCCAGATCCCACCTCCAACAGTGGGGATTACAGTTCAACTTTATATTTGTGTGGGAACAGAGATTCAAACCATATTATCCCATCCCTGTCCCTCCCAAATCTCATGTCCTTCTCACATTGCAAAATGCAATCATGCCTTCCCAACAGTCCCTCAAAGTCTTAACTCACTCCAGCATTAACTCAGAGTCTTACCTGAGAGAAGGCTAGTTCCTTGTGCCTATGAGTCTGTAAAATTAAAAACAAATTTGTTACTCCCAGGATACAATGGGAGTATGGACATTGGCTAAATATTCCCATTCTAAGATGAAGAAAGCAGTCAAAAGAAAGGGACTACAGGTCCTGTGCAAGTCCAGAGCCCCAGCAGGGCAGTCATTAAATCTTAACACTATAATAATAGGCTTTGACTCCATTTGTTAAATTCAGGGCACAGTGGTATGAGGAGTGGGTTCCCATGGCCTTGAGCAGCTCTGCCCCTGTGGCTTTTCCAGAGTTCAGCCCCTGCAGTTGCTCTCATGGGCTGGTGTTGAGTACCTATGGTTTTTCCAGGTGCAGGGTGCAAACTTCTGAGTGTTCTACCATTCTGGGATTTGGAGGACAGTGGCCCTCTTCTCACAGCTCCACTAAGCAGTGACCCAGTGGGGACTCTTTGTGGGGGCTCCAACCCTGCATTTCCCTTCTGTACTGCCCTAGTAGAGGTTCTCCATGAGATTTCTACCCCACAACAGGTGTTTGTCTGGACATCCAGGCTTTTCCATACATTCTCTGAAATCTAGGCAGAGGCTCCCAAGCCTTAACTCTTGCACTCTGCATACCCACAGGCTTAACACTACATGGAAGCCACCAAGGCTTATGGCTTACACCCTCTGGAGTGGTGGGTTGCACTGTATCTTAGCCCTTTTAGCCACAGCCGTGGCTAGAGTGGCTAGGATGCAGGGAGTAGCGTAGGGCAGTAAAACTGTCCTGGGACTGGTCCATGAAACCATTCTTCTCTCCTAGGCCTTTGGGCCTGTGATGGGAGGGGCTGCTGGGAAGGTCTCTGAAATGCCTTTGAGGGGTTTTCCCTGTTTTCTTGCCATGAGCACTTGCCTGCCTTTTAGTTATGCAAATTTCTTCAACCTGGTAGAAATTTTCACATGGCCAGGCTGCAAATTTTCCACACTTTTAGATAAGTTCCGTTTTATGTCATTTATTTGCTTGTACCTACGAACATAGGTTGTTAGAAGCAGCCACGTCACTCCTTGAATGCTGTGCTGCTTAGCAATTTCTTCTGCTGAATACCCTAAATCATCACTCTCAAGTTCAAGCTCCACAGGTCCCTAGGCCAGGGATGCAGTGTCTCCAGGGTCTTTGCTAACACATAACGAAAGTAACCTTTGCTTTAGTTCCCAGTAAGTTCCTCATTTCCATCTGATACCTCCTCAACCTGGTCTTCATTGTCCATATCACTATGAGCATTTTGGTCACAACAATTTAACAAATCTCTAGGAAGTTTCAAACTTTCCCTCATCTTCCTTTCATCTTGTGGGCCATTCACATTCTTCCAACCTCTGCCCATTACCCAGTTCCCTAAGTTGTTCCACATTTTCAGGTATTGTTATAGCAGTGTTCCACTTCTTGGTACCAATTTTTCTGAATTCGTTTCTTCTGGCACTGTCATAAAGGAATACCTGAGACTGGGTAATTTATTTAAAAAGAGAATTTAATTGGTTAATGGTTCTGCAGGCTATACAGGAAGCATAGTGCTGGCATCTGCTTAGCTTCTAGGGAGGCCTCAGGAAACTTGCAATCATGGCAGAAGACAAAGGGGGAGCTGGCACTTCACATAGCCAGAACAAGAGGAAGAGAAAGAGAGAGGGCAGGTGCTCAACACTTTCAGACAACCAGATCTCATGATAACTCATTCACTCAGTATCATGAGAATAGCACCAGAGAGGGTAATGCCATTATGATCCAGTCACCTCCCACCAGGTCCCACCTCCAACATTGGGGATTACAATTTGACACGAGATCTAAGCAGGGACACAGATCCAAACCATATCACTCCCCTATCCTAGTTTAAAAAATATATATTCATGTATTCCCTCATTTTGATAAGGTCAGCAAAAAAAAAACAAAACAAACAAACAAAAAAAAAACAGTTTTAAATAACAAACTGCTGGGTTCCCCTGTACTCATATTCCCTTAGTGTTTTAGTTACAGCAGCATCAGCCTTACTTGTCATTTAGCACATTTGTTCTTTTTAACTCTGGATAAGCATTTTACAACTTTGCATCGTGGCATACTATTTGCTGCAGGTTCATATTGCCCTACAACTCATTTTATAACAAGAACATTTTAAAGCATTTGCCATATTTTCTAATAAGTGAAACTATTTCCTGTTTGCCCTCATGTATTAAATTGTTCTGGTTAGGTGGGTAGGGTGGTAGCACATTGATAAGTTTCTGTCTAGTCATGTGTTATGATATGATAAAATGTGGTTTTAAATACCAACAGTTCGTAGTTTGGCTTATCATTTCCTTGTTGTGAATTTAAATCATGACTGGTCTTTTCAGGAAATCAGTGCTGTCTCTTTGTTGGCTGATTTGCTGAAATTAGGAAGTAGAGAAAACTTTCCAAAGATTTCCTCCCACTTCTTTGCCGTTATGTTTAACACTGCCTATGAATGTGTGACTGTGTGCATGTACATCTCTGTGTGTATTCTTGGGGGATGATAGAGGCAATGGGATTACTATTACCTGTTCTTTTCTGTGGGTACCTTAATTCTTCATTCAGTCCAAGGGCCTAAATCTGAAATTGGTAACTGCTTATTAAGTATCTTTGCTTTGTGAACTCTCAAGAAAACTCTTTTTCCAAGAAAAGAATCCTTCTAGAGTTCTTTTACTTTCATTATTTGATTTCCTTTTTATATTTTACTTAACTCAGCATTGATTCTCATTTCATTTTAGGTAAAATACATATTAATTAAAATGTAATCTTAGTTGTTTTTCTATGGGAGATGGTAATCTCATAAGGACAAATAGTTTTACTTTCACCCAAGAGTTTTTCTATTAATTTAGGCTGATAAATTTAATAGACTATGTTGCCTTTCATTTAAGTTTTTCATCTTTTTCTTTTGTAATTCTTCATTTTGTTCATTTGCCAACATTAGAATCAGCCATGAAGAAAGTTGAAATTCCTTGTGTGTACTTTTTAGAATTGAACTTACATCCTAATGAAGAATACTTCCTAATTTTAAAGTATTTTCTACCTTGACATAAAATTATTCAATTTCCTTAAAAGAAGACAACTCGTAATTTCCTTTCTTGCAATGAGTTACTGTGTTAAATAACTACATATCCTTAATCCCTAGTGAATCTAGATATATAAAATTGTTAATCAGAAGAGTGTTTCTTCACAGCAGTGTAGATACATGAAGGAAAACTTTCTTGCTCAAACAAGTTATTTGGGATTTTTATTTTAAACTTCAAAATAGCCATCTGTAGGTTGGCAGTCATTACTAACAAGAAAAATAAGGCAAGGCAAAGTTGCTCTTGTGCCTCTTGAAATACTAGAATAACATTCCCAGAGTCATCACTATCTGTTGGACTATACTCACATTTCTAACATGGCAGATACTACATTATACTGTATTCTTGGTAAAACAATAAGCTGGGCAATGGTATAGATACAACAGATATTTTAAATATATAACCAGAAATTTCATTTGAGTGTGTGCAGAGAGAGGTAGGGGGGTTGGCATTTAGGGTCATAGCTACAGACTCACCATGGAAAAATTAATGAAATTATTTGCATGAGATATTTGACTAAAAAGAAGGGAATAATGCATTAATTTATTGTTGGGAGAAACAAAAAGAAGGAATAAAACCCAGTTCTCCATTTGAGGTGCTCATACGATTGCATGTCTTTGCTAGATACACATTATACCTCATTGAAATACTAGAATGAGATTTAATGTTCTCATTACTATCTGTTTCACTGTACTCACATTCCTAATATGGCAGATACTGCATCATGCTTAACTCTTGGTAAAATAATAATGCTAATGTTAATACTGGCATAACAAACTTAGAAGACAATCTATATGAAGAATAACTAAGGTTAAATCTATATATAGTGGTTATGTAAAGGATATTATTGGTTATGTAAAGGATATTATTTGTTCTATTTATATTGAGTGAAAACACATTGACTCTAAGAAAAGAAACAGAGAAATGCCATAGTTATGAAAAATTGACCATTAACTTTGAAGGAAATATTGAACTAAAAAATTGAGATCACTTAAAATTTTGTTAGCTATTGATTAAGTATTCTACAATAAGTATTTTTAATTAAAAAATTGTTAGCTAAAAGTGATATTGAACGTGGATCATTCTTCTAGATTTTGGTATTTAATGGAAAAAGATTTTCAGTGGTTATAATTAGGGAAGACTCTTGCTATGGTTTCAGTGTGTCCCCAGAGTTCATGTGCTGGAAACTTAATTCCCAACGCAACAGTGTTAGGAGGTAGCACCTAATAAGAGACTGTTGGGTCATAAGGGATAAGGATTCTGCCCTAATAAGTGGATTAATGTTATCATGGGAATAGGTTAGTTATCATGAGAGTGGTTTTGTTATAAAAGCAAGTGTGATCCCCAGCTTGTTCTCTTGCACTTTCTGGATAATGTTTAAATACCTGAGACTGGGTAATTTATAAATTACCCAGAATGCTAGAAAAAGCCTACATTGCTGCAAATGGAGCATTGCAGGCAGTTCGATGAGGGCTCAGGAGAAGACAAGATATTTAAAACCATCTGGAATTTAAGGACCATCAGGAGAAGGGCAACAAAGCACAAGAGAGCAAGTGGGGGGGTCAAAGAAGAGCCCAGCAAGAAGGCCTTAACCAGATGCAGGCCGCTTGCTTGACTTTAAACTTCCAGCCACCAAAACTGTAAGAAATTAATCTCTGTTCATTTTAAATTACATGGTTTGTGGAATTCTGTTATAGCAACCCAAAACAGACCATGACAGAAAATTGGTACCAAGAACTAGGGCTGTTGCTATAACAATAAGCTGAAAATGGAGAAGGGGACTTGGAATTCGATAATGCATAGAGGCTAGAACAGTTGTGAAGTGAATGCTAGAAAAAGCCTAGATTGTTGCAAATGGAGCATTGCAGGCAATTTGCTGAGGGCTCAGGAGAAGACAAGAAATTTAAGGACCATTTGAAACTCCTTAGACATTACTTAAATAATCATGGTTACACTGTTAGTAAAAACATGGACAGTAAAGTCCATTTTGAAAAGGCCTCAGGTAGAAATAAAGAACAAGTTATTTGAAATGAGAGTCAAGGCAGTCCTTGCTATAAAGTCACAGAGAACTTGTCTGAATTGTATTCTTGCCCAAGGGCTTTATGGAAGACAGAATTTATGAGCAAGGAGCTAAGATACCTAGTGTGATAAATTTAAAGCAAAATATTGATGGAGCTAAGTGGCTACTTTAACCACATACAGTAAGATATGAGAGGAATGACTTAAAGATAGAATAATAAAGGAGAAGCAGAACAAAGATTTTGAAAATGTTCAGCCTGGCCTTACAGAGAACGATAAAGCATGTTTGGGAAAGCAAGCCACAGTTTTGGCCAAGCAGCCACTTGCAAAGGGTATTAATATGGATACAAGAGGTCAAGACAATGGGAGAATTACCCCCAAATACATTTCAGAGATCTTTGAGGCTGCCCATCCCATCACAGTCCCAGAGGTCTAGGAGGGGAGAATGGTTTCAGGGAATGGGCCCAGGTTGCTCTCCACCAGAGTCCCCTCGGTTCTCTGCTCCCCACATTGTGGCACAGCATTATTCAACCACCCCACCCATGGTGTGAGGAAGCCTAAGTACAGCTCAGCCCACTGTTCCAGGAAATACAAGCCATAAGCCTTAGCGGCACCCATGTGCCAATTCTGTAGGCACATAAAATGTCAGAGATGTAGAGGAATGGCTTTCTTTACCTAGATTTCAAAAGATGCATGGGATATTCCATGAGAGCTGCTGGGTGGTCTGAGCCCAACAAAACCATAGGGTTGAGGCTGCCTGAGGCCTTAGGGGCCCAACTCCAATTCCAGTGTTTCCAGGATTTGGGACATAAAAGGAAATTATTCTCCAGCGTTAAGTCTTAATGTTGCTGTTTCTATTTGGTTTTAGAGTTGGGACTCATTACTTCTTTCCTCTTGCCTGTTTCTCCCTTTTAGAATGGGAACATCTATGTATGTCTCTCCATACTATTTGAAGTAGATAAATTGTTTTGATTTCACAGGCCCACAGCTGGTGGGGAATTTGCCTCAGGATGAATCATGCCTCGAATTGACCTATATATGATTTAGGTGACAGTTTGGACTTCGGACTTCCAAGTTAGTGCTAGAAGGAGTTAAGGCCGGGGTTACTGGAATGAAATGAATGTGATCTGGAGGCCAGAGGCAGAATGCTATGGTTTGAATGTGTCTCCCAACAGTTAGGCAAGGCTTCATAAGAGGTGATTAGTTCATGAGGGCTATGAATGCATTAATGTTGTTATTGCAGCAGTGGGTTTCTTATAAAAGCAGGTTTGCCGTCCTTTTCCTCTCTCACACTTTCTTGCCCTCGCACCTTCCGAAATGGGATGATGCAGCAAGGGAGTCCCTCATCAGATTCAGGACCCTCGACTCTAGACTTCTGAGTCTCCATAACTGTAAGAAATAAGTCTCTGTTCATTATAAATTCCAGCCAGTGGAATTCTGTTTTAGCAATACAAAATGGACTAGGACAGCTCTCTCATATAGCTCTGTGAAATGTAATTCCAGAACCTGAATCATATCTCATACTTAACATTTAATCTGAGCTCACACTTAACATTTAAGTACTTGTTTTCTCAGCAGTCTCAAGTAAGCTGAACTCAGGTGTGTAGGAAACTAGAAAGATTTGCCACCCAGTTCTTAGCTTTGAAAGGGCACATTTAAAAAAAAATAATAGATTGTTTGCTTCATGTCTAAGTGGCATCTTTCTTAATGATGAGATTGAGATGGATAGTTAGAAATTTTAAGGATTTTATTTTGAAAACAGTTTTAATGTTCCCAAATATGATGAGAGTGATGTACTTTACAAATATTGTTATCTTTGTTTCACATTATCTTCAACTTCAGAATATTCAGAGCAGACAGGTTGGTGAGCAGATGGAATGTGATTATGTTAGTAGCCTACTTGTCCTAAAGCATTTTTAGAATCACTGAGGAGCAAAGAATTATGGAGGCTGGGATATAAAGAAAGCATTTTTCTTAGTATGCTAAGGATAGAGAATTTTATATCCTCTATATCAGTTGCTAAGTGTTTGATGTTTGGTGAAGAATGATACAAGATGAAATACAATAAATATAGTTTCTAAATGATTTTTAATATGTATTCAAAGAACATTTTAAACAATAGTTGTTTGGGTTTCATTGAGCATTTATATACTTGTACATTATAAAATATACATATGTAAAGGTGACAAAAGTTTAGCCAGATCAATAATACTGAAGAAAGTTATTTTCAGTTGCCCATTAAAAATCTTCCAAAAGATCTTTTGGAAATACTTAACATCTGGTTTGACCCCAGTGTATTTTCAGAAACTTTTTTTTAACCATTGGTTAAGTTTCTCTTAGTTTGGAAAGAATACTACAATCATTGTACATATGGTCAGATCCTTTATTTAGAAAGCCAAGTTACTAGCCTACATCTTTCTCATATCTGGCAGCATTTTTCTTGATATTAAAAGGCTAGTGATGAAGCTGAACATTTTTAATAAAAGCAAAGTCCCTTTTTTACACTTAGGATTCCTGTGTCAAAATAAGGTATTTTTAGAGAATAGAATGTAATTCGTATTTTCAGCAGATATTTAAAATTTAGCTGCATGTTTTTTTTTTATTTTTGGTAAGTGACAAAGATCCATTTTAAACTCATCTTGCCTCATGGTATAATATGATATGGTATAATAGAAACCCCATGATAACTCAGCACATTTTTTTAATAAGTTCATTCTTCACTTTATTTTCCTACAATCATCTGATCACAGTACTGAGGTGAGAGCCAACTTAGTGTTCTGCCCCTGCATTCAACCATCACCTTTATTTTTTAAACTACTTTATTGAGGTGTAATTTTTGTACCATAAAATTCACCCACTTAAGTGTACCACTTTTATGGTATACCATTGTTTGTAACTTTGCACAGTTTTGTAACAACCACAATGGGTCATTGCTCCATTTCTATTACCCAACAAGGATTTCTTGCATTTATAATTTAGCATATTTGATATTAACTCTTCCCTCTTTTCCGACCTCGTACCACTTTATACACAACTCTGTGTAGACATACAGTATTTTATAAAAAATATATTACCCAATATTTTGTGTATCTGTTTCCCCTCCTGGATGATGAATCTCTTGAGGGGTGTTAATCATCATGATATCAGCACTGCCTAGCACACACTGCCTGGCAACTTAGAACTCCTTCCCATCACCTCCTGTGAGGTCAGGAAATTAAGTTACAGTGATCACGGTAATTATTTCCAGTTCAAGGTGAAGTTTGGTACCTGATTTATACCCACTTCCCTTCTGTAATGCTCTGGCTAGAGGAGTATATACACAGAGCAAAGTGCTGAGTGAAATGAAGTCAAGCCTCAGCTCTGTAATGCAAAGTGCGAAGCACCCTCAGAAAGTTAAATTGGAGAATGTGATTGGGACTTCACTGACCACCAAACCTGCTGACCCTACCAGCCTAATCCTATTACAGGCTGTGAAATCAGAACTAAAGGAACAGAGGTGAGTTCTGCCTCACTGGGTTTGCCACACAGTAAGGCAAAAGAGATAGTGTGTTGCCTGATGCTAAAGAAGTTATGGGGGCAAGTGTAGAGTTCCCCTTTTGAGACACTCAAAGGTGAGTCAGTATGGCTACTTAGTTCTGCTTCCTACATGGAAAGGAAAGAACAGGGGTTTCTTCTGCTGTATTCCCTCTAGTCTTAATGTATAAGTTCATTCTCATGCTGCTCTAAAGAACTGCCCAAGACTCGGGAATTGTAAAGGAAAGAAGTTTAATTGACTCACAATTCTGCATGGGTGGTAAGGCCTCAGGAAACTGAGAATTATGGCGGAAGGGGAAGCTGACATGTCCTTCTTCGCATGGTGGCAGAAAGGAGAAGAATGAGAGCTGAGTGAAGGGGAATTGCCTTATAAAACCATCAGATCTCATGAGAACTTACTATCAAAAGAATAGCATGGGGAAAACTGCCACCATGATTCAACTACCTCTCACCAGCCACTCTCATGACACATGGGGATTATGGAACTGCAATTCAAGATAAGATTGGGGTAGGATGCAGCCAAACCTTATCACTTAACAGTGTGTGGAGTTTTGTTATTGTGGAGGGTTTGCATGGTAAACTTGTGATACCTGCTCTATATCAGAAAGGGGAGGCTTTTTTGCAGCATTTAGCCTAAACTTAACAGCATCAGTTTCCATTTAGGGTCAATGCTATGGAGACATACAGGGTCTCCTGATCTTTCTTGTGGTTGTGTATTTATCAACAGAGTTCTACAATCATGGAATTCTAGAACTAGAATGCATTCAAGACCACAGTCTGCTTCCAAGAGCTGTTTTGTTTTTGTTTTTGTTTTTGTTTTTAAAGTGAATGGGGATTCCAGAGACCTTTCTATTCATCCTGGGCTCCCACTTCCTGGACAGGATTTGCATGGCTTGTATTTACTGACTTAGAGCAGGCTTTAAATTTTGCATATGAGGAGGCTGACACCTAGAGAGATGCTGCAGCTTATTCAGGATCACAGTGAAGAACAAGTACTCAGACATGGTTGTCCCAGTTTTTCTTCTCTAGGGCACATTCCCATCTGCAAAAGTGATAAAATTAATCTGAAGCTGTGGTGAGATAGCATCTAAGTATATTCGTTTCCTATGGCTTCCATAACAAAATGCCACAAATTGGCTTAAGAAACAGATTTATCATCTCGTGGTTCTTGATCACTGAAATCAAGGTGAAAATAAGGTTGGTGCCTACTGAAGGCTGTGAGGGGGAGTCTCCTTCATGCCTCTCCCCTTGCTGTGATAGCTTCAGGGTCTTCCTGTATATGTGTGTGTCTTTGTATCCAGGTTTCTCTCTTTAATAAGGACATCAGTAATATTGGATTAGGGCCCACTCTGATGACCTCATTATAACTTGATCATCTTATTTCCAAACAAGGTCATTAATAAGTATTGGGAGTTAGTACTTTAATTTCTCTTGTGGGGACAGAATTAAACCAGTAACACTAAGATTAGAGCAATGAAAGGGAAATGGGCACAGTGGTAGACTAGGACGCTCCGGGCCCTTGTTTTCTCAGGGAAACTCAATAAACAAGTAAGACTGGCTGAAATAACTTCAAATGTGCTCTGAAAATCAAAGATCTACAGCAACCAGACAAACTCGCAATCAAGAAAAAGCCACATTCAAAACAGTGGGAAATTTCAAAGCAATTTTACTTTCCCTTACCCAGCTCCCTTCACAGCATGCTATAGCATAGTCCTAAGGAAGCAGCCCAATTACTTATTCCTTCCCTTGGGATGCAAGGAAGAGAGTGGAACATGATTACAATATTCTGACCTGTCTGTGGGTGGCCCACATGACTGGTCTCTGTTTTGCCTGAAGCAGGGATCCAAGAGGTCATAGTGGCATAGTTTGGATCTCATACTGGCACAAGCCACAGAAGGCAGTGGTAGATGCCATGGCACCTGATGCTGTACTTTTCCCATTGTATGTTCTTGGCACTTTTCCCCAAAATCCAGTTGACCTTAGCTACTTGGATTTTTTCCTGCGCTTTCTGTTTTTATACCAGTATCATGCTGTTTTGATTAGAATAGCTTTATATTTTGCAGTCAAGAAATGATGCTCCAGCTTTGTTTTTTTGCTCAAGATTGCTTTGGCTATTTGGAGTCTTTTCCGGTTTCCTAGAAATTTTAGTATTTTTTTTTCTATCCTTGTAAAAAATGACATTGGAATTTGGTTAGTAGGTATATTTTAATAATATTAATTCTTTCAGTTCATGAACATAGGACATTTTTTCCATTTATTTGTGTCTTTTTGAATTTCTTTTTTCAATGTTCTATGGGTTTTAGGGTACACATCTTCACCTCCTTGCTTGAATTTATTCCTACTTGTTTTTTTTTAATGCTTTTGTAAATGGGATTTTCTTAATTTTTTTTACTGGTGTATAAAAATGCTACTAATTTTGCATGATGATTTTATAATCTAAAAGTTTACTGACTTTAGCAGTTCTAACAGTTGTCAGGGAGGGGTACTTTTTACGGCTTTCTGTATATAAGATTATGTCAGCATCACAGACGGTTTTACTTCCTTTTTTTTCTTACCTAATTGCTCTGTCTAGAACTTGCAAAGCTATGTTGAACAAAAGTGGTGAGAGTGGTCATTCTTGTCTTGTTCTTGATCTTAAAGGAAAGGCATTCCACCTTTGGCTATTGAGTATGATGTTACCTGTGGCCTGTAACAGTACGGAATCTTTTTTTTTTTTTTGATATGGAGTCTCACTCTGTCACCCAGGTTGGAGTGCAGTGGCATGATGTCAGCTCACTGCAACCTCCACCTCCCAGGTTCAAGCAGCTCACTGCCTCAGCCTCCCAAGTAGCTGAGATTACAGACATCCGCCACCACGACCAGCTAATTTTTGTATTTTTGGAAGAGACAGCGTTTCACCGTCTTGGCCAGGCTGGTCTTGAACTCCTGACCTCATGAACCACCCGCCTCAGGCTCCCAAAGTGCTGGGATTAAAGGTGTGAGCCATTGCGCCTGGCCCAATACTGAATCTTAATGGCGATAATAGAAGAATTGATTTGAAGAATAGAAATATTTCTTCTGGATTGATTCTGCTCTGTGAAAAGACCTATCAGTTTTTATATTTTTATTATGATATTGGTTGTAGCTACAAATAGTTTTTCATTGTAAAAATAAAATACAGAAACTAGAGACAACTTGATATCTTTCAGAAGATGAATAGATAAACAAACTGGCATGACCATAAAATGAAATGGTACTCTACAATAGTAGGGAACAGACTATTGATTCACATTACAATATGGATGAATCTTAAATGTATTTTGCCAAATGAAAGAAACCATTTTATATGCCATTCTGGAAAAGGAAGAACTATAGGAATGGAAGACAGTTGCCACGAATTGATGGGAGAGAGGAGTTGACCAAAAATAGTGTGAGAGAATTTGGGGGTTGATAAGACTGCTCCGTTTGGCATTGTAGTGGGTACATGACTCTATGCATTATCTAAATCCTTAAATCTGAACATCACAAGAAATACATTTTCTTTTCTTTTTTTTTTTTTTTTTTTTGAGACGGAGTTTTACTCTTGTTACCCAGGCTGGAGTGCAATGGTGCGATCTCGGCTCACCTCAACCTCCACCTCCTGGGTTCAAGCAATTCTCCTGCCTCAGCCTCCCGAGTAGCTGGGACTACAGGCATGCGCCACCATGCCCAGCTAATTTTTTTTGTATTTTTAGTTGAGACAGGGTTTCACTGTTTTGACCAGGATGATCTCCGATCTCTTGACCTCATGATCCACCCGCCTCGGCCTCCCAAAGTGCTGGGATTATAGTCATGAGCCACCGCACCTAGCCTAAGAAATGCATTTTCAAAAATGCTTATTTTTTTTAAGAAAAGCAGCCAGGATATGATAAACACAAAGTAGAATTCAGACTATAACAAAGGAATGTGTTTTCCACCTGACCATTGAGATGAGAGTGAGAAAAATAAGAGCTGACTAACCCATAACTTTGGAAAACAGTTTAAGACAAAAGAAATATCCACAAACACTGTACTCTAGTAGATAAATTCCTTTCTCACATGGGTATAGGCTAGGAATTTTGGAACTCTTTTATATGTTCACTAGGGTTGAAAAAATAAATATATTTATCATGATCATGAGAGCCAGGTTTCTCACTGTTGAAGAAGTGCAGATAAGCAAGTGGGGGAAGGCTGAAATGAACCTTGTGCTGGCTCAGGTTTGGTGGTGTTAATAAGAATTAATTGGGAAGGATGGATGGATGGATGGATACACAAATATAGTTATGTGTATACACGAGTATACTTGTATATACAGTTATACATCACTCCATAAAAGTGATATGTTCTGAGAAGTGCATCATCAGGTGATTTCATCATTGTGTGAACATTATGTGTTCTTACACAAACCTATACAGTATAGCCTACAATGCACTTAAGCTATATGGTATATCCTATTGCCCCTAGGCTATAATCCTGTATAGCTTGTTACTGTGCCAAATACTGTAGGCAGTTGTAACACAACGGTATTTGTATATCTAAACAGAAAACCAACAGTAAGAAAAAAAAATACTAACAAATATGGCATTAAAGATTTTTTTTTTAATGGTATACCTGTTTAGAGCACTTTACCATGAATGGAGCTTGCAGAACTGGAAGTTGCTCTGGATGAGTCAGTGAGTGAGTGAGTGGTGAATGAATTTGAAAGCCTAGGACATTACTACACACTACTGTAGACTTTATAAACACTGTACACTTAGGCTACACTAAATTTACTTTTTAAAAAGCTTTTCTTTAATTATAAATTAACTTCAACATACTGTAACTTTTTTACTTCATAGACTTGTTAAGTTTTTAACTTTTTTGTAGTTACAGCTTAACACACATTGTACAGCTATACAGAAACATTTTCTTTATATCTTCATTTTATGTGTTTTTCTATTTTTGAAATTTTGCCTTTTTTACTTTTAAAAACTTTTTTGTTAAAAATTAGAACACATTGGATTTTATAGGCTAAGAGTTTAAATAGTTAGAACACAAATGCACACACTAGGGTAGGCCTACACAAGGTCAGGATCATCAATATCACTGTCTTTCACCTCATATATTGTCCCACTGGAATGTTTTCAGGGACAATAACATGTATGAAGCTGTCTTCTCCTGTTATAACAAAGCCTTTTTATTTTATTTTATTTTACTTTAAGTTCTGGGATACATGTGCAGAACATGCAGATTTGTTACATAGGTATGCATGTGCCACAGTGGCTTGCTGCACATATCAACCTGTCATCTAACTTTTAACACCCGCGTGCATTAGGTATTTTTCCTAATGCTCTCCCTCCCCTTCAGCCCAACCCTCAACAGGCCCCAGTATGTGATATTCCCCTCCCTGTGTCCTAATGTTCTCACTGCTCAACTCCCACTTATGAGTGAGAGCATGTGGTGTTTGGCTTCTGTTTCTGTTTTAGTTTGCTGAGGATGATTTCCAGCTTCATACATGTCCCTGCAAAGAACGTGAACTCATTCTTTTTAATGGCTGCATAGTATTCCATGGTACATATGTGCCACATTTTCTTTATCCAGCCTATCATTGGTCAGCATTTGGGTTGGTTCCAAGTCATTGCTGTTTTAAATAGTGCAAAGCCTTCTTTTGGAACACATCCTGAAAGACCTGCTGTTACAGTTAACCTGTTTTACAGTTAACTTTTTTTTCAATAAATAGAAGTAGGATACTCTAACAATGAAAAGCCTACTGTAGTAAACACTAGACAATGGGAATTTTTTTGGCTGCATTATAATCTTACAGGACCATGGTTGTATATTGTATGCTGTCCATCATTGACCATAACATTGTTATATGGTAATGACTGTAACTCCCTAGTGTTGTCTACTGAGAGGACCCTAAAGCAATGAGCACACCTAGCCCCTAGATTTGATTTGTAAATACTATTCTCCAGTAAGAAGAACCAAGACTCCTTGGAGAAGTGGTTGATTTCAGGGCCAGGACAAGAAAAATTCAAGATGAGCTTTGAGACATTTTGTGGTACCTGAAAGTAAAGAAGTACATTAGAAGATGAGGCATGTTCACAGGACATAGGGGCACAGCATATTATAATACCCAATGGCCAAAGCTAGAACAATTTGAGCAACAAATTAAATAACAATAATATTTGATTATAATCTAAAGAATAAAACAAATATCCACGTGTCCATACATACAGAAGAATTTCAATTAATAATGTAGAATAAATGAGGGAACCATTAAAACACCATAACAATAGTTGTTACAAGATCCCCTAATGAATGTTAAAGTTACTGGGTAAAGGAGAAGCAGAATATTTGCATAGTTACAAAGTATCTCCCCCAAAACACTTACAAAGCTAAATAATAACTTTACAGTAGAGAAATATGTGGGATACTACCTTAAATTATAACCAGTAATAAAATTTGTCCCCTGGACCTAATGCATTGAGAAGGGTGCATCATCTATGTGAAGTCTTTCCCCAAAAATGCATAACCTCAACCCAGTCATGAGAAAACATCAAAAAAACCTAAACCGAGAAGATTCCACAAGATAACTGACCAATACTCTTCAAAGTGTCAAGGTCGTAAAGGACAAGGAAAGACTGAGGAACTGATATGAACTGGAAGACATGATGACAAAATGCACTGTGGGATCATGGATAGGATCCTAGACTAGGAAAAAAAAATGATAAACTGATGAAATCCAAATAAAGCCAAGCTTAATTCATAGTATTGAACTTATGTTAATTTTTTAGTTTTGAAACTTTTTACTATAGTTATTAATATATATATTAACATTTGGAGAATGCTGGGCATAGGGGAATTCTATCCTTCACAAATCTAAACTTCTTTCAAAATAAAAGTAAAATATCAATTTTTTATGAGAATCCAATTTTGTTTTCACATATCTCACAATTACTGATAAAATATCAATAAAGAAAAAAAGGCTGTTTTTCTCAGATCACCATCATTATCAAGTTTCAGTTTTGTGACATATTTAAAATATGTTTTGGTTATTGGCAAACTTTGAATCTGACAAAGGTCTAATATCCAGCATCTATAAGGCACGCAAACAATTCCAGGAAGAAAACCAACCCCACTAAAAGAGTGGGCAAAGGACATGAACAGACTCTTCTCAAAATATACAAATGGCCAATAAACATATGAAAAAATACCCAAAATTAATCATTGGAGAAATATAAATCAAAATCACAATTTGATACCATCTCACACCAGTCAGAATGACTTATTAAAAATAATAATAATAATAACAGATGCCAGTGAGGCTGCAAAGAAAAGGGAAAATTTATACATCATTGGTGAGAATGTAAATTAGTCCAGCTACTGCAGAAGGCAGTTTTTAAGTATTTTCTTAGAGTATGTAAAAAAGAACTACCATTCAACCCCACAATCCCATTACTGGTTATATATCTAAAGGAAAATAAATCATTCCACCAAAAAAACCACATCCACTCATATGTTTATTGCAGACCTATTCACAATAGCAAAATCATGGAATTAATCTAGGTGCCTCCAATGGTGAATTGGATAGAGAAAATGTGGTACATAAACACCATAGAGTACTATGCAGCTATAGAAAAAGAATGAAATCATGTCTTTTGCAGTAATGAGGATGCAGCTGGAGGACATTATTCTAAGTGAATTAATTCAGGAACAGAAAACCAAATACTGCCCATTCTCACTTGTAAGTGGAAGCTAAACATTGAGTACACATGGACATAAAGGCGGGAACAATAGACGCTGGGGACTACTTTTATGGTGGTTGAGAAAGTAGCAGCTGTGACATGCCAAAGCACTGTGCATGGCACCCCATTCTAATTCATAATAGCTTTGCATGGGGGTTTAATATTAGGGACTAGACTGGTTATTTGTGAGATATTGTTTACTATTATCCATTGGGCTCACTCTAACACTTTTGCTGTTTTCTGTATACCTAGTTCTATGCTAGACCCTGTAGAAATACATAAGTTAAAATCATGATTCCTGCCAATAAAATTCCACTTGTTTGAAAGAAGACAAACATAAAAGCATTGGAATGGGTGAAAAGACCAGATTTTAGAGATTTTATGATCATATATTTATTATCTCTTCATTAGTAAATCTGGCATTGGATATTTATTTAAACTCATTTATTTCCTTATCAGTAATAGAGGATATTAATATCAGTCTTATAAGATATTACCGTGATTATTAATACCTGGCACATAGATATTTAACAAGTAGTGGCTATTATCATGGTGGTGGTTATAAAAAGTGATAGACCATTGGAATACAACGTAGTTTTTTGTGGTAAGTAATGTTTTTCTTTGAATATTATGGTAGGTGCTTGACTTAGTCTTTGTGCTTTCTCCCTTTTAGAGATGATGAAGAGAAAAAAAAGTCTCCCTCAGAAGGTACTGATGAGAAAGCTAATGGAACACATCCAAAGACCATCAGTCGTATTGGAAGCACAACCAACCCATTTTTGGACATTCCTCATGATCCAAATGCTGCTGTGTACAAAAGTGGATTCTTGGCTCGAAAAATCCATGCAGATATGGATGGAAAGAAGAGTAAGCATCATGTTATCATTTTCTATTTCATTTATTTCGTCTTTATGCTCAAAATTTAAAGTGAATTTATCTGAAAGTCAAGGATGAAGAAAATCATGCTTATCTATAGATATATTAATGAAATTTGATAAAGCCTCTAACCCTAAATTAAATATACAGTGTGGCACCTGATCTTCTCTAAGCAGAATCATAGAACTTTAGAAATGGAAAACGTATTACAGTTTATTCATTTTCTAGCCTTTCATTCATTTATTTAGTCATGGCTTCTACAAATAATACTGACTACCTACTGTACCAGGCACCAGAAATATAGTGGTAAGCAAGATGGACAAGGTTTCTGTCTTCATCAAGTTTATATTTCTGGTGGTTGAGGGAAAGGTTAAATTTGCAGAGCATAGAAAAATTAATGGTATAAGATCCCAGAGACAAAGGTGGAGGGAGGGAATTCATACCCAGCACATATGTGGAATGACTGACCTTTAATTAGGTGGACAGGTGAGATGTAGGAAAGCATTATATAATTAGTTTGGGGAAATTGAAGGCTTTTGATACCTCTGTGAAGTATGAGACATGATTATCTTGATAGATGATGATGTTAGGAGTTTGAGAAGAATGGAGCATGCTTATATAGTTAGAATAATCTTTGCAAAGTGAAGTGGCAATTTGATATAGTTGAACAGAATAAGGTAAGATGACATGTTGCTCAGAATTATCTTTGGGGTGAAGAGATGGATAGTACCATCTCTATCTGTGGCTGGATCTTTTTCCTTAATGTGTTAGCATATTCTATTAGCTTGCAGTTGAGAGAAACATTGCAGTGGAGTGGCTTTGACATGGACTTAGCAATGATGAACAAATTTCTTAATGTTCCCAAGATCTTTAAGACTCCAGCCACCATATTTTCTGTGCGTCTTGTTACTAGGTTACTAGACTACTTAATTTTATTTCACAACATTGTGTCAGAGTTCATATAGTTGTAAGTGACAGCAAGTCACTCTATGTTAGAAAAAGGGCACACGTGAAAATGAAAATGGACTGTCACCAGGACTTACACTCCATTTCTCTCTCTGCATGATTTTGTGTGTCAGCATTATTCTTTGGAATGAGGTCCTTTATACGTGGTTATTAGCAGCACTATAGATCATGTGTTTAATTTTGACACTGAAGAGGATTCTTCTTCCCTAACTTCTAACTTCGCCTGTTCTAGGACAGAATTCTGACTTGTATCACTGATAGGATGGAATATTATGATTGACAGCCCCCACTTGCTTGCAATGGCAAGAGGAATGAAATACTTGCCTCAGAGAATGGGAGTTCTTGGCACACAAAGTATTAGATACCCATTTATTTCTTTCCAGTGTGCACACACACCCTTCTTCATACGTTGAATAATGCTTTTGCCAAACATTGCAGTTTTCCTGTTACAACCACAAATATACTGTCTCTCTGTAACATACCTGTCCTGCTGCAACTTCTGTCTCCAAGGCTAAGATTTATTGATTGTGTTCATTCCCCTCAGTCAGGTATGGATGGCACTTCAATCTATAGGCTAAGTGAAAAGTATGAAAATACAGTTGTCCCTTAATATCTGTAGGGGATTTATTCCAGGACCTCTCACAGGTACCAAAATCCAAGGACACTCAAGTCCCTGATATAAAATGGCATAGTATTTGCATATAACTGATGCATATTCTCCCATATACTTTAAACTATCTCTAGATTACTTATAATATCTAACACTATGGAAATAGTTGTTATGTTGTATTCTTTGGGGAATAATGACAAGGAAAAATATCTGTACACATTCAGTACAGACAAAATTTTGGAGGAAATATTTTCCATCCACCATTGGTTAAATCCACAGATGCAGAACCCACAGACATGGAGGGCTGACTGTATCTGACATAACTCACATGAAGTACTAGAGAAAAAAAAATGAATAATTCCAATTCAAGAAAAGGCAAAAAGAAGTATAACAGCTGTCACTTACTCAGAGTATATACTACATCCTGCTAGACAAGGATACAAAAGTTAACCCATGTGAGCATCTTTTTATTGACTCACTTTATAGCAATGGGTTGACTTAACTGGTTAATTTATCCCAAAGTCCCCAGGTTCTACTGATGAAATTTGTCTGTCCATTGTTTTCCTGGACCAAGTAACCCAGGAAACCTCCTCTATTGGAGGATTCTCCTGATAGAAGCTCTTCTCCCTCAGAAGCCTAGTACATATGAATATAGATTCAGAACCTGAGGACTGCTTAGCAGTACCTGAGGATTGCTTAGCAGTTGACACCTTGTACAAGGTGACACCTTGCTTAGACACCTTGTACAAGGCTAGAAGTTTTTCTGCCAGTATATCTTCTTTAAAGCCTTAGTTAATTATCTTGAGCATTTCTGGTTGGTTAAGGAAGTTTTAAGTGTCATGGGGCTTTTTAGGAAGTTCTTCCTGTTTTCCAAAGGAAACTGCCTCTGCTTGTGTTTCTATCTCTGTTACTCCCTCAGAACAAAGGGGAAAATATATGGGTCAGTTAAGACAATGCCCATCTCCAGGCTTTTTTCCTGTCAATTACTTTATCAGTGGAAGACTTTTAACCTCTGTTTTTCATGGGGCTATCAGGAGGAGCCTGGAGGTTTCAGCTGCCTTTAATTCCTCAGGCTTTTCCTGGATATCCCCATTCCAGTTTCCCTTGGTTTCCAAATCGCATTAATGTTGGCAGATAATTCAGCCTTATAATATAGAATGTGCATGATTTCTAATAATTTACAGAAACTAAAATTCACCAATTTAGGGTATATAGTTTGAGTTTTATAAAATGTATACAGTTATATAACCATCAACACAATTAAGATAAATAATATTTCCGTTACCCAAAAAAGTTTAATTGTACTTTTTAGAGTAATTGCTTCTCCTCTTACTACCAGTCTATGACAGTTATAACAGACAATTATCTGTCTTTGGGCCCTATACTTATGCCTTTTCTAAAATTGCAATAAATGGAATCATAGGACTGTTTTGTGACTGGCTTCATTCACTTAGTGTTATTCTGTGCAGATTTGTATATAGTGTTAGGCGTTGTGTGAATTAAGTTTCTCTCTTCTTATTGCTTAATAAGTATTTCATTATTTGGATATCCCACAGTTTACTGATTCATCAGCTGACCATTTGGATTGTTTCCAATATTAAGCTATTATAACTCAAGCCACTGTGGACTTTCACGTACAAGTTTTTTTTTTTTTTTTTTTTTT
>NW_016107435.1:2227796-2382785 GCF_001604975.1 Cebus imitator | reverse complement strand
GACGGGGTTTCGCCATGTTGACCAGGATGGTCTCGATCTCTTGACCTTGTGATCCACCCGCCTCGGCCTCCCAAAGTGCTGGGATTACAGGCTTGAGCCACCGCGCCTGGCCTCAAGTTTTTTTTTTTTTTAAATGTACATATGTTTTCATTTCTTTTCAGAAGTTACCTAGGAGTAAACGAGTAAGATTGCTGCACCATATGCTAAATATATGTTTAACTTTATAAGAAATTTCTAAAGTTTATATGCCATTTTGCATCACTTACACCTATGTATATTATGTCTTCTTGGTGATTTGACACTTTTGTCATGAAATGATGTTCCTCACCCCTGGTTATATTTCTTATTTTAAAGCCTACTTTCTCTAATATTAGTATAGCCACTTTAGTTTCCTTTTTAGTTCTTGCATGTTCTACGAATTTTTTTTTTCTAGCTTTATATTGTTAATTTATGATTGTATCTTTAAAATTGCTTTCTGTTATACGGAATATTGGTGTGTCTTGCTTTTTATTCTAAATCACAATATCTGTCTTTTAATTAGAGTGTTTATGCCATTTACATTTATAGTAGTTATTGGTATAGTTGACTTTAAATCTACTGTCTTACTGTTGGTTTTTATTTATGCCATCTATTCTTTTCCTTTCTTGTGTAGGGTTGTTTTTTTGTGCATGATTCTGTTTTTTGTCACTATTGGCCTATTTGCTGTACCTCTTTATTTTAGTGTTTGCTGCAAGGTTTACAGTATACATTTTTAACTTGTCACAGTTCACCTTCAAATTGTACTGCTTCATGTATAGTTTGAGGCCCTTATATCAGGTTAATTCTCCTTATCTCTTCCTAGCCTTTGTGATGCTGTCCTGTATTTTAATTTTATGTTCTAAAACTTACAGTAGTTCATTGTTAATATTTTTGCTTTAAACAGAAACCTTTCTTTACTTTTACCCCCACATACCTGCTGTCAGGAATTTTTCGCATGTTTTATCAGTATGAAAATATTTTCACCTTAATTTTAGAAAATTATATTCACTGGGTACAGAATTCTTTGGCAAATTTTTTTTTTCCTTTCAGTACTTTAAAGATGATGTTTCATTTTTCCCTGCCCTGCAGGATTTCAGACAAAAAAGCCTGCTATCATTCTTATCTTTGTTCTTCTGTACCTAAGACGGCTTTTTCCCCTGACTGTGAATGCTTTCAGGACTTTTCTATCTCTAGTTTTCGTCTATTTTATTCTGAGATGCCTTAGTGTGATTTTCCTTGTGTTTTCCTTATTTGGTGTTTTTGGGGTTCTTGGGTTTATAGATTCATTTGTTTTTCAGCCATTATTTCTTAAAGCACCCACTCCTCTTATGGGACTTGTTTCCTGTATGATACTCAGTGCTATCTGAAGGGTTTACTGAAGCTCTTTCTAATATTTTTAACTCTTTGTCCTTTCATTACTTGATTTTGATAATCTTTATTCTTCATTTACTTCATTTTTCATTTCATAAACATCATGTTTATCTTTGAAGTTCAACTGTGGTCTATTTTATATCCTCCATTTCTCTCCTCATCAGGTTGGTGTTTTTTTTAATGTCCTTGAATATATTTTTTCTGTTTATAATTGCATTTTTAAGGTTCTTCTCTTTGATTCCCTTGCTTTCTGTCATTTCTGCAACTGTTGCATTAATTTTTTTCTGCTGGCTTTAGTCATAGTTTTTTTTTTCCTTTTTCTTTGCATTCCTTGTAATTTTTATTTGAGTGCCAGACATTGTGAATTTTCCATTTTTCAGGTGCTGCTTTTAGTTGTATTCATTTAAAAAATATTGGATTTTCTGCTGGTGTGCAGGTAAGTAACTCATAGATTAACTGAACTCTTTAGAGGCTTGCTTCTATCCTTTGTTCTGGTGGACCCAGAGCAGTCTTTGTTCTGGGACTTATTTATTTCCACTAATAAGGCATTCTTACTCTTCTTCAGCCTCTTTCCAATGCACTGTGTATTACAAAGTCTATGCACTCTGGCTGATGAAAACATAAACTCTTCTTAGCCATGTGTGAGCTCTTGAAATTGTTCATCCAACTACATTATTTTTCTTATGCCTTGAGTTATTTATTTTCACTTGTGCTAAGATGGATGCCACAGCCAAGATCAGAGGATTCCTCTGCAGGTCTTCAGAGCTATCTGTTTGTGTAATTCTCTCCTCTCTTTTACTGGGCTTTGCAAATTCTAGCCCTCTAAGCATCACTAAACTGCTTTTTCATGTCCTCAACTCAGCATGACTCCCAGGCTCTGTTTAGGTACCTTCTTCCACTATCAGAACTGAGACACTTTCTGTAAGCAGTAAGCTAGTCTTACCTCATTTGTTTCTTTCTCTTCAGAATCATAATCCAGTGTTGTCTGTTTTGAAATTTCTAATAACTTCTGTTTTATATACATATAGAGACTTTTTTTAAGTTATCATAGTAGAGCAGTTTCTGTAGCAGTTACTGTTTCATGGGCATAAGTAGAACTAAGCTGATTTATGATCCCTTTTGTTAAGAAATGTCTTTCCAGTCACTTCCTACTTTAAGACCTTAATATTTACTGAGCTATGAAACTAATAAGGAATTTTAAGCATTCAGGTAAAAGCAAACTGTTTAGTTATATACTTGGAGATGCAGAAAAGGTTTTGTTTCCTTCCTGTCTAATCTTCTCTTCCCCTCAACCTCATTTGTTGGATTTTCAGTCATGTTTGGCCGAATGGGTTTATCCAAGTGTTCAGTTTCTGCTCCTTCTTGGAAATCTACCAGAATGCCTCAATTGTTTCTGAGTGTTTTGCCTTCCTCTTTTGAGAGATGGTCACTATAAGTAAATTAGAGAAATGTTTTATAGTAAGGACTTATAGATAACATGCTATGAAACACATCATTTTTTATTTACATTACATAGAAAAACATTAAAACAACAGGGGAACTTTCCTGGAATAGGAGCTCCAAATAATTCTGAGAATCCTGCATGCCGCTTTTTGAACATAAAAAGTAAATACTTATTTTCTAAGTACTTATTTTGATTAAGCATGTTCACTATACCTAGATCTGTATTACATTTGTACATATGTGTAAACACCAGGTGCTCTGATAACAAATATTACAAAAAGTGTTTAACAAGTGAAGACTTGAATCAAACCTGTATGGAAAGATTATTTTCTCTTAAATGCTGATACACTTGACTCAAAGGGACCATTTATTTGACTCAAGATTTGGTGTCTTTTTTTTTTTAATTAACTGTAAAAATTCAGTTTGTCAGATTGCATCCATAATTATTAATTATTTTTTAAACCTTAAAGGTTTTCTTTATTTTTTGCCTTTTAAGGTTATGTTCAATTCAGAAATTCTGCCTCTAGGAGACAAATTGTTGGACCTCTCTTAGCAGTACATATGTTTACCAAGACCTATTAAATCTGACATTAAGGCAAAGCTTTGAAAAGTTAAATTTGGAAAACAAGATGCATCTGCTGGATTTTGTCAGATAGAATAAAAAACAAAATTCAATATAAGCTCTTAGTTTTCTCAATCTGATGTAAGATACATGTGAAAAATCAAGAAAGGGACTGGAAACAAGGTACCCAAAATATAAATCATCTATATAATAATAATGGTGATAATTAAATGATTAAATTAAATTAGAGCTTTATCCTAAGCATTTCATGCATTAATTCATTTAATCTTTGTACTATAAAGCAGATATTATTATTGTCCCTATTTTATAGATGAAGAGACTTAAGTATCTTAACCAAGGATTTAGTATAGAATAATAGCATATCTGCTGGAACAAAAATCTAATTATACAAAACTAATTGTAGCATATTGTTAAAAGCAATTCCAATGAGAAAATATGCTTATAGAATGTTTAAATTCTGCATTTTTTGTGGCTTGGGACAGTCTGTCACTGTGTAGCATGTATTTAGATAACTAGAGGTCTCAAGCTAGGAGCATTGAACTTTGAACATTTCTTTTACTTGACCAATGTAGTGCTTTTTAAACATTGAGTTGGGTGGACTTACACATTTTCTGCTTGACCATAGTTTTCACAGCTCCCTGTAGCCTTATACCAAACCTCCTCATACATTAATCAAGGGGGAGAAGTACAGTAGTGCCATGTTGACATTTTTCCAGATAACAAGACATAGTTTAGGATGATGGAGTGGAAAAGAGAACCCAGAAACAGCAGTCTCCAGTGTTTATAAAAATTTGATGTATGATATAGAAAGTAAGTCAGATAATTGAAAGCAAAAATGCTTCTGTAATTTATGCTGAGTAGTGTGTGTGTGTGTATTTCCCCACCTCAGTTTTAGCACAAAAATCAGTTTCAGACAGATTAATGATAAAAATTTGAGAAACAATGTTCTAGGATTTTTAGAAGAACGTGCGGGACAATAACTATGACCTTTGGGTAGAAAGTGAATTCTTAAGATTTACAAAAACACCTGGGTACAGTGGCTCATGCCTGTAATCCCAGTACTTTTGGAGGCCAAGACAGGATGGTCACTTGAGAACAGGAATCCAAAACCAGACTGGGAAACATGGCAAGACCTTGTCTCTACATTTGCATACGTATATATTTACAAAAACAGTAAAAGAAAATATTGACACATATCATTACACTAAAAGTAAAGACTTTATATTAAAATTGTGTGTAAAAATAGAAAATAATCCACAGGTTAAGAGAAGATACTTGTAGCATATTACTAATAAAGGACAAGGATCCATGATAATATTTATAAAGAAATTTTAAATTAATTAGAAAAAAGACAACTCAGTAGAAAAATGGGCAAAAACTTGAAGAAGCCCTGCTCAGGAAACAAAACTCAGATGATCAATGCATATATGAAGACATATTCAGCCTTATTGATAATCAAGGATATTCACTAAACATATAGTGAAATGTCATTTCACATGTTACCTTAACCAAAATTAAAAGAATACCAAATGTTGGCAAGGGTTTGGAGCAATGGGCTTTCTTCTACCCTCCAAAAATACTAGTGGTAGCATTTGTATTTTGGAAAGCAGTTGGCAGTAATAAAATTGGAAATGTTTATTCTTACATCTCAGTCCTGTGTGTGTGTGTGTGTGTGTGTGTGTGTCTGTGTGTCTACAAAAACTCTTAATTTTACAGAAGTCGTGTTTATAGCAACATTATAATAGCTCAAACATTTTAAAACTTAAATGTCCATTAATAAGAGATTGAATGGATTTTGTATATCCATATAATTGAATACTATGTAACAGTAAAAAGGAAGGAACTAGAGTTCCACATATCAACATGGGCGAATCTCACCAATGGCAATCTTGAATGAAAAAAGCAGCTTGCAGAAGAATCTGCACATAAGATAACATTTGAAAGCATGCAAAACAATACTGCTTTAGTAAGAATACATTCATATATTGAAATCACTAATTATAGAATGGATATTACTTCTGGAAAGGAGAATAACAGGCAGTCAGTGGCAAGTACCCAGTGGTTTAACTATATTGGTAATATGTATTTTTTACATTTGGTGGTAAAACATGCATACCTACTGCATTATTCTTGATAACGTTTTGAAGTCTTACATGTTTTATAATAATTTTTTTTTTTTTTTTGAGATGAGGTCTCACTCAGTAACCCAGGGTGGAGTACAGTGGTACATGTTATCATAGCTCACTGCAGCCTCAAACATCTGGGCTCAAGCAGTCCTCCCACCTCAGCCACCCAAGAAGCTGGGACTACAGACATGTACCACCATGCCCAGCTAATTTTTTTTTTCCTTTTTCCTTTTTTATTTTGTGGGTGGAGATGGGAGGTCTCACTATATTGCCCAGACTGGTCTTGAACTCTTGGCCTCAAGCAATCCTCCCACCTTGGCCTCCCAAAGTACTGGGATTACAGGCATAAGCCACCACTGCTGGCATATAATAAAAATTTTTTAAACTCAGTAGAACATCTGATTGCATGGAAAATTTAGAAACATATAAGGATTTTTTTCTTAAAATCTGCACAGTGAAAATAACTATTAGAAAACCCAATGAACAAAAATTAGTAGCAAGAGCAAACATTGACCAGGCAGGATGGCTCATGCCTGTAATCTCAGCACTTTGGAAGGCTAAGGCGAGAGAATTGCCTGAGCCCAGGAGTTTGAGACCTGCCTGGACCATATGGTTAAAGCCCATCTCTACAAAAAAGTGTTTAAATGAAAATTGAAAAGAAAAAAATGTCTTTGTGATCGCCATCATTACAGCATAATTAATAATTTTAAATCTTAGCATAATAGAATTTTGGTTATTACAGATTTAATTGTGGTACACATTAAGATATAAATATTGTATAATTTGACCCTGTAAGAGTACAGATGATAGAAGGTGGGAAGCAAAACTGGATAGAACTAAGAGGGAGCAGGGAGCAAGATCCGTTAAGTTCCTCTTACAGAGAGGAAGTCGGAAGATGCTGCCTGTAATAAGGAAACAAGGAATAATGTCAGTTATTATTTGTCAAATAAATATTTAAGAAAGTGGCAACTATGTGAGGTAAAAGGTATATCAATTAGCTTGATTGTGATAATTATTTCACAATTCATATATATATCAAAACTTCAATTTGTATACTTACGTACAATTTTTGTCAGTGACACCTTACTAAAGCTGGGGAAAAATGTTTCACTAAAATCATAATACTAATGTTATGCTCCATAAAACTACAGAGGTAATCAATACAGTTACAAATAAAAGCTATATAAGTGTATTGGGAGGATGGAATGGGATAGGTAAGTTTGTTGAATTCTCATCTATCACAGCAGAAAACTGAAAGTGTGTTTACAACCTTTTATGACATGGTGGTAGAAACATATTGTTTAGGGATATAATGACACTTAACAAGTGGGAGAAGTGGTGCAAATGTTAAAAAGTAATTTGTTTCGAAAGATTTTTTTAATAAAATCAGAAAAGAGGAGTTGGGAGGAAATGAATCAAGAGAGGCTAATTGTGTGGACATGTCACTTTAATAATTTTAAAATATTTTAACCACATTCTTTTGTAGATTTTTAAGTAATTGTAAAGCCCTAAGATTAGTTCTGAATTTAAAATATTGAAATATTCATTGCCGTTTAAGGAGGTGAGAACTATGTGTGTTTCATATTTTCAATCTCATTGTAAATACCGTGGATATAAGGAGTGCTGCGGAGCACCTTGACAAGATTGGAGAGGTTCACTCACTTTAGAGGGATTTACACACTTGGCTGTCATCAAAAGTTTAGAAAATTTAGTCTCACATGTCAAATTTGAGAAAGTAGATGTTATTCTGAGTCATACATTCTGAAAATAGTTTATAATGGTAATGCAGGCAGAATTCTTTGCTATTGTGTAACATTGGGAACAGCGACACTATAATTAAGAGATAATAAAAGTGGAATTTTTTTTCCATAAGACAGTTGTCTCCTCCTGTTAGAGAGCCAAGCAATTATTTTCAAACTAGGCTAAGGTTTTCCCTGCCCTTCACACTTGGCTGTTCTCTGGCAGCAGGGTGTGTGACGGAGCAGTGGAGCATTTTAAGGTGTTAGTACAAGGCCGGCCAAATAGCAGCAGTGTGAGGGAAGCCATGTGAACGTGCAGGAGCACTTTGTCACGTGACACTCTAGTTTTGATGGAATAGTACCTGTTTTAGATAGGAAATACCCCATTCACAATTCAAAATTTTGACTAAAAGATTAAGTTCTAGGTTTTTATGTTCCATATTGATGGCTCATGCCTTTAAAATCCATGCTTTCCAGCAATAAAGTTGGTTAAAAGAGGTTCCCCCCATATCATTCACCTCAAAGCAAAACTTTTTTTTTTTTTTTTTTTGAGACAGTGTCTCACTCTGTTGTCCAGGCTGGAGTGCAATGGTGCGATCTCAGCTCACTGCAACCTCCACCTCCCGGGTTCAAGCAGTTCTCCTACCTCAGCCTCTCAAGTAGCAGGGACTACAGGAGTACGCCACCATGCCTGGTTAATTTTTGTATTTTTAGTAGAGATGAGGTTTTGCTGTCTTGGCCAGGCTGGACTCAAACTCCTGATCCGCCCACCTCAGCCTCCCAAAGTACTGGGATTACATGTGTTAGCCACCACGCCTGGCCAGAAGCGATACTATTGACTAGGAATAATGGAATATAAACTGCCAATCTTATAGCACCAAAAAATCTGTGTTTAGAATCTCTTAAGTATTTTTCTGAAAGAGAAATGTACAGTTTTCATGGTACATGTGATTTTTAGAGGTTATTCTACTTTCACTGCTGACTCATTCTGTTTACCATTTGGGTTTAATTAACATTTAGGAGAAAGAAAAAAATAATTCTTGCATCTGTGTTGTGGTAATTTAATGCAGTGTGTCAAATTCTTCAATAATCTGATGAAAATTTGAAATTAAAAATACCGTACTAATTTTCTAAAGGAATTAATCATGGGGATCATTTATATGTAAAAAATGTTTTCACTAATGTTAATGGAATATAAAACTCTGCAAAATTTTTTCTCTTTTTTTCTTTTGTGGAGACAGGGCCTTGCTCTGTCACACAGACTATAGTGCAGTGGTGTAATCTCAGCTCACTGCCCCTCTGCCCCCCAAGCTCAAGCAGTCCTCCCACCTCAGCCTCCCGAGTAGCTAGGACCACAGGCAATTGCTACCACACTCCACTAATTTTTGTATTTTTTATAGAGACAGGGTTGTGACATGTTGCCCAGGCTGGTCTCAAACTCCTGGGCTCAAGTGATCCACCCACCCTGGCCTTCCAAAGTACTGGAATTACAGGCATGAGCCACCATGCCTGGCCCTCCACACTCCATAAAATATCTTAAAGAGGTTTATTCTGAGCCAGTGTGAGTGACCACAGCCTGGGGAAAAAAAAATCACAAACTCCACATCCCTTGAGTATGTAGTTCCAAACCAGCAGGTTAAAGTTTGGTTTTATACATTTTAGGCAGATAAGATACAGGCAAAGACATAAATCAATACGTGGAAGGTGTCCATTGGTTCAGCCCAAAAAGGTGGGTATCTTGAAATGGGGGCTTACAAGTCATAGGTGGGTTTTAGGGATTGCTGAGTTCATTGGTTGAGAAGACTTAAGCTATTGTCTGAAGACTTGGAGTCAGTAGACAGGAATGCTTGAGTTGAGGAAGTTATGGGAGCCAAGGCCATTCTAATGTAGATGAAGCCTCCTGGGTGGCAGCCCTCAGAGAAAGCAGACTATAAATGCCTCTTTTCAGACTTTTGAGGTGTAAGGCTCTCAGCTAATCTCTCCTCCATTTGGGAAAGGCCTAGAAAGGGAAGGCTAGGCTGCATTAATGGCGATTCTCCAAAGATGTAAATTTTCCCCACAAAGGACTGCTTTGGAGGGTCATTTCAAAATATGTCAAAGAAATTTATTTTGGGGTAAAATATTTTTATTTCTTTCAGAGTCTGCTATCTGCCATGTGATGCTATAACAGAGTCAGGTTGGGAAGTAGGCCACATTATACCAGGTTAATAAAAATCTGTGTAATGGAATTTTATGGTTAGGGTGTGACTTCACCCTTGCTGACAGGGCCACATCGCCTTAGGTCTTATTTTTTTTAGATGGAGTTTTTCGTTCTTGTTGCCCTGGCTGGAGTTTGATTGCACGATTTCAGCTCACTGCAACCTCCGCCTCCCAGTTTCAAGCAATTCTCCTGCCCCAGCCTCCCAAATAGCTGGGATTACAGACATATGCTACCATGCCCAGCTAATTTTGTATTTTTAATAAAGACTGATTTCACCATATTGGTCAGGCTGGTATCAAATTCCTGACCTCAGGTGATGCACCCCACTTTAGCCTCCCAAAATCTTGGAATTACAGGTGTGAGTTACCACACCTGGCTGGCCTTAGGTCTTGTTTCTAATCTGGTATCTTATTACCACACCCAGTCTGTTTTGATCAGTCTCAGGATCTCTATTGTAACCTTAATGCTGGATAGTAGGGCCTGAGCTTGAAAAGGAAGTGAATGTAAGGAGGTACATCTGACCTCACCTCCCATCATGGCAGGAATTCAGTTGTTTAGGCTTCTTTTGGCCAAGAGGGGGGTTCATTCACTTGGTTGGAAGGTTTAGGATTTTTTGTCTGTTTGTTTACACTAGATAGTACTGACTTAAGAATTTGAGCTTTGAAACAAGAAAGGTCATTGATTTATTTTTTAAAAAACACTTTGAGGTCAAGTAGTATGCCAGTAATACTCTTGGTGAGGAGCAGAGATAAAGGATGTGCCTTATTAGTTGTTACTCAGCTAAGAACTGAAGTACAAAAGGAAGGTTCCTAAAACCTTTGGACACAAAGGTCATGGATGAGTGTATTCCACCACAGCCTCAGCAACATAGTAGGACCCCGTCTCTACAAAATAAAAGAACAAAAAGCCTGACCTGGTAGCATACGAGCTACTCCGAGGGCTGAGAGGGGAGGATTGCTTGAGGCCAGGAGGTTAATTCTGCAGTGAGCCATGATTGCACCACTGTACTCCAGCCTGGGCAACGGCAGGACTCTGTCTCACAAAAAGAAAAGCAAAGAATATTCCATCAGAAGACAAAAAAAGCAAAAACCTTCAGGTGAGAGCAATCAAATGTAGCTAACACCTGTTAGGGTGTGTAGCACGCCGCCTGGTACACAGAAAAATAACATCATTTTAGAAACAGTTTAATTACCAATAAAATATTTAATAAGTAAAATATACAGCAATACACTTTCATCATTTCAGTCACTTTTTTAATTGATATTGTTGACAAACAAAAGCCAAACTCTGTAAAATAATTGAAGAGGCTTATTCTGAGTCAAATACAAGTGACTATGGCCCATCACGTAGCCTCAGGATGACCTGAGAACATGTATCCAAGGTGGATGGGTTATGGCCTATATACATTTTTGGGAGACCAAAGGTACAGGTGAAGACATAAATCAACACATATAAGGCACACATCGATTCAGCCTGGAAAGGTGGGACGTCTAGAAGCAGCGGCTTCCAGGTCATAGATGGATTGAAAATTTCCTGATTGGCAATTGGTTGAAAGAGTTAAGCTTTACCTGAAGAGTTATAGTCAGCATAAATAAATATTTGAGTTAAGTTGAGCAGGTGGTGGGGTATAGAGAATCCATGAGCCCCACACATTGGTGCACCAGAATGTAGGGATCCATGAGCCCCACATTGGGCACCAGAATGTAGGTAGCCAGCCCTACATCACCCGTGGATACCCCGAGTTCGTTGGCAACAAAGGACTGAGAAAAAGATTAAAAGTGGGACCAGTGGGCCATCACTTTATTACTCTGGAGGAAACAGTGAAGGCCCCAAGCTCTGATCACCTATATTATGTATTGATTTATTGATTGCAATCACTTTGATCTATAGGGTAGGGGTAGAGTGATCGTGGAATGAATCAGTGAGCCAGAAGTGAATCATAGAGCAGGAACTGGTGTGTCATCCTAGGGATTGATAACAGTGGTGGTTTGGGAGTTTCACAAAACAAGAACATGTGGTTATCTTTAGCTTATTATCTATGTACAGCTGATGGAACGTGGGCCTTACAAGGAGCCTACAAGTCTGGCTACGTCATAGTGCTACAAAGGGGTTTTAGTCCTTTAGCGCAATGTTTATGGTAAGAGATCCTAGGTCACCCTGCACCAGAACATGGGGCATGAAGAGGCCTTCCTCCTCAGAGGCCTCCTGCAGTCTTCTGCAGTTTGTTGTTCCATGTTTATATGTTACTCGTAATCAATTTATGTAGGCACTCTGTAAGTCCTTTCTCCTTTGCAGCTTTTCCCAACAGTGGGGTGCAAGCCAAGGTTCTTGTTATGTAGATGAAGTCTCTAAATAATAGACTTCAGAGACAATATATGACAAATGTCTCTTAGTGGACCTTCAAGGATGTCAGACTCTCCAGAAAAGATTGAACAAGGGAAGGAGATTCTGTAAAAAATGCTGATCTTCCCCCGCTAGGGACAGCTTTGTAGAGCCATTTCAGAATATGTCAAAGAAAATGCATTTTGGGGTAAAATACTTTGATTTCCTTTAGGGCCTGCTATCCAACATGTGATGCTATACTAGAGTCAGGTTGAAATTTTGTATCTTATTGCTGCTAATCTGTTTTGTCAGTCTCAGGATCTCCATTTTAATGTTAGTGCTGGTCAGTTGTACGTAAACTCCAAAGGGAAAGGGCACAATGAGGCATGTCTGACACCCCTTTTCTATCACGGCCTAAACTGGCTTTTGAAGTTCCTTTGGAATCTCCTTTGCAAAGAGTAGGGTTCATTCAGGTAGTAGGAGGCTTAGAATTTTATTATGGGCTTACAACATATGATATATAAATAGAAAAGTTTTTTTGGTTTGTTTGTTTTTTGAGACAGAGTTTCACTCTTGTTGCCCAGGCTGGAGTGCTATGGTACGATCTCAGCTCACTGCAACCTCCACCTCCTGCGTTCAAGCAATTTTCCTGCCTCAGCCTCCCGAGTAGCTGGAATTACGTCACGATGCCCAGATAATTTTTGTATTTTTAGTAGACATGGGGTTTCACCATATTGGTCAGGCTGGTCTCAAACTCCTGACCTCAGGTGATCCACCCACCTCGGACTCCCAAAGTGCGGGGATTACAGATGTGAGCAACAATTCCTGGCCAGTAGAAAAGCTGAAAATCAACAAGTATATCTCAGTTTGCTTAGCATCTGTGTATATAGTAAAATGATTAGAAGGTTATATATGGGGCCACCCAGGAAAAAACTTCCCCATCGCCCTCTGAACGTTCACTGAAAAATCAACTCATCAAAGGCAGATTAATTGGAGAAAAGGTATACGTATTTATTAACAAGCACACAAGAGAAAATCATAGATTGATTACACAACTCTCAATGGAGTACAGAAGCTTTTACCTTATAATTGAAGTTACAGAAGGAATGGGGATTTAGATCAAAACAGATTATGATAAGAGAGGAAGACGAAGCCTGGCTAGCAGAGGTGTTCCTGTTGTGTAAATGAAACCTCACAAGTAGGTAGTAAAGCCTAGGCAAGAGGAGAAAGGGAGAATATATGGTAAATGTTTCTTTCAGACCCTTAAATATAACATACCCTCAATTAATCTTTCCCAGATCCAGACAGGGAAGGCCTCACAGAATGCCTTGGCTGCATCAGTACAGATTCTCTCTGCAGATGCAAATCTCCCCCACCAAAGATAGCTTTGCAGAGCGACTTCTGTTTGCAGGCCCTCTGAAGGGCCATCCTAAAATATGTCAAAGAAATGTAGGTTCGTGTATTTTGGTTTTCTTCATTGGAGAGCACTTGAGCGCACTGGACATCTGATAAATGGAAGAAACGTGGTCTGAGTTGGGAAAAGCTAAGAGGTCCTCATGGAATAGCATGAAGACTGTTTTCTGGCTCCTGCATGTGAGTAGTAAGCCAGAGCCCTTGCCCTGTATTGAGGGCCAAGAACACATATCAGAAAGAAGAGCATGAAGTCACTTTTGAAGCTCCTAGGTTGGGGAAAAGCAAATCAGGCTGCTGTCATACTCGTTGGAGAGCAGATTCTGTCTGGAGGCTGCTCATCAGCCACTCTGAATTTTTTTATTGACCTTCAGCTACGTTTGCCCAGAGGCATTTTAAAGTTGCCAGTGGGCCTTGGGGCTGCTTTACAATTACAATAGCTTATTTGAATTGCTAGTTGTAGAAATGCATGCTCAGCCGGGTCTTGGGCTCTGTTCTTCCCTGGCATCTATGGTGCTTCTGAAGTTGAGGAAACCCGATTTGGTGTTGCTTGATAAGCCCACTTGTCTGATTCAGCAGTTACCTGCCCTTCTCTGCTGGACTACAGTGACTTAACCTTACGTTTATTTTAACACTTGGCTCTTAGAAGTTTTATAACGAGGTCTACAAATTGCTCTAGATATTATGAAAAAAAATTATAGTATGCTTGATTTTATTGATCAGTGTTCACACCTTTCACGTAAATGAAGTTATTGAATTTCAGAAACTTTTTCTTATGCCCAGCTTTTAGAAATGATAATTAAAAACAGCAAGTTCTCCAGCATGTTTTTTTAGTCAGATATAATTTATAAGAATTATGAGGCCTGTGCAGTAGTTCACCCCTTAATCTCAACACTGGGAGGCTGAGGCAGGAGAATGGCTTGAGCCCAGCAGTTCGAGACCAGCCTGGGCAACATAGCAAGACCCTGTTTCTATGAAAACCAAAAAAAAAAAAAAATGAGCCAGGCATGATGGTGCATACCTGTAGTCCCAGCTACTCGGGAGGCTGAGGTGGGAGCATTGCTTGAGCCCAGTATTTGAAGACTGCAGTGAGCAGTGATCGTCCCACGCACTCCAGCCTGGTTGACAGAGAAAGATCCTGTCTCAAAAGAAAAAAAAATTATGAAATGTCATTTATTTACTAGAATTTTGAAGTCACTTATCACAAATCTTCATTCTTTCATTAATCTGTGAAAACCCACAGTAACTTATTGAGCCTTATTTGTTCCTTTTGAGTCTAGATGTTTACTTATATCTTATTCCCATATTCAATGTCTTATTGGAATAATCTACCAAAATTTTATTCTACCTCTTTTCTCTTTAAGCAGCCTGAGTTTTACCTAAAAGATTAAGCACTTTTAAAAAAAAACTCCCTGTAGTATTGATTGAATCAGGCCATATGATGTTTAGGACATCTGATTTTGGGGGGGAGAAGGGGTTAATCTGCTCTGTAGACACAGCAACAAACCAAAGTACTTGCCTTCAATATTTCATTCTAATGCTGGGGAAGCTGAATAAAAACTATATGATAATTCATACAAGTGTTAAATGACCCAAAGAAAAATAAAGTCAAGGCTAGGAAATACTGAAGGAAGTGTGCAGGTGCTATGTTGCAGAGAGTGATTAGAGGAAACCGCTGAATGTGGGATGTCAACCAAGAAGAAACGACAAACCAGACTGAGATGCAGTAAGACAAGACTTATTGGGCTCTTAGGAATTACAGTTCAGGAGACACAGATGTGGCTAGAAGCCACATTGTGTTCCAAAGCAAATGAGGGTTTTTCAAAGGAAGCTAAAGGTAATTACATAAATTGTTCAGAAAGAATTATCATTGGTAGAGGCAGCCAGCTTAGCACAAGTCCATAGTTTATTTATTGTTGTTTAGGAGTTGCAGCACTGGCGAAGTTCAGTTGTTTTTCAGGATATTGTGGTTGTGGTGTAGGTGCACTTCAAATATTCAAGGCAAGATACAGCGTTATTTTGCAAGGTAACCAGTGGTGCAGGCAGTCCTGAGAATGGCTTCTGCTTTAGAAACTGAACTATAGTGATGCCAGTTTGTATATTTCACAGATAACATTTGAGCAAAAACCTAACATAAGTGAAAGGAGCCAAGTCATGGTTTCTGGGAGAGGAATAATGTGAGGTATAATTAATCAAGATCCAAAAAATATTTCTGTGACTCTAGTGTTGCAGGAAAAAAAACAGGTCCTTGTCACATGACCAGCAAAGATTAGGCTCAGGGACACATTAAAGGGTGAGGAGTGGAATTTATTGGGCAAAAAGGAAAAAGGAAATACAACTCAGCAAAGTGAGATAGAGTCCTGCTAACAGTCTTTCCATCTCACTGATTAAATCCCACCTTACCACACAGTAACAGGAGAGGTTAGGCTCCTCCCCACTGCAAACAGCGCGAACCTCCCAAGGCCCCACCCCCTCCTCCCAACGTGCAGGTGGACATTATTGAGAAAGAATCAGTGGGGTAGGGGAAAGGGTTTCATCCAGGACCGACAGTCCAGTTTTTCATCCTTCGTGCTGTTTTAGGCTTGAAGGCTGAATTTCATCAGGGGTTGGGGGCGCAGGGTCCTTGACTGCCTCCTGTCTGTATCACTGGTGTTTGTTTCTCCTGAAAAAAAATGATGCAGTGAGAGTCATTTTGGGATTTGCTGCTTCCCACATGCTTTCCTGGTAACCCTAAGCTAATGATGCATGCTCTTGTTGTGTTCTGACCTCTTTCCCAACCTCAGCACAAGCCATGTAAATTCTTCCTGCACTTCTCGTAATGGCTGCCAGTGAAACCATTTCCTAGCCAAGTGGGGAAAGATACTTACTTATTTTTAAGTTAGATTTGAATAACTTTGTGGCTATCAATTGAGTAGAAAGGTCTCCAACAGCTTTTGTCTCATCTCCTATTATCTACTTTCATTGTTTGCTTCATGTTTGTTATCTCCAATGTCAATACAGGGCTTGGGACAAAATGAAAACAATAATATATTAATATTACTAAATGTGTCACACTTAGCTCTCCTCCCAGTTAAAGGTGGTATGGGCTAAGTACTCCCTTTCTGTTAAAAATGTGTCAGCAGTGTTAACGGCAGTGTGTTCTGAAACAATGACTAACAAAAAAAATTCTGAATACATGAATGAAACATCAACCTGAAGTAATTGAAAGCATCAGAATCCAGTTTTAAAGAGTTTATTCAAGCAAGAATCTGGGAAACATGGACTCCAGAGAAATGAGGCCAGTGCTCTGAAGTAAAAAGTTAAAGTCTTCCTTACCTATAGGCAGAAAACAAATTTAGTAGGATTATAACATTTTTTATATAAGGCTACTTTATGAGTTATAATAATTTAGTTATGTTTCTTTTCTGTACAGCTTGTTTTCTTCTTTACAGCTTGTTTTCATTTCCTTCCCAGTTTAAGAGTTCATTTAACATTCCACCTTAGACAATGTGATAGTCATGAAGTCTTTGTGTGAGAAAGCTAAGAGGGAAATTAATCTATAATGAAGATCAACGGTTAAGCAAGAAGGGGTCTCCCCTGGTGCCTTTTAGTCATTTACAACATTTTACCAAACAATGTAGATAAGGAAAAAGGCTAATCTGTAATCAGACAAATAATCAGAGAAGCAAAGCTTACAGCTTCCTAGGTTATAGCTGCCTGTTAACATGATCCAGGTCCCATAATCTAATATTTTAAAGTTCCAGCTCTAATATGTTAAAGTTCCATCCACTTAGATTTAAATTACTGATTTTCACAGAAGTGGGGAAAATATTTTTCTTGGTGTTTTAGCATGAGAAATTGATGCATTTTCTTTAGCAGTTTCTTTAATTAAAAAAAAAAATCCAAAGGACTTGTGTTTTTTAACTCAGCTAAGTCTCAAAAAAACTCTGTTTTATACAGGAATAAAGTAAAGCATAGAACTGGCTAAGTGACTTGCCCAAGGTCACTCAGGTGAAGCCTGAATCACAAACCAGGTTCTCTGGCTCTAAAATGTATCCTCTTAAAAAATAAAAAATCATGGTGTTGACTGTTGTCCTTGGGTTATCTTGCTAAAGGATTATGGTAATTTACAATGTTATGAGACTTCCAAAATTGGGATCTACATTTTGATTCCATGTCTTCATGCTAACATACTGTACAAAAAGTGAAGATTAAAAGGAAAACCTATTGTGGTTTTTTTTTCAAAGTCCTACGTTAAACTACACCCTCATTTAAAGTGTTCTCCAACCTCTAAATCCTATCCATAAGCAGAATTAATGACTTCTTCCTCGTTTCACCTCCTGGAATCCCCACTGTGATTGTCTTAGGTTAGTGCCACGCTATGTTTTAGTTTATACAGTTTATTGTGTTAAATTAGCTTTCATTGTTAATGTTACTGCCTGTATATGTAAATTCTTTAGGGGTAGGGTATGTGTTCTAATAAGCTTTTGTGCCTAGAATCACTCAACAACATTATGAAGTAATTATGATACATTGTAGTAGATTCATTGTATAGATTTTTAACTAGAGATGTTTAGATGACTTGTCCAAAAGCAGAGAAATAGTGGGCATCATGGTGTGAATAAAACTGAATTGCCTAGCTCCCAGTTTAAGATACTTTCTGCCATTTCAGAAAGACCATTTTAGGGTGAAAGTCTTCAGACCTCTTAAAGGAATAGAGCCATACCCAGAATGAACATCACCCCACTAGGGGACATTTTGGCTATTCTTCCAATTCTCTCTTTGTTTTCATTTTCTATCCTCTGTCAAAATATACATTGATTCCTATTAAATGAAAAAAGGAAATAATTTTCTGGGGAAAGCAATAGGTGTAGATTCTGTTAAAAGAAAAGCTTCTAGACAATTAAATTTAAAGGAATTGTCCAGGCCTGGTGGCTCATGCCTATAATCCCGGCACTTTGGAAGACTAACACGGGTGGATCACGAGGTCAGGAGATCAAGACCATCCTGGCCAATGTGGTGAAACCCCATCCTTACTAAAAGTACAAAAGAATTAGCTGGGTATGGTGGTGCATGCCTGTAGTCCCAGATACTTGGGAGGCTGAGGCAGGAGAATTGCCTGAACCCAGGAGGCAGAAATTGCAGTGAGCCAAGATCGCACCACTGCACTCCAGCCTGGGCGACAGTGCAAGACTCCGTCTCAGAAAAAAAAAAAAATGTTAAGGAGTTTAAGTGAGCAATTCATGAATTAGATAGCCTCCACAGCAGATTCAGAGAGACTCCAGGGATGCTTCATGGTCAGAACAAATTCATAGACAAAAAAAGGGAAGTGATATGCAGAAATCAGAAATGAGGTACAGAAACAACTGAGTTGATTACCACTCAGCGTTTGTCTTACTTGAACATGGTTTGAACACTCAGCAGTGTATGAGTGGGTGAAGTATGGCCACTGGGATTGGCCAAGACTCAGATCTTGTTACAGATGCTTACGCCTAAGTTAGTATTTCAATCTCGTCTTAGGTTAGGTTGCACTTTGTCCACAAGGACTCAAATATAGAAGTACAGAGTCCTTCTCAGGCCATATTTAGTTTGCTTTAACAGTTCTATAAGTCTGCCCTAGTTGAAAAAGCATCCCTATATAAAAGAGAACTACTGTAATAATTAACTGATTGTTTTTTGTAATGCGTAAATGCCTTAAGTGTTTCAAAGATAAGTGATTTAGGAGTACATAGTAGTAATAGTACTCTTTTATTTCTACCACTCTGTTATAAACCCAGGGATAATTAATACTATCACTTGCTTAATACTGTGTGACTCACAGCCCAGCGGTAACTTTTCCTGTGCTCACCTTGGACTTGATTGCTTCAAGCAGTAATCTGAAAGTGCCTGAGCTGCTCTATTAATTGAGATTTAATAGAATGTCTTATGATGCCTAAGGATATTTTGTAAAAGAAGGTTAGAGGTTGATATACAAGGAATACCTTTAACTTCACTTAATCATCTATGAGTCTGTCATCTATGAACTTATATAAGTCCTTTGCACATCAGTTGTAGAAAGCAGACTCCTCCCTGCGTGAGTTATCTTCACCTGTGTCAATGGTTAAAACTTCAGAACTACCTTCTTACCAGCATAGCTTATTTCTTCGTGCTTTAGGATAGATACCTTAAGGATTTTTTTTTTCCAGATGGAGTTTTGCTTTTGTTGCCCAGGCTGGAATGCAATGGCGCAATCTCAGCTCACTGCAACCTTCACCTCCCAGATTTAAGCAATTCTCCTGCCTCAGCCTCCCACGTAGTTGGGATTACAGGCATGTGCCACCACAGCTGGCTAATTTTGTATTTTTAGTAGAGATGGGGTTTATCCATGTTAGTCAGGCTAGTCTGGAATTCCTGACCTCAGGTGATCCGCGTGCCTCAGCCTCCCAAAGTGCTGGGATTTAAGGTGTGAGCCACCGCCCCCAGCCAGAATTTTGTTTTAAAGCTGAAGTTTTTTAGTTCTATCACTAGGAAAACAGAACAGTCTTAAAAATGCCTTGTGCTTTTTACAGCTATTATTGATGATGTCTTACTTATAGAACTTCTGCTGAGTATACCTTTGTTTTCAAGTTCAGCAAAATGCTATATTTGTTTTGGAATGCCATCATTGTGATTGCTTTATATTGTGAATATCTTTCTCCATTAACATAAGGAAATTCAAGATATTTTGCATTAGAAGTACTTCATCCCCCACATACTTGTTTCTTGGCCTGGCAGGATTTACACTGTTAGCCTTCATTCCAATACTCTTCATCAGGCCCTGAGAAAGAATTTACTTCTCCTTAAAATGGATATGGCTAACTTTCTCTCTCTACTCTGAAGGGAATAAAATGGTATTTTTGTCATTTTACATGAAACAATAGGAGAATGTTTTCAAGATGAGAGAGAGGAAATAAAGATTAATGTATTAAATGAAAAAAATTGGCAATGTGCATCCCCTGCCTTTCTATGCATATTATGACTTTCTGATATTAAACATGCAGAAAAGGGAAAAAAAAAGTAGATGATCAAGGAACCCAGAGACATTAGTGGTCAAAAAGAGGACAAGATTTTGATGTAGGAACAAATATTCTGCCATTTGAATAAAATAGAAAATTGAAACTGTAAAATCTTAAACACAATCCATTTCCAGTTCAGTTGAGAAGAAAAGTTAGAGAGTATAGCATGCAAATATGAGCTTCTGCATGAAGCTTCTACCTTTTGGTGAATTAAAAAAAAACCTTTCCATCATAAATCCATTATTAATCTTTACTGAATATTTTATTGTTTAGAAATATTTTATACCTTCCTCTTTATGCAAGAGGGGTGACACTGTCCTTTCCTTCCCCATTAAGCATTTTACTATTTTACAAAAATTTATGGTAATAACTGAAACCAAAATATTCACAGTATTTTATTTTCACATAGATTTCTTCAAATGTATAATAAAAATGAGAAAATAATAACTGATTTGTAATATTGAAGATTCAGTCATGGGTCCACTATCATCCACCTTTGGAGGATTTTTTTTCTTTTGCAGAAAGTTGGTCCTCGTGTGTATGTGTGACTCAGAATAACAATCACAGCAGCTTGTTGGTTTTATTCATTGCTTATTTTCACTCAAACTGGTCAGGAAGCAGCCCCCAAGCCAGAACTGATACTCAGAGACTGTGTCCTGGTACAGACTGTTTGCTGTTGATATCTTGTCAATCTGACTGGGACAGTGCGTTTCTCAATAGCTCAACATTGCTGCTGAATCAACTCTTAAATAATTTTTTTTTTTGAGAGAGGGTTTCACTTTGTCACCCAGGATGGAGTCCAGGGGCACAGTCATGGTTCACTGCAGCCTCGACCTCCTGGGCTAAAACAATCCTCCCGCTTCAGCCGCTCAAGTAGCTAAGAATATAGGCATGCACCAGCCTATATCAGTGACATGGTTTGACTGTTTCCCCACCCAAATCTCATCTTGAATTGTAGTTCCCACCTGGTGGGGGGTAATTGAATCATGAGGACAGTTACCTTTATGCTGTTCTCGTGATAGTGAGTGAGTTCTCATAAGAGCTGGTGGTTTTATAAGGGGCTTTTCCACTCTTTGCTCAGCACTTAAGCTTGTTGCTGCCATGTGAAGGGCATATCTGTTTCCCCTTCTGCCATGTTTGTGCTTTTCCTGAGGCCTCCCCAGCCATGTTGAACTGTGAGTCAATTAAACCTCTTCCCTTCATAAATTACCTAATCATGGTTATATTGTTATTAGCAGTGTTGCCCAGGCTGATCTCAAAGTCTTCTCCTCAGTCAGTCCTCCTGCCTTTGCCTCCAAGTGCTGGGATTACAGGCATGTGTCAATGTGCCCAGCCTCAGCTCTCAAATAATTTTAATTTCACTGCTGTATCCCAGATTTATCCAAGACATTGCCTCCTGAATCTGGTTTAGGTGGCCTTCCCCCATATGAAAACCACAGTGAAAGTGCCCAGTGCTATAGGGAAACAAGTGCTGCCAGTTCGTAGGAGGTCGGGGGAAGATGTCGTAGGAGATGTGGTCACGGATTCCACATCTGCAAGACGGCGGTTATAACCGTGGCTCCCTCATAGACTTCTGGGATTTTGTTTATACAGGTCAAATCATGGAGCAGTGCTTAAAACAGTATGTGTTCAGCTGTCATTTGTTGTGCTACAACTACAACTATAATTATTACTGGTATTAAATAATTATTCTGCAGAGAGGTTGAGCTGGGAGCACCTAAGAGGGCAGACACAGAGACTGTGCTTCTTTTCTGAGATCTGCAGTCATGAGCAGGGATACCTTTGAAGGTCTTAGAGTTGAGTGAGATAAGAGAAAGTACCTGGTTATATTTCCCTCTCATCTCATCATCTATCTTCCCGCCTTCAGGGCCCACCTCACAAGAGTAGCAGAACGGACCACTGAAAAGAATTTTCTCATTTATGTGAGTGTGACTCAGTATAACAATCACAGCATCTTGGTGGTTTTATTCATTACTTATTTTCACCAGTAATGGTCAGGAAGCAGCCCCCAAGCCATAGCTAATACTCAGAGACTGTGTACTGGTACAGACTATTTACTGTGGATGTCCCTTCAGTCTGACTGCGACGGTAATTTTCCCCCATAATTCAACATCACTGTTGAATCAACTCTTAAATCATTTATTTTTTTGAGACAGGGTCTCACTTTGTCACCCAGGGTGGAGTACAGTGGCATGACCATTGGATATTTTCTCCTTCTTAGTGTATCCTTAGAGCTGTTTCCTTAATTGCCCTGTACAGTAGCTTTGAAATCCTTAGATGGATATCTTTCTTGGCAGCATACTATACCTTTCAGAATTGCAAATATATTTAATAATGGGGACATAAAATATAAATAGAGACAAAAATTCCTACCTGAAAATATTGTTTGGAACACATAGAACGTATATGTATAATACTAGCCCAACACCCAGAGTGCTTCAGTGTAGGTGCTCAGTTAATATTAATGCCTTTCCCCTTTCCTTCCATTTTATCTTAATTTATCGTATGCGTCTATCCGTGCTCTGGCCTTTTTCTTTTATCTCACCTGTTGTAATAACCTCCTTACTGGTTCCCCTTGTTCCAGTTTCTCTCTTTGTTCTCACCCTACAATACCTCCGGTATCCTATTCCAAATGAATTCTTGCTAGATAACAAAGTTTGTGAATAAATTCTTCCCTTTTTAAAAAAAAAAGGACAGAAAAATGCAATAGAGAATCTATTTTTACAACGTGATGGCCTACAGATTCTGAAACTCTCCCATTATAAAACATCTAAAAATGATAGATAAAATATTTTTAAATAACTTTTATCTGAATGGATAAAGCTGTAACAAGGAAAGGGAAATCCTGTTAGGCCAAGAATAAAGCATGAGTACAAATGTGGGGAGGTGGCTAACCCTGGGGCTGCTAAGCCTTCAGGGCATTTTTGGATCTGGGTGGCCTACCAGTACCGGAGATAAAATTACGCAGCATTTAGCACAGGAGTACAAAGAGATGGAGAATATCAAAGAGTGGATAAGTCACAAGTGGAATGAAGTGAGAAGTTAGAATGGAGTGTTAGGTTACAATATCATGGTGACAGTAGAGGAGAGATAATATTCAAAGATATAAGGTCACAGGAGGCTCAAAGAACACCAGTCTGTATAAATTAAAAAAAAATTTATTAGGTATAACATTTAGACCCAGGGTAGAAATCTGTATTAGTCCATTCTCACATTGGCCTAAAGAAATACCTGAGACTGGGTAATTTATAAAGTAGTTTCATTGGCTGAGATCCACAGGCTGTTCAGGAAGCATGATGCTGGCATCTGCTCAGCTTCTGGGAAGGTCTCAGGAAACTTACAATTATGGTGAAAAGTAAAGGGAGAGCACGCTTCACATGGCCAGAGGAGCAAGAGAAGCCATATCATTCCATCCTGTGCCCCTCCCAAATCTCATGTCCTTCTCACATTTCAAAATACAATAATGCCTTCCAACAGTCCCCAAAGTTTTTACTCATTCCAGCATTAACTCAGAAGTCCCAAGTTCAAAGTATCATCTGAGACAAGGCTAGTCCCTTCCACCTATGAACCTGTAAAATCAAAAACAAGTTAGTTATTCCCAAGATACAATGGAAGTACAGACATTAGATACTGTATTTCCATTGCAGAAGGTATATGGGCCAAAAGAAAGGGACTACAGGCCCCACACAAGTCTGAAACCCAGAAGGCCAGTCACTAAATTTTAAATCTCCAAAAAAAATTTCCTTTGGCTCTATTTCTCACATCCTGGACCCACTGGTATGAGGGATGGGCTCCCACAGCCTTGGGCAGCTCTGCCTCTCTGGCTTTGTGTGGTTCAGCCCCTGTAGCTGTTCTCACAGGATGGAGTTGAGTGCCTACAACTTTTCCAGGCGATGGTGCAAGCTGTCAGTGGCTCTACCATTCTAGAGTCTGGAAGATGGTGGCCCTTTTCTCACAGCTTCACTAGGTAGCACCCCATATATGGGGGCTTCAACCCTGCATTTGCCATCCACACTGCCCTAGTAGAGATTCTCCATGAGGGCTCCACCACTGAAGCAGGCTCCTGCCTGTACATCCAGGCTTTTTCATTTATCCTGTGAAATTTTGGCAGACACTTCCAGGCCTCAGTTCTTGCCCTCTGTTTAGTCACAGGCTTAAAACCACATGGAAGCCACCAAGGTTTATGACCGGCATGCTCTGAAGCAGCAGCCCAAGCTATACCCAGGCCCCTTTGAGCCATGACTAAACCTGGAAAGGCTGGGATGCAAGGAGCAGTGTCCTGAGGCTTCACAGAGCAGCCATGCCCTAGCTCTGGCTCAGGAAACCATTCTTCCCTCCTAGATCTCAAATGGGGCTTCTGTGAAGGTCTCTGAAATGCCTTCAAGGCCGTGTCCCCATTGTCTTGGCTAGTAGCACTTGGCTCCTTATTAATTTATGCAGTTTTCTGTAACCTGCTTGAATTCCTCTTCTGAAAATAGGCCTTTCTCTTCCACCACATGGATAAGCTGCAAATTTTCCAAACATTTATGCCCTGCTTCTCTTTTAAATTTAAGTTCCAGTTTTAGGTCATTTATTTGCTCACACATATGAGCATAGGATATTAGAAACAGCCAGACCATATCTTGAGTACTTTTCCTGCTTAGAATTTTTTTCTGCCAGATACCCTAAATCATCACTCTCAAATTCAAAATTACACAGGTCCCTAGGCCAAGGGCATAATGCAAGCCATGTTCTTTGCTAAGGCATAACAAAAGTGACCTGTACTCCAGTTCCCAATAAGTTCCTCATTTCCGTCTGAGACCTTGTTAGCTTTGCCTTGGCTGTCCATATCACTCCCAGCATTTTGGTCATAACCATTCAGCCAGTCTGTAGGAAGTTCCAAACTTTGACTCATCTTCCTATATTTTTCTAAGCCCTCTACACTCTTCCAACCTCTGATTGTTATCGAGTTCCAAAGTTGCTTTCACATTTTCAGGTATCTTTGTAAGCAGTATCCCAATTTACAGTACCAATTTTCTGTATTAGTCCATTCTCACACTGCTATGAAGAAAACCTGAGTCTGAGTAATTTATTTAAAAAAAAAAAGAGGTTTAATTGGCTCACAGGTCTGCAGGCTGTACAGGAAGCATGATGTTGGCATCTGTTCAGCTTCTGTGAAGGCCTCAGGAAACTTACAGTCATGGCTGAATGTGAAGGGGGAATAGCACTTCAAATGGCCAGAGAAGGGGCAAGAGAAGTTGGGGAGGTGCTACACACTTTTAAACAACCAGATTTCATGAGCACTCACTCACTCACTGTCACGAGAACAGCACCAAGGGAATGGTGCTAAACCAATCATGAGAAACCACCCCCATGATCCAATTACCTCCCACCAGGTCACACCTCCAAAACTGGGGATTACAGTTGAACGTGAGATTTGGTGGGCACACAGATCTAAACACTATCAACATTGCAACAATGGTGTTAGCCAAAAGATAGTGAAATAATTTCTTCATAAGAAAAAGCAATTTTTACTTGGAATTTTTAATGAAATGAGGGCATTTATTATATAAATAAAAACAGAAGATTGACACCAAAAGACTATCCTTGCTAAAGGAACTTCTAAGGATAGACTTCAAGAAGTAATTGAAAATGGCCTCCAAAAAACAATCTGAAGTACAGAAAGAAGTGATCAATAAAGATAAAAGTAAACATTAAATTTAAACCAACAGTAGCATGTTATAGAAAAAATAATGATGTCTGTTTCAGTAGCATTTAAAAACAAAGTAAGGTTAGAGGCAGATAATTGTAATCAAAACTCTACAAGGTTCTTGTATTTTTGAGAAAGAAAGCAGTTGATTATCTTTGGACCTTAAGTATGCATAGTAAAAACTGCAGTGAAAAGATGAGCTCACATGTAAAATGGTGTCTTTTAATAAAATTGAGTAAACACTCTCACGGAAGACACCTGGATATTAAAGGACGTCGGCCTACTGATTCCCCACAACCCTGTAGTTAAAGCCTTTCAGTTGCTACGTTACATTTCCAGGCCGTAATCTTTTCACTCATCCTCTCATCAAGTTCATTATGTGAAGTTACAGCTCTTTGTGGAGCTCTGTCTACTTAAGAACACATGTATTGTGAAATCTTTTTAACTCTTTCTACAGTCCTCATGATGAGGAGCAATACTTGTCGTTTATTAGCATCCAGCTCATTGTGTTTCATATGAAGAGCTTCACTGAGAGTGTGGTGGCAGCAGTGGCACTGTATGTGTGATTATAAAATCAGAGCAGTTGCATCTGCTCTAGAGAGCATTCTCAGCCCACCGTAGTGCACAGTGGTCCCTTCTTTCCCTGAATTCTGCTTGTTTGCACCCATCTGTCTCATGTAAAATGGAAGTATCAACAATATTTTAAGCTTAGCATTGTGGTGTGAGTTAAATGGATTAATACATGTTAGAGCACTTAGAGCAGTGCTTTTATAGCACACCAGCTAAATACTGGTGAGTACTTGCTCCCTAGTTATCTTTTTGGGAGGATTATAGGTTGTTTCATCCATCTGTTAGATAACTGAATTGTAACTGGCCAAAGACAGAAAATAGAAAAGGAGTGAGTGCAGTAAGTGAGTACGATAAGTAAGTCCGTTACTAACATTACTAAGTATATTCTTCCAAGCCCTCCACACTTTTCCAACGTCTGATTGTTACCCAGTTCCAACGTTACTTTCACTTTGCTTAATAATTAAGTCACTTACTAAGTACCTGACTTAGTATTAGTCACTCATGAGTGACTTCTAAAATCACATTTCTCTTGGAGAGCTCTTTGGTATCTGTTTCTAGTAGGCTTAGTGTAGAAATGAGAAAGAGCTGTTTAAAATTTTGTAAATGTGTACGTGGATTCATAGATCAACTGCAAAAGGAGAAAAATAGATGTGTAGATTTTTTAACTAAAGGAATGTCAAGATGCCAATAAATTAGCTTTAGGGCTCAGGAAAGCCTTTATGTTTCAGGACCTAGGGCTCCTCTATTGAAAACAGAAGATTTTCTCTAGGTTCCCTGCCAGCATTAGCCAGTGCTTTGCCTTAAGTTCTAGGAATTACCCACATTTTAAAATGCAGCAAAAGTACACATGAAGTACAGCACAGTAGAGTGACTTGCTAGGAGCTCTTGGGTGGGAGGATAGGTTTCAGACCTGGTGAGATTGTGAAGGGACTGGAAACCAGCTGGTCTGCGTTCTGGTCAGGTGCCTCCTGCACACCATGCCTCCTGGGGTCCTGCTCTGCAGCAACCCTTTCGGCCCTGGTCCCTTCTGTGTGCACAGTGCTCATGTGGGAACTAACAAAATTTGACATCTATTGAACAAGGTAGTGAATATTTATTATGTATATGATATATGGTTATTTGTTTATATTAGTTGCTTTTTTTCTTTGCTTTATAAAGGAAGTAATGGTATGCTTTTTGCCAAGGATTATATATATTTTTAGTACACCTTTAAGCCTCTCCTAGTGGAGACAGAAGGGGTGATATTTATTATTTCCCTTGGAACCTGCAGGGTGGATATTTTGGATCGTTTCTTGCCAGGTGGATATCTCAGTATGGTGTTGGCAGAATTGCCTGTGTTCTGTAAGTGGCTATTCACCTAATTGCAAATCTAAGAATTCTTGAGCATTCAGTCACAAGAGATTTAAAGGATTTGGTTAAGAATAATGTACTTCCTAATGTAATCAGGGATCCAAGTTAAAGACAGGCTACAGACAGCCAAGTGTTTGATAAAAGAGCATGAGTAAATGGCCCTCCTCATCTATTTTGGCAGACATACTTAGAAAAATAATGTTCAAGCAATAACATTTTCCAGTTACAGATTTTAATTCTATTAAGATACTAAATTGTAAACTGTTTTGCTATCTATTGCTTTTTGGTTAAGGATAATTTGTAAGAGTTTATATAAGTCAATAGAGAAAATATACTTTAGAAAAATATAAACAGAAGAAATATAAGGACTTCTGAAAGAATTAATTGACTTGGAGAATTGTATGATTGTGCTTAATGTCTGCCTTGCACTGCGCTAGGTTCTGCGAATTCTAAGGATGAAGGTTACCTCCTGTCAAGTCATTCATAGTCTAGTGAAAGAGACATTTGGACAAAAATCGTACATTACAGCAAGATCCTCAGTAAAGATATGCACAGGTTGCAGTAGGAACAATAACTAAACTTGCATCTGGTTGAGAGGGGTGTGGGAGAAATGCCAAAAGTGGTCCTTTCATATTCTGAGACTGTGATTTCTAGAATTTTTAAAGAAGCTATTAAGGATCTGGTACTTAAGCGTTTTCAGCTTTCTTTTGGATTGCTGTGCGTTTCCAATACGCCTCTTGTGCTTACCCAGTCTGTAGTCACCCATGCTACCTGGCTTTTCAGGCTTCTAGTCTTCCAAGTTGTCAGACCATTAGCAGGTTATTGCCCCATGTTTCAGTTTTGTAAGAAGAAGAGAGAAATAGTACCAACCTGGTAGGATTATTGTAAATATTAAATAAGATTGAATATGGCAAACATTTAGAATGCTGCTTGGCATACCATAAGGCTCAGAAAATTTTCGTTCTTATTGTTGTTAGTTTTGGTAGCAAGGCAGAATATTGAAACACTATCACCATGTTGATCATTTAGATTCTCTTTTCTAAAATGCTGATGTCAAATAAAATTTTACATTTTTTCCCCCTTTCTAGCTCCAAGAGGAAAACGAGGATGGAAAACCTTTTATGCTGTACTGAAGGGAACAGTTCTTTACTTGCAAAAGGTAAAAGTAAAGCAGATAAAAAATAAAACCCACAAAACTTGATGAAATAATTCAACAAGATACAGTAGTCCACTTATCTGTGGTTTCACTTTCTGTAGTTTGTTTCCTGATGTTAAAAACAATATTAAATGGAGAATTCCAGAAATAAATTTTAAGTTTTAAATTGCATGCTGTTCTCAGTAGCATAATGAAATCTTTCTCAACTCTGCTCCATCCTGAACAGATGTCAATCATCCCTTTGTCTGGCTTAGCCATCCTTTAGTCACTTAATAGACATCTCTGTTATGGTATCAGCTGTCCAACTGTCACAGTGTTTTTGTTCACGTAACCCTTATTTTACTTAATAATAGTCCCAAAGGACAGTGATGGTGACATATTTTTATTGTTGTTGTATTTTATTATTAGTTATTGTGGTTAATCTATTACTGTGAGTAACTTATAAATTAAATTTTATCTTAGGTACATATGTATAGATAAAGCATAGTATACAGTCATCCCTCCATGCATGCAGGGGATTGGCTCCAGGACCCTCCTTATATACCAAAGTCCCCACATACTCAAGTCCTGCAGTCAGCCCTGTAGAACCCACATATAAGAAAAGTTGGCCTCTGTATACTTGGGTTTCATGCCCCACAAACGCAGTATTTGTGGAAAACAGTCTGCATATTAGTGGACCTGTACAGTTCAAGCCTGTTTAGTTTGAGGGTCATCTATACATAGGGTTCGGTACTATTCAAAGTTTCAGGCATCCACCGGGGCTTTTAGAATGCATCCTACTGTACCACATATCCTTTATTCATCCTTCAGTGGACACATAGGTTCTTTCCACGTTTTGGCTATTGTGAATAATGCCTCAATAAGCATGGAGTGCAAATATTTCTTCAAGATCTTAATTTCATTTCTTGTGGATAAATACCCAGAAATGGGATAAATACCCAGAAATGGGTCGTATGGTTCTGTTTTCAGTTTTTTGAAGAAACTCCATACTGTCTTCCAAAGTGATGTACCATTTTATATCTGAACAACAGTTCAAAAGTGTTCCACTTCACCCCGTATGTGTGTTGAATTTATCTGAGCTCTGTGTTCCATTCTGTTGGTCTATGTATTTGTCCATCTTTGTGCCAGAACTGTATTGATTTGAGACTGTAGCTTGGTAATATGTTTTGAAATCAGGAATGTGAGGTCTACCACTTTCTTCTTCTTTTTCAATATTATCTATAACTTATTCAGGGTCTTTTGTGATTCCATATAAATTTTAGAATTTTTTTCTATTCCTGTAAAAAATTCCACTGGGAGTTTCTTAGGGATTTCATTGAATATGTATGTCTCTGTGGGCAGTATGGACATTTTAATAACGTCAGTTTGAATCCCCGAACATGGCATGTCTCTCATTTATTTGTGTCTTCTTTAATTTCTTTCAGCAGTGTTTTACAGTTTTCAGTGTATTTGTCTTTTGCCTTCTTGGTCAAATTTATTCTTAAGTATTTTTTAATACTTTTTGATGCTGTTGTAAATGGTATTACTAATTTCCTTTCAAATTGTTCATTGTTAGTGTACAGAAATGCAACTGATTGTTGATTCTGTGTTCTGCAACTTTGCTAAATTTGTTTATTCTAATAGTTTTAGTGGAATCTTTAGGTTTTATACATATAAGATCATTTGAAACTGTTTCTCATTTGAGGGTTTTTTATCATGAAAGGATATTGAGCTTCATCACTTCCCTGCATCTATTGAGATGTTCATGTAATTTTTATCCTTTGATCTGTTAATATGTTTTATCACTCTGACTGATTTTCATATGTTGAACCACCTTTACATCCCAAAGATAAATCTCACTTGATCATTGTATGTGATCCTTTTAAATGTACTGTTGAATTCAGTTTGTCAGCATTTTGTTTAGAGTTTTTGCACTTATGCTCATAATGGATATTGGCAAGTAGTTTTCTTGTAGTACTGTTTTCTGGTTTTTGGTGTCAGAGTCATGCTGGCCTCATGAAATGAGTTTGGAAGTGTTCCCTCCTCTTCAATTTTTTGGAAGAGTTTAAGAATGATTGGCATTAGTTCTTTAACCGTTAGGTGGAATTCACGAGTGAAGCTATCTGGTCCTAAACTTTCCTTTGTTGGGAGAGTTTTCATTACAGATTCAATCCCCTTATTATTATAGATCTGTTCAGATTTTCTACCTCTCCATGATTTAGTCTTGGCAGATTGTAGGTTTCTAATAATTTATCCATTTCTTCTAGGTTTCCCAATTTGTTGGTGTATAATTGTTCATAATAGTTTCATGTATTCCTTTTAGTTTACGTGGCATCAGTTGCAATGTCTCCTGTTTCATTTCTGATTTTATTTGAGTATTATCTATTTTTTTCTTAGTCTAGCTAAAGATTGTCAATTTTGTTGATCTTTTGAAAAACAAAGTTTTAGGGTTTTAAATTGATTTTCTTTTCTCTATTTCATTTACTTCTGCTCCAATCTTTCTTGATCCCTCACAAATTACATCCTTTTATATTGTCTTCCCAATAATGTATATTTATAGGCAAAGTTTTTTAATACTTTTTAAAAAATTTAATACTTTTTAAAAAATTTATAAATTTACATTTATAAATATAATGTATAAGTAAAATATTTTAATACTTTTTAGAAATATGTATTTTAATAATATAATTATTAAAAATTTATTTACCAGAGTTAAAAGTCATTTACATATTACTATTTTCCTACATATAGTCAGCACTCCATATCAGTGAACACTGCATTTGAATTCACCCAACCTGAGATTTAAAATATTCAGAAAAAAAGTTCCACAAAGTTTCAAAAAACAAAACTTGAATTTTCCACATACTGAGTACTATGTTGAATCCATGCCAATGAAGTGATATGTAGGCCTTTTATTAGGTATCATGAGTAATCTAGAGATGATTTAAAGTGTACAGAAGGATATACATAGGACATATGCAAATACTGTGTCATGTTATGCAAGAGACTTTAGCATCCATGGATTTTGGTATCCATCGGGGGTCCTATAACCAGTGTCTCACAGATACCAAGACCTGTCTCTGTTTACTTTTGCCAGTGAACTTTATACTTTCATGTTTCTGTTTAGCATCCTTCCGTTTCAACTTGAACTCCCTTTAGCATTTCTTGTAAAGCAAGTCTAGTGGTAATGAGCTCTCTTAACTTTTGTTTACCTGAGATAATATCATCTTTCATTTATAAAGGGTAGTTTTGCTGGAGGTAATAAGCTTGTGTCCCAAGTTATTTTTTTCTTTGAGCACCTTAAACATACAACAGTCAGTTCTGGCCCTGCATCATTTATGCTGAGAAATCCACAGACAAATCACTTTTCTTTTGCTACTTTCAAAGTCCTCTCTTTTTCTTTGACTTTTTATAATTTTGTCATTGGTCCCAGTGTAATTTACTTGCATTAATCCTGGTTGTCATTAGGCTTCTTGAATCTAGATGTCTGTTTCCTTCCTCAGATTTGAGAAGTGTTCTGTAAATGAGCTTTGTGCCCTTTCTTCTTTCTGCTCTTTGTTGGACTTCCATAATGTGTTGTTCTGCATAATGGTGTGTTCCATTAATGCCTAAGGCTCTCTTAACTCTTTTTCATTCTTATTCATCTTTGTTCTCTGAGTGGACAATTTCAAATGGCCTGTCTTCAGATTTGCTCATTCTTTCTTCTTCGTTTTCTGCTCTTGAGCCTCTCATCTGAATTATTCAGTTCAGTTATTATATTCTTCAGCTTGAAAATATCTATAGTTCTGTTAAATATTTTGTGTTTGTTGATATTCTCATTTTGTTTATTCATTACTTGAGCTTGTTGAGCATCTTTACAGTGGTTATACAGGTAATTCATATAACTGTGTTTCTTTAAAGTCGATTTCTGGAAATTCATTTTGTTCCATTGAACCATGTTTTCCTGTTTTTTCCTGTCTCTTGTATCTGTATTGGGATCTGCACATTTAAAGAATCAGCCAGCTCTTCCAGTACAGAAACTGGCTTGCTACAGCAGAGGCCCCTCACCAGTAATCTTTGATAGAGATTTTAGGGACCTCTGAATCCTTTTTCAGGAGCCCATTATCCTTACACCCTCTGGTTTCTGTCTGCAACACTGCAAGTTACCTGATTTTAGAGCAGGAAGCTACCCAGCTATCCCCTGTTCTAAGCAGCCACCAGGCCCTCTGTGTTTGCCAGCTCCCCATCAGTGCCTTGAATCAGGAGAGTCAGATACCACTCCCTCAGACAGCCCTCCAAAAAGCCAGAATGATGGATGCATACTCTATTCCTCTCTCTCCCCTCCAAGGGAGAAATCTTAAGTTGCATGCACCTCCCAATTATGCTAAGCTGTGCCAGTCACAGCAAGGCACCTGTGTCTCTACTCTGTTCTAAGTGTCCTTCAGGCATCCAAACTGTGCTGGTTCTGTTAGTGCTCTGAGTGAGGTGAGACAAAAATTAGTCCCTTTGGACTAAGAAGAGCTGGAATGAGGGCCACACATCCTACCCTTTTTTCAGCCCTCCCAAGGCAGAAGCTTTGGATTGACCATCTTTTCTCCCAGTTGCACCAAGCTGTGCTGACTGCAGCGAGCCGCCTACCACTTTCCTTTGTTCTCAGCAGTGCCCAGGCATCCAAACTATCTCAGTTCCATCGGTGTTCCAAGTGAATCAAGATAAAGCCATTATCCAGGCAGCCCTCTGAAAAGCCAGAATATCCAAGACCTCTTTCCTTTCCCCTGTCAGAGATGTCAGGGGCGTTCTCTTCTGGTGCTGAAGTATACCAGCTTCAAGGAATGGCTGATGTGGATAGCATGAAATTGCTTTTCTTACCTGTTTCAGTGTATATTTCTTGGCTTTCTACTCTTCTAGGGTACTACAACCTCTTAACTGGATTTGTCTTTCTCGTGGGTATTTTGCTCCATATATCATTGATTACTCAATATTTCTATGAGGAAACGAGAGCTGAGAATTCCTATTCTGCTGTCTTGCTAGTGTCGCTCCCAGGAAAAGATTGTTTAAATCTATGTGGAATCATAGTATAATATAGTTTAGGCATTTTATTCTTTTCACTCTCTATATTATCATGAGCAATTTCTCATTAAAAGTTTTTTAGACACATTTTTGATTTTCATCAGTCTGGTAATTGGTGACCGAAATGATATGTTATTATGGTTTTGTTTGTTTCTTCTGTCCCTGGCATTTATAAACATACTCATTTTTGAATGCTAGCAGTTTTTTTTGTTAAATGGATTTATCATGATTTAACCTCTCCCCCACTTTCAGACATACTCTTTTTTTTTTTTAGAAGGAATCTTGCTCTGTCACCCAAACTGGGGTACAGTGGTGTAATTTCGGCTCACTGCAACCTCCACTTCCCAGATTCAAGCGATTCTCCTGCCTCAGCCTCCTGAGTAGCTGGGATTACACATGCACGCCACCACACCCGGCTAATTTTTGTATTTTTAGTAGATACAGAGTTTCACCATGTTGGTCAAGCTGGTCTTGAACTCCTGGCCTCATGATTTGTCCACCTCGGCCTCCCAACAGGCTGGGATTACAGGCGTGAGCCACCGTGCCTGGCTTCTTTTTTAGCTTTTCATTTATAAATAACACTACACACTACACACACGTGCGCGCGTGCGCGCGCGCGCACACACACACACACTTGTGCACATATCTCTTTATTTTCTTAAGATTCCTAGGTGTGTCATGGGCCACATGGTAGGAACTGTTTACAGTTCTGAAAACCTGTTTCTAAATTACCTCTGGAAGGATTGTACCTAACTTCATTCCTTACAGAAGTTTGTGGCAACATGTCTCTTTTTAACATATTATCGACATACAGATATTCAGAGGAAAGAATCTTGTTCATTTTGAACTTTTTGATTTTGGTGTTTGTGCACAAACACATATCCTCACACTCTTTACACACTGTTGTGGTTGCCTTTCCACACCTGTGTTTCTCTGGAAAAGAGGCTTTCCCTTTGATTTACCATTTACAGTACTGAATCAGATGCAGCCCCTCATAGTCTCCACACTTGCACCACTGAGATGATCAACTGCTTTGGAATGGAGATTGGAAACACAGACATTTGACTTATTGTTATTTTAAATCTTTTAAAATATTATAGTGCCATAGATAAGATTGAAAGAATCATTCATTTTTAAAACTAGGCTTCCTTAGTCCACCCAGATCTATATTTAAAAGGACTTCAACTCTACTATTTATTCTTTGCTTTTGTTGTTGTTGGTTTTTTGCTTTTGTTGTTGCTTTGTTTGTTTTTTATTTTAAAAGTGTTTATTCTTAAATGTACAACAGGTTCCAAGGCAGCTTTTCATTTTAGCTATAGATGGCAAGAGATATTGTGGCAGGAAATACAGATGTTTAAATAGGAATGGAAGGCAAGGGTTACTATCACCTCAGACACAAATAACAACTTACTTTGGCCAGATTTCTTTCTTTCTTTCTTTCTTTTTTTTTTTTTGAGACAAAGTTTTACTCTTGTTGCCCAGGCTGGAGTGCAGTGGCGGGATGTGGCTCTCTGCAACCTGCACCTCCCAGGTTCAAGTGATTCTCCTGCCTCAACCTCTTCGGTAGCTGGGATTATAGGCTTGCACCACCATGCCTAAATTACCTCTAGAAGGATTGTACTTAATTTCATTCCTTATTCCTGGCTTATTTTGTATTTTTAATAGAGATGGGGTTTATCCATGTTGGTCAGGCTGGTCTCAAACTCCCAATCTCAGGTGATCGACCTGCCTCAGCCTCACAAACTGCTGGGATTATAAAGCATGAGCCACAGCACACAGCCCAGATTTCTTAATTCAACCTTTTGAGCAGGGGACCTTCCCCAGAGCCTTCGCTTTTAGCTCCTCAACTTTCTTTTGCTTTTTTCTTTGTTTCTGCTTGGAAGCCCTGTCTTCCTCGCCCGTCTCCTTGGCTCGTTTCAGTGCTGCTTCTTGCCACTTCTTGCCACTTTCATGGCTGGATCTAGTGCCTGCCACACCTTCCCCTGACCCTGATACCAGAAATCTGTATCTTTCATTAACATTTTGTGTATTACCAGAGCAGCTTTGTAAACAACACTTTAATAATTATTTTTTATTGGAACTATTGTCAAGTGATTAGAAAGGACTTTAACACAAACCCTTTTGTCATCTCCCTTTTGGAATATATCAGGTAAGGAATATTGGAGGATGGAATGCTTCACCTTGGACCATGCCCTCTTTGTGGGAAAACAGCCTTTGTAGAAAGAGGTGTGGAGCTAGCTGAAACCCAACAATCACAAAGAAAAGTATTGGTAGCATCCTTCTGAAATGCTCACATTACTCTAAGGGTCATGACAAGGGAGAAATGGAGGCAGTTGTTGATACTTGGAGATTATCTATGCTCTTAGGCGGCTGGATATCTTGTATTACCATTATTTTCCTATGGAGTCAGCACAGCTTCTAGTTTATAAGTCACCTACTCTGGCCTCTGCCAGATCAGCATGTGCATGCTGGGCCCACACTAGTCCTATTAGCTACCTTTATCTCTGCAAGGAAGAACCCTTGAAATTAAATTTCACATAGCACAGGTGTTTCCCCAGCATAAATCCCATTCTCTTGGCTCACTTCTTTATTTTCACTAAAATCTCTGTAAGGAGCATAGCTGCCTTTGACAAAACCATTTCGTTGAATACATAGCCACCAGATTTCCACCCACTCCATCTCAGGGTGGGCCTGAGAAGAGAAAAGTATTTGAAATGAGAAAAGTATTCTCACGTTCAACATTTGAGAGAAGGGATGCAAAGAAAGATGCTGTTCAAAGTTACCAGCTTTTCCTACATCAATTGTCCTCTCCTTCAGATAAGTGTATTGGGAGTTTGAGTCACTGAGATAGAGAATGGGCTAGTATTGACAAGGGAACAACTTTGTAAACATTGAAGCTTCAGCATCAGTTTGGATTAGAGCTCCAAGAAGATTGCTTCTCCAGATTTATGATACCTGTGGAGTGTGGCAAATGTGTGTCTGGGGAAAGTTGGGTGAAATTGCCTTTATAAAGAGAAAAGCCTGGCACTAAGTAAATTATACATTTGTGAAGAGTGAAAAGTAGAATCGTGGGCTATTGATCAGATTGCTATTTTATTTAAATCAGTAAGAATGCTAGCATAGCTGTAAACTGTCTACTTAGGATGAGAATAAGCCTGCAAAAGGGCGGCTGTGTTTAATAACCAGCCTCCACTCTCTCCTTATTGTTGTTAATGCTCTTTTTTAAAAAATTGGAATTAATATCTTTTCCTAGAAACCTTGCACACATCCTAAAGACGAATTCATCAATCAGTGGAAGCTTAAACTTCACAGTTCTGGGTCTTGTATAGCTATATCTACCTGATTCTGTAGTTTCTTCCTGAATTGTAAAAATAAAAAAAGTAGGTAGACTATACAAGAAGGAAGACATTATGGGCATCTACATCTGGAAATGCCACTCCCTGTTAGGTTAATAGGATACTGTCTGCTGCAGAGCAGACCTTTGCATCAGAGTTTCCTTTGGGGTATTGAGCCACCCACCAGAAACAAGACTAGCAGGCAGTTAAACTTCTTGCCCCTGCCCAGGTTGTAGCATGTGTTAAGGGCTAATCCTGGTGAAGTGTACATCCTACAGAGGTTGCTAATGTCCCACTGCTGGTTAATCCTTCCCCCTGCTGGAAGCCTCTACAGCACGTGATAGCAGAGTAGCAGATGCTGCACAAAAAGTGAATTGTATGATTGCAAGGTGGTTTGGGGTTTATACAGTTTGGGTTTTATATCCTTCCAAAGCTATTTATCACATCAGGTGCTGTGCAAAATTCTAGGCTTCTGAAGATGACTAAGATACAGTCCCTGCCTACATAGAGCTCATAAAACAGGAGGAAAACAGATAAATTGAGCATTCACTAAGCAATGAGATGAATTAATAGAGGTGTGTAAAGATCTTACTGAAGAAGGACACCTAAGCATACTTAGAAAGGTCAGAGGATGTGTCCCTGAGGAATTACCACAAGTTGAACTGATGCCTGAAGGATGAGCAGGAGTTTGCCAGGCAGGCAAATGAGAAAAAGCATTTTAGCCAGAGAAGAGTGAAAATAGCAGGTTTGAGAGAATGTGGCATATTCAAAGAATGACAAACTGCTTTTTACATTGGATTATAGGCTGGAGGGGGAGTAGCAAGCAGTAGAAAGATGATGAAACATTGTGTTTCAAATGATTAAGATATAATGAAAATTAAAGAGATGATATCACAATGTCATCAGCTGTCCCATTTACAAAAGAAGCTGTTTCTTTCCCTCAAAGAATTTCAGGCTCTTTGAGTCAGAGGGCACTGCTGTTCCCACCTACACTCAGGTACTCAAAGGACTTACATGGCATAGTGTCCCCCATGCTAAGCAGCTCTCCTCACAGGACGTGTGTGAGGCATGTGCCCTAGGAGTGCCATATTGTTCTTTCCTCTATGCTCTTAGGATGCCAATATTGACACTCCTAGGATTCTAGTATAGCAGAAAATTCCCACTATTTGGGTGAGGAGTGATGAGAAAAAGCCCTGGCCCAAAGATAATGTAATTCAGTTTGACAAAGACTCACTTATTTAGCCTCCTGTGTAGTAGGGGCTTTGCCGGAGATGGGGATGCAAAGATCCCAGGATCCAGCATCTGTCCTTAAGGACCTCACTGGCACACTCAAGTTCTGCATTCATGCTCTCTTTTTTCACACCTTTCTTCCCCATAAAAAAATTTTTAGCATCAGAGATTCCTATCCAAGGGCTTTCAGTTAACTTCCCTCCATTTTCAGCCTGTGGCTGCCAGTGCACTGTCATTGGGGATAAATGAGGGATATAGTATTGCCTGAGACAGAAGGAAACAGGGTCTCTCCTTCCCTGATTAAATCAAGTAGGTCTTCAAAAGAAGTCATAATGGCTGGCAGTTCCAGCCATTTCTTAAGTCCGTAATAGCTGGCTTTAAAGACCACCTTCCCTTGACTGTGAACACATATATACCACACATATACACAAACCCCCTTCCCCATTGGAATAACAATCTATTTAGGGTCTCATTTCATTATCAATTGTTCATCAGTTACTTTAAGCCTTTCATCAAGACTTCTCAACTGTGTAATAGCGTATAATGCTTTTTACCCATATAGAACAATTCAAGAATAATTCAATTCATATTTCCTCATTACAAGTTGAGAGTCATCGTAAAGGGTTTTCCCCTCTGAAAAACAAATTTTAAAAAAGTCACAATAGTCGTCAGAAGGAAAACCAGGCACAGCTCAAATTACACAGGAGAGAGTGCCAAGTCCTCAGTCTTCATTCACTCAACCTCTTTCACTACTCCCATTCGAACCAGAGTGGCTTGTCACAAAGGATTCTGACCACTCCTATGGGAAGTTGAAGCACTCATAAATAGTATCTCATGCCTCTCAAGGTTATGACCACCCTGTGTTTATACCCCTGTATGTTGTATGCCTCCTGAACACATACGCACAGTGTCAGCAGCCTCTTAGGTATTAAAGAGTTGAGACTTTGGCCGGGCACAGTGGCTCATGCCTGTAATACCAACACTTTTGGGAGGCCAAGGCAAGCAGATCAAAAGATCAAGAAATGGAGACCGTCCTGGCCAACATAGTGAAACCCCATCTCTACTAAAAAATAAAAAAATTATCTGGGCGTGGTGGCGAGTGCCTGTAGTTCCAGCTACTCAGAAGGCTGAGGCAAGAGAATCACTTGAACCCAGAAGGCTAAGGTTGCAGTGAGCCGAGGTCGCGCCACTGCACTTTAGCCTGGGCGACAGAGTGAGACTCTGTGCTCTGTGTCCAAAAAAAAAAAAAAAAAAGAGTTGAGATTTTATCTTAGAGCAGTTGGAGCTATCACATGTTTTAAATGGGGAGTGACATGATTATTTTTTTTATTTATTTAAAACTAGGTCTCACTCTGTTACCCAAGCTTGAGTGCAGTGGTGGGGTCTCAGCTCACTGCAGCCTTGACCCCACCCAGGATCAAGCAGTCCTCCAACTTCAGCCTCCTGAGTAGCTGGAACCACAGGTGCACACCACCACACCTGGCTAATTTTTCTATTATTCGTAGAAACAGGGCTCACTTTGTTACCCAGGCTGGTCTTGAACTCCTGAGCTTAAGCGATCCCCCTGCCTTGGCCTCCCAAAGTGTGGGGATTATAGGCATAAGCCACCACGCATGGCATTCATATTTATGTTTTAAAAAGATCAGTTTGGCTACAGTATGGAGAATGACTTAGAAACAGGCTCTATCAAAGACATAGAGACCAGATTAGCTTAAATGAGGGCAGGGGTAACAAGGGGGTAACATAGCTCCACTTGTAGAGTTCAGTTTGAGGTATTGAATTCAGAGTGTCTGGAATAATAAATGGATGTGTTCACTAAGCAATTATGCATACTCAGATCTGGAGCCAATGAAAGGGCCAGAAATGCAGATCTGAACAGTCATTAAGAAAGAATTGATAATTTAAGCCATGCAAGTAGATGATGTCACTCAGAGACTGAGTAGAAAATGGAGGACAGAACCAGGGGAGCACAGATACTCACATGCGCCTTGGGAAGAAGAGACAGGGGAGGAGCCTATGCGATGTAGCCAGACAGCTAAGAAGAAAACTAAGCCAGAGAGAAAACTGGTGCCACAAACTTTAAGAGACGTTGAAATGTGCCATGTTATGAAAAAGTAAAATAAGAATTGGAGAGTGCCACATGAATTCAGCAAGAAGGAAATTATCGATAAAGTGGTTTCAGTGAGGTGGTGGGCGTGGAGGGCAGCTTAGAGAGTTGAGGATGCAGAGGCAGGAAGGACATAGACAACTACTCTCAAGAAGCTCGCCCAGAAGTTTCCGCTTTGATCCACTCCACTCCCCTTTTTCTCATATTCTCTTCCTGTGACTTTTGAAAATAACAGGTCCTCAATGTCTGACTCATTTCCATTGACTCTTTTCTCTTTCCTGTTATTGATTTATCTCTAAAGTAAAATAAGCCTTTGTCTTTCTTCCTTTTCCCCAGACAGTTTCTTACATTATCCAGAGCTCTTGTTTTGCTTCTCCAGGTTACACACAATCTGCCTCATCACTATTTGCCTCATTTTCTTTTCTGGCCTCTTCCTTAATGTTACTTAGTCACATTTGCTTTTCACTTTCAAGCAAAGAGTAAATCCACAGAGTATCACGATAGTAATGTCAGATCCCTTTACAAAATGTCATGTTGGGAGCTATGTGAGAAATAAATATAGTGTCTAGTCCCTGTAAACACTTGGCCTGACAGTGTAGATAAGAAGACCAGTATTATGCAGTGAATGGTTAGTGGACTCTTAAAATAATCTCCTGAAAAAGCACCAGTTAACATGATAGAAACCAAGTGTATAGGTGAGGGTTGGAGAAAACATAGGGTAAATGGTATAAATTTGAGTGAATAACTCATTCTAGCTTCTATAACTCTCTGAGATAAAGCATTTGATCTACAACATCAGCATAGGGGCTTGATTTAAATATTGGCACATTTCAAAACTATTTCAGAGTCCAGGTATCAGTCATGATCTGGCATAATAGGGCATTTATGGTACAGTGTTTTTGTCTGTTTTATACCTAAGTAAGAACACTCCTATCCATGTTTTTCTAGTACTTGCAGTGCCCCTGAGCCCAAGGGTATCTAAAAAATGTATGCCTTGGTAGTTAATTATTACTATGGGAACATAGAGTGTTCATGGAAGAATAGTCAAATATTATTTCAATGTAATACAGTTCCTATGTGCTTTGAAAATTAGAAATTTCTATGAGTTGAATATGCATTTTAGTTGACATTAAAATGATTGAATTCTTGCTGGTTCTGATGATCCATCATTGTTGACATTTGGATAGTAGCATCATAACCACTTTGTTATAGAGTGAGTCATCTGCTAGCCAAGTGCTTTGACAAGCCTTTGCTAACACATAGCTTCAGAAGTTCTATCTCAGTTTCTGCCATGGGCTTTGTGTCTGTCCCTGCCAGTCTCTACTTCTCTCTTGAAAGTATTTTAGTAAGGCTTGTGATGTTATTCTTGCTCTAGTTCTGGTTGTTACAAAACTGAACTGCCCTAAAGATGATTGATGGAATGGTTAAGAGCGATGGGTGTAGGTGGCTGGTTAGTGCATGGTAGTGAATACTTAGAGTTTGCCTCTTGATTACTATAGTCTGCAGACCAGGCTCTTGAGAATCTCTAATGTTTTTTATCTTTAGGATCTAGAAAACAGCTGTTCAAAACTGAATTTATTTGCCTTTACCATGTCTTTAGAAGTGAACAATCAGTTCATTATCTAAAACGTACATTGGCTGTCACAGATTAGGAGCTGTGTCCTAAACGCAGAATCGTCTTTATTCTTTGGCTTACTTGGAAGAGAAATTTTGTTCCAGCTGCCTATAAAGCGTTTTTGTTTGTTTGTGTTTTGTTTTGGTAGGGTGGTTTGTTTTTTAACACAAGATCTCACTTTTTCACCCAGGCTGGAATGCATTGGTGTGATCACAGCTCACGGCACCTTTGACCTCCCAGGCTCAACTCATAGGTTTTTTAAAAGTTTAATTGGAAAAGCAGTTTTTGCAGTGTTGAAAGTATGGGTCCAGGGAAGGGCCTGATTCAAGCACAGGAGGAAGCTGCTGAAGATTCAAGGCCTCCCACACTGTGATGATAGCAACCACTCTGGGGCTGATGTGCCCAAGACTTGTGGCACCTGGAACAGACCAGTCTCTTGCCTGGTCTCCTGTTGCCCTTTCTGCTTTCCTGTGAGCTCATGGAATTTTTATTTCCTTTTGTAGCTGCTGGTTCTGTGCTCTTTTACATGTTGAAAGAGCTATTGAGATGAAGCTGAATGATTTTTAGAAAGACAGACACCTAATAAGACATACTTAGCATTTTTTTTAGAAACATAGTCATCAAATTATGAAAAACGTTTTTAATGCCATTTTCAAAACCATGAATTAATCGACAATTTAGGACACAGCTTACTTTAGTTACTAACATTTTTATTAATTTACGCTTAGCTCCAAGTAAGAATGGGGTCTCAGTTCCCCTTTCTATGTTCTCTCAGTGGAAATCAAGACCATTTCAACTTTGTTTTAAATTGTTTTAATTACATGTAGCTATTTTACCTATTTAATGAGGCATGAAGTAAATTAATACATTGAAAACTGGAATCTTGACTATGCTTTTTAAATTGATATGAATTTTAATTACAATTTGGTCATTTTCCAAATTGTCCTTTTTATTACCTAAAAGTATAATTTTTCAGGCTTGATGTCAGTTATTTGTACCATTTCAGATGATTTTTATGTTAGTGTGTTAAGATTCATCTTCACAAGAGGTAATTAACAAGCTTCTTAGAAAAAAAAGCTTTTTATTTCATGCTTTAAATAAATTTAAAATAAATAGCATTGTGAAATCACATTCTTGGTGCTTATTGGGATGGTGGAGTGCTCTAATGAATCCTATTACATAAAATGATGTAGATTGCAGGGAACACGGGAGAATAACATGTTTTTAGTCATCATTTTCACCCCTCATTTATTTGAGAAAATGGATAGTAATTAGATGTCGTGGAACATTTTCTTTTCTTACAGAAAATTTGATTGGATTTATCTTGCTCATTGTTTCACATTTAGTTTGCACAGCAAATAGTCTTTGGTTTGAAATGGTTTGATTATGATAATTTATCTCTTATTTCTTCCTTCTCAATTCTATCATAAACACCGTCTTCTCCTTTAGTGAAAAATAAAGATATCAGAATGAACTTTGTAGGATAAAGTCATTTTTTAATCCAATTGTCAACCCTAATGTTTCCACTGTACTTTCGGTTTTGCCCTTTGTGTGTGTGTGGAATGGGAGCTTTATTTTCTAGTATGAATTCAGGATGCTGAAAATATTTTAAGGTTTGTATTTTGCCTTTTTAAGAAAAAATGGTAAAACTGTATTATCACCTAGAAAAGTGGAAGCTTCTTACACCTAAAATTTTTCAACTTCAGTTTAGCCCTAATTAAATAGCTCCTGCCTTCTACTGATATCCTAGATAGTGTTTTCCTTCCAATGCAAGATAATCTGGCAGTGTGTCTTAGAGTTTAGGAAACTACTTTGCAATAGAGTCCTCTTTTTAAATAATGATACAATTCTTCCAAAGCGACAGTTATTGTTAGCTTTTTCTTATGTCTGTAATAAATGTTGCATTAAAAAAAATTTTTTTTTGCGTTTTTAAGAGTAGTCTAAGAATATCATCCTTTGAGCTTGGTTTTAAATGAAGATATCAGAAGAGATAATACACTCTAAGAATGTTTATAGTGGCTCCAAATGAGACAGTCTAAGTCATTCAGTATTAATAGCTACAATTGGTTTTGTGTTTCCTATTCACCTGTAGTAGTTTGTTAGACATTGTGATATATATGTAGAGTTGACACCATCCCAAGGGTTACATAGAAGGGTGTGCTGAAGAGGAGATAGCAAAGTAATGATCAGAGAGGTAGGAGAGAAACCACGAGAATATTGTAACAAAAAGCCGAGGAAGAACTTCAAAAGTCGTGGAGATGTTAAAGAAATGAAGGTTGGCACTGGATGCAACCATAGCTGAAGACGTTAAATCTGTCTTAGCTCCAGTCTGCACGACTGTGTTTATTACCTCTGTCAGCAGTTATCAACCCAAGTGAATGATCACATAAGGGAGAATCAGGGTGGGACTTTTTAGTTTCAGACTGGATAGATAAGAAAAGTAAGGCATAGCCTAGCAAAAAGTCCTGAATTTTAAGATTAAAGGGAAACCCATATGTGATTCCTAAGAAAAAAAGAGAAAATAATTAGATTGGCATTGTACTTATATTAAACTGGAAGCTAGAAGACAGAATCGTCTCCAGACAATAAGTAAAACAAGTGAAGACGACTGCAGCCATATGTTCTATATCCAGTTCTATACCTGTCAAAGAAATGAAAGGTACTTGAGCATAAGAATAAAACAACCTACCACCTACCTAAAGAAAATACTTGAGAGAAGAGAAAATAGCAAAGATATGAGAAGAGAGAGGTCAAGTTGGAAAAAAGAAACAGGTGAGCAAGGAGGCATAGATGCAATTAAATCTATGAGGGGAGACTTAGAATGTATAATCTAAGTTCAAAATAAGATTTCTTGAAACAGAAAATACATAATACAAGATAATTTTAGTAAAGTTACAGAACAAAACATTTTTCATAGTCTTACCTTGTTGATGTAGGTGAGGAATAGACAGGGCATTTTCATAAAAGAAAGACTTAAATTTCCATCTTATATGACTAAACATTAAAGACGATAAAGAAGAACATTTTAAGTAATAAATAGCACATAGTTATAACCAAGATAATAGTTATAAACCTAAATGCACCAGACAACATAGCAACTAAAATATATATAAAAAACTATCGGAAATGCAACAAGAACTTGAAGTGGAAAAGGTTAATATACTGGTTTGAAGGGGATAAACTAGTAGAAAAAAATGATATAAGGGCAGAGGAACTGAGTCAACTTGAATATAAAAACACATTCATCCCCCAAAGAATCAATTTTTTTGTATTTTTGTGGAACATTAACAAAAATCAAACATGCCATAGGCCACAAGAAAAACCTTACCAAATTTGGAGAAAATAGATTTTCTAGACCATATTATCGGGTCATAAGCCTATAAAATTATGGATGTATAATAATATATAACTAAAACTTTACCTTAAATCTGAGAAAAACACTCTTTGATATTACTAAGATTAAAGAAGAGATAAAAATAATTAAAACTACAAACTATCTAGCAAGCAATGAAAAAATACTCTTCATTCCAAAACTCTGCTATGCAGTGTAACCCATACTCAGAGGAAAAATTGTAACCTTAAATTATTTCTTAACCCAAGAAGAAATGTGAAAAACAAAAGAACTAGGTAATCATCTTACAAAATCCAAACAACCACCAAAAATTAATTCAAAGAAAGTAGGGCAGAGGAATTAAGATAAAAGCTTAAATCATGGACCTAGAATATTTTTTTAAAATACATACAAATTTCTAGGCTAACCTTTGTGCAAACTCAACAATTAGGTGTGTTAAGGGATCAGTATATATGGAAGTGGAGGTGGCATATAAGTTCCCTAAAGGCGATTTTGGCCCTCATCATTTCTCCTCATTCCAATTATTTACCTACCTCATGTTTTTATCTGGAATCTAAGCTATAGCATGGTGAGATATGCAGCGTTCTGTTAAATATACAAGGTTCCAATATAGCATAATTATAAGGCTGGAGGGGTTTTGTAGCCATGTACCTCTAGTTAAAATTCCTACTCTGATGAAAATTTCCCTGGAAGGAGATCTGTGAATATTTGGAATGCTAAATTACTGAGAAAATTTTCATTTAAAAAATGACAAGACAGACCTCAAAACATAACTAAATTATAGTATTGTGGATTAATGGGAATTATGTAACAGTGACATGTAAATATATTGTATTTAATTTTTTAAATTATCCTTTATTCATCATACCACTCTAGAAGACTGTCATTGTCAATAGCAGTTCTTAACCTCTGAGACTTAAAGTAAGACTTGTTGCAATCACAAAGTAACAATTTTGTCATTTAATATTATAAATGTGGATAATCTTTATATTACAACTGGTATTTACTTCGTATTGTAGAGGGAAAACCTTTGCCTCACAGCTCTGTCACATTAAGGATTATTTTTGACTCATTTTGAATTGATGGCAATAGTACATTTGAACTGCTTGGTTTATGGAGGGGATAAATAAAAGGGAAGGGAGGCACGGAGGACTATCATTGTTTTCCTGGAGATTTGTAAAAGCAGGCTGATAAGAAAACAGACAATATCTTCCTTTAGTCTTTTACTACTAATTAAAAGGTGATGTGGTGTGTTTTTGGAAGGGGGGAGGAGGGGTGCACGTGTGTTTTACAGAAGAAATGCAAGTTTAGCGTCATACCTTGTTTTGATAAAATATGGGAAGGAGGAAGAGGGGCCTTAAACTCTGGAAAATATCTAACAGTTTGTAGCATATGTGTTTACCTATTTCTCAGTTTTATGATAATGAGTTAAGCTTTCACCTGATTATTAAATTGATTTTCCTCTTTTCTTTCAGCAGAAAACCTGGAGTAATCATTTTATTTTACTTTTCATTTTTCATTTTCTTTTGATAATATTAGTCTAAAAAGAAAGCAGCAGGAGCATGTAATATCTTTAGAGCAAAGACTGTAGTGGCATTGCTTTTACCCTCAGTGTAATTCTGTTGACAGATACCTTTAAGCTTTTGCTTTTATCCACTTAATCCTGAAACCAAATCACACTATTGGTCCAAATCTCATTTCTGTTCACTATAAAATATGTACGATGGATATTTTTGTCTTTGACCTTACTTAGCTGTTTACCTCAATTATTATATATCCGTTTTTTAAAAATGCCTTTTGGACAGTTATATTTTCTCATTCTCAGCAAATTTTTCAAACAACATGATGTTCTATAACATTTATAAAGTTGTTTTTACTCACCATTAATTTCCTTTTTTTCATTCACTTCCTTGGATTTTCTAAAAACTTTTTTTTTAGATTTTGCTTTGAAAAAAATCAGCTGAAATCTGACTGTGGTTTTTGCCTTTATTTTCTTTGTATCCATCTATAGGATGAATACAAGCCAGAAAAGGCCTTGTCTGAAGAGGACTTGAAAAACGCTGTGAGTGTGCACCATGCATTAGCATCCAAGGCCACGGACTACGAGAAGAAACCAAATGTGTTTAAACTTAAAACTGCCGACTGGAGGGTCTTGCTTTTTCAAACTCAGTATGTTTTGTTGGTTTTTATTTGATTTTGTATTTTAGTTCACTTAGCACCACTTTATACTTAGGAATAAAATCAAGCTCTGTGGGGGAAATTTTTTAAGTTGGAATCAAAGTCATGAAGCGCTTACATTAGAGAGATAACTGCCTAAGACATTTTTGTCTATTACAAAGTAGCCCTTTGACTTTTAGTCACCCACTTACCATCTCTAGAGCTCAGTGACCTCATCAATAAAATAAGAGGGTTTTAGTAGACAAGTTATACTGCAGAATGAGTAAAACAGACCTGGATGACACCATTTTGCTAGCTCTTTCTCCTAGCACATAGTTTAACCTCTAAACCTCAGCTCATCACTAGTGTAGGGGACAATGTTTATCTTACAGAGTTCTAGTGAGATGTTAGTGAGACAAGTGTATATAATACCTCACACAGTCCCTGGGACATAGGAACTGTTCAATAAATGTAGAATTTTTATTTATTTATTTTTGTTTCCCTTCTGAGCTCTAGTAGTCCATGATTATTAGAAGGAAAATATGCCATTCTCCTGTGAGCAAGGAAATGGGATGAACTGCCAATTTCAGGAGGAAGTTGTAAGGAAGCAAGTTGCACAGGGTTTTTTGAGGGTAGGAACAGGACAGTTAACATCACACAAGAACCAATAGCTGGATGTACAATTCCAGCTATTAGGTATAAAGACACTTTCAAATTATTCTATTCCCTAATTTTTAAATCAAAAATACCAGATGTAATAACTAAGGAGATCTAATTACTTTGGACAGAATTGATGGAAGAAACAGTCCATCAAAATAATAATGGACCCAGAGAGATGAGCCTAGAGAGAGTGCCGTGAGGAGTTGATATGTAGTGTGGTCTCAGCTTAGTCAGCCTGGTTTCTCTCAGAGTAATTGGTGAAGGAAATGACTTTGGCTGACGTTTTTTTGACTTTTTGCTTATTGGTAATGTGTATAGTAGATAATCTGTCCTGATTCATGATCATTTCTACCATTAATTTATGAGTTTACAAATATGTATTAAGTGCTGTAAATCTTGGGCTTTCTGGATATAATGACACATAAATTTAAAATATGATCACAACATCAGATGATTTTCACCTCCTCTCTGGTGGGTTTTTTAAACAGTTGTATTGAGGTATGCTTTATATACCATAAAATATCACCAGTTTTAAATGTACATTTCAATGATTTTTTTAGCATATTTAGCAGATGGCTCAGCCATCACCACAGTCCAGTTCTGAAACATTTCCATCACTCCAAAGAGATCACCGTGTGCATTTTGTAGTCACTCCCATTCTCACAGCCACTAATCTACCTTATGCCTCTATAGTATTGCCTTTTCTGGACATTTCATATAAACAGACTAATATATTATGTGGTATATATACATTTACTGGACAATTTAGATTGTTTCCCCTTTTTGCTTCTTAGGAATGATGATGCTATAAATACTAACGTACAAATCTTTGTGTATCTATATGTTTTCTTTTGAGATGGAGTCTCGCTTTGCCACCCTAGGCTGCAGTGCAGTGGCGTGATCTCTGCTCACTGCAACCTCTGCCTCCCAGGTACAAGTGATTCTCCTGCCTCAGCCTCCTGAGTAGCTGGGACTGCAAGTTCACACCACCACGCCTGGCTAATTTTTGTATTTTTAGTAGCGATGGGGTTTCACCATGTTGACCAGTCTAGTCTCGATCTCCTGACCTCAGATGATCTGCCCACCTTAGCCTCCCAAAGTGCTAGGATTACAGGCATGAGCCACCACATCTGGTATATCTACATGTTTTTATTTCTCTTGGGTAGCTACTTAGGAGTAGAACTGCTGAGTTGTATGTAAATGCATAGTTAATTTTTGAAGAACCTGACAAGCTCTTTTCCAAAGTAGATATGTCCATTTACCTTCCCTCTATCAATATAGTCCTCAGTTAGTTTTTAAAATTAAATAGTACAATTAAAAGAGATTAGTAAGTTTTATAATTAATTTTTGGTCCAGCTTCATATCAAACAGAAAGTAGGGGTTTAAAAAATACTTATTGTCTAGTGTTTCTCTTTTTTCCCTTCTACTTCCTAGGGAGAGAATCACAGTCTTGCACTATGATAATCATAGCTTCCACACCTCCATGGTGATCGTTCTTCGGAATGTTCATCTCTAATGAAGTTTCATCAGGGATTAGTTCTACCAGGAGGAGTAAATGATTTTCATATGCCATTGCAAATCAGTAATGTGAAATGGTCAAAGCGTGTTGCTACTTATACATAGCAATATCCTAATATAAACATATATGTTTCTCACAGGAGCCCAGAGGAAATGCAGGGGTGGATAAACAAAATTAATTGTGTGGCAGCCGTATTTTCTGCACCACCATTTCCAGCAGCAATTGGCTCTCAGAAGAAGTTTAGCCGCCCACTTCTGCCTGCCACTACAACAAAACTGTCTCAGGTAATCATCTTGATAGTGCTTTGACCTTGGGAAAAAGTACTTTGTGAAATAATGTGGTAAATATTTGTCTTTGAATAGTAATCCATGTTTGGGGGACAGGTGAGAAACCTTGCCCTGTGAGAGCATATCTTATAAATGGGACGAAAATGCTGTACACTGGGTTTTACATGTCATGTAGGAACTGATATAATTGAGTCTCAGTAGGACACATAAGTTGATTTAGTTTCTAAAGTTTATATTAGTGCATTGTTAGCCATAGTTAATGGTTTGGCTATTTTTTTTTTAACTACCAGCTCATAATCTGGCTTGGTAACAAGATTTTTATTCATTCACTCATTAGCTCTTTTTTATTGAGCATTTACCATATTCCATGATATGTTTGGTGCTAGGAATATAAAAATATTTTCAGGAATCCACTACTCATAGTACAATGAGAAAGTGCCTTCCTTACCTCTCAGAGCAGAGCTGAATGCAGCATTTGGATTTTCTAAGTCAATGAAGATAAAGTATACTAGAACTCTGCTCTAAGTATATTTACGTAAGTCTCCTTCTGTTGTCAGATTAATCTTGCTAATAGCCTTATTTTATCATGTCCTTTTTTACTTAAAACTCTTCTAAGGACACTGCCTACAAGCCAGGTTTGCTGATTTTAAACCTGTCTGCAGTATCCCCTTGCCATTGACTAGTTGAAGATTTTGGAAGCTACTTTGATGTCTTTATGAATTTCTTATTACATGGAGATAGTTTTATCTGACTATGATCAACCACGTCTTGGTATTAACCAGCTCCCTACACATCTTTGACATTGTAAGATGTGTCCCATGGCAAGAGAGGAAGAATTATCAATGATAGCTTTATTTAATACGTGTGTATTATATGCCTGTTGTACATCAGAGACTGCTTTTGGCCATGGAAATAGAAAGGCAGATGAAGCCCAGATCCTCTCCTGAAGTTGTGGCAAATATAAATAAAGAAGTAATTGTAATATAATTTGATAAAGTACAGGAAGGGTAAGTCCAGAGAGCTATGGAAGTTCAAGGAAGGGACATTATCTAGCCTGTCCTTGGAGTTGAAGTAAGAAATGCAATGCCTAATGTGAAGCTAAAAGGATGAGAGGCAGTTAGGTGAGATGTAGGGTGAGGTGGGAGAATGAGCCAGCAGAGGAACAAAGGCTTAGGAGAGCATCGATGCAGGAACCACACACAAGTTATTAACTGTGATGCGAGCACAGTATTAAGAAAAAGCAAAAAATTCACCTCTGTGCAGGTCAGCAAAGGCCAAATTGTGAAAGGCCTTGTTTGTCCTATATAGGATTTTGGATGCTTCAGTGGTTCCCAGCATCCTTAAAATAATAAATTTAAGGCTGGGCACAGTGGTTCACACTGTAATCTAGCACTTGGGGAGGCAGAGGTGGACAGAGGTCAGGAGTTAGAGACCAGCCTTGCCAACATGGCGAAAGCCTGTCTTTACTAAAAATTCAAAAATTAGCTGGGTGTGGTGGCAGGCACCTGTAATCCCAGCTACTTGGGAGGCTGAGGCAGGAGAATCACTTGAACCAGAGGCACAGGTTGCAGTGACTGGAGATTATGCCACTGCACTCCAGACTGGGTGACAGAGCGAGATTCCATATCAAAAAATAATAACAATAATCGCTTTAAGCAGGAGAGTAATGTGATCAATTTTTTTACTTTAAAAATTATTCTCTTTACAATGTGATAAAATATTACAAGAAGATACTGCTAGAAGCAGAAAGGCCCATTTTAAAGAAATGTTCAATCATCTAAAGGAAAGGTAACCAAGGTCGTTGTAGAAGAAATGGATAGTAGTGGAATTACTTGCGAGATCTTTACAATGTGAAATGGACAGTTTCTGGTGGCTCATGGAAATGTAGGAAACAGGCTGTCATCGTGGCCTGGACAGCTGGGGACTGTGGAGCCTCACCTCACTGTCTCTTGATTTCCCCCTTGCTTCTTAGACTCCTTTCTTGGATCATTTTTTTCTTTCTATCTCCAAATATTGCAGTGGCCAGAGCTCAGAAGCTGACTAAGGCACTTGAAAAGCAATTTTCCAAAAAGTTTACTTAGATATAATACAAACAAACAGGGAGAATTGCCAAGAAAAGGGGGAGAAGGTCCAGTAAAATTTAGACAAAAAATACGTCATATTTGGTGGCTGGGAGGTCATTAGGTGTCTTAGTCCATTTTGTGTTTCTATAAAGAAATACTGGGTCATTTATAAAGAAAAGAAGTTTATTTGACTCACAGTTCTGCAGGCTGTACAAGAAGCATGGCATCAGCATCTGCTTCTGATAAAAATCTCAGGAAATGTCACATCACGGTAGATGGGGAAAGAGGAACAGATGTGTCACATGCCCAGAGAGGGAGCAACAGAGAGAGGAAGAGAGAGTGCCAGGCTCTTTTTAACAACCCACTCTCACTTGAAGTCATAGAGCAAGAACTACTTCATTATTATAGGGGTGGGATCAAGCCATTCATGTGGAATTTACCCCCATGACCCAAACACCTCTTACCAAGTCCCACCTGCAACATTGGGGATCAAATTTCAACATGAGATTTGGAGGGGACAAGCATTGAATAGCCTTAGCAAGAACAGTTTTGTTGGAGTCTTGGGAACAGAAACCACATTGGTCTTCTTTGATGGGGGAATGAATGAAAGATAATAAGGAAGTGGAGGAGGGGAATATGCTCAGGTCTTGCCATAGTTATAAAAAAACAGAAAGACTTAGCAAGAAGGAAGGATCAATGGTTTCAGGATTCTTTTGTTTTTAATTCATAATTATCATTAACATATATTGAATGCTTACTTGTAAGCATTACTATTACTGTGCAGTTCATACAGGACACAATGGCATTTAATTTTTAAGGGTAATAAGTACACTATGACTGTAAGAGAAAGGGAGTGCTCTTATTGATGACCAGAAGATATGTTGGTGGACATCTTCATCTATCCAACTGAACTATGAACTCTTAAAGCAAATGCATTTCTCTGCTTTAAATATGGATACCATATTTAATATAACCAGCATACTACATTAAGAGTATATCGCATAAAAGGTAAATCACATTACACGACGTAAGAAGAGAGAAAAAATCGAGTAAGTAGAAGCAAAAAAAATACCTTCCAAAATTGAGTCTTTTGCTCTATTAATTTTATAGTGGACTTTTCCATTGTTATTTGTCAGTAGATTGGGTCTTTCTCACATCCAGTTCTGTAAAAGATCCAGGGAAGAAGGTGAGTTGAACTAAAGAGGGACGTTAATAAGCAGTCATTCGTGGAAGATTTGTGTAGCTTAGAGCAACATATGAGTGTTTCCTTGTTTTTCCCTCACTGTAAAATCTGTAGTTATTTTTACTTTATACTTTTAAAAATGTATTGCTTTTCTATTTAGGGCTGTATGCTAGTAAGTCATATGCACATGAAAATGAATGAGCTCACCTATTTGTGAGTTTTTACCAGAACAGGCAAGCAAACACCTTTATCAGGATAGGCACTCTTATTTCAAACAGATGGCTTAAACTGGAACCAAAAATGGAATGCATAATTTTTAAAAATATCTTCCTTCATTTTGGACATAAATCCACAGAGACACACAAAAAAATGCATATGTAGTATAATCAGAGTTATGGTTTGAAGATTTTAAATAAGAAAGTAATAACCAAAAAGAACTTTCCTCTAGTGTGATGTAAGACAAGGTAACCATGTCATTTCAGGAATTTAACTTATTTGGAAAGAAATTATATTATCCCACCACCCCCACCCCACGACCCTACTGAATTACATCACCCTGCATTTGCTTTGTGGGCCTCAGTTTTCTATCCAGAAAATGAGATGGTTCTAGAATGTTTTTAAGGGTTTTTCTATCAACAGCTCTGTATTATTTCTTTGCCAAGTCATGGTATTTCTTTCTAAAGACAAGATTTTTACTTTTGAGAAACAAATACATAAAATTAAGCACTTATTTCGGGTAGGACCTGAGGCTCTTAGGGATATCTATGCTGGGGTCATGGTGTGCCCAGTGAATACAGGAAGATGCCTGGCTGCCCCTAGGATTCCTCCAGTACCTCAAAGACTAGCTCACATCCTTTAACCCAGGCGTACCCACCGCAGCAGCGTTAACGTTTTGATGTGGATATTTCTTTGTCAAGGAGGAGGGGGCGGCTGCCGTGTGAATTGTAGGGTGCTTAGCCATATCCCCAGCTTCTAACCACTAGATACCAATAGCAGCCCCCCAATTCTAACAACCAAAAATGTCTCCAGACATTGCCAGATACTTTCTGAGGTCAAAATCCACCCCACTTCTGTTGAGAACCACTGCTTTAGCCATCTTTTTTTTTTTTTTTTTTTCATACATCCACAACCTGGCTATGACTCCTCTAAATGCCAGAACTTTTTGGATAATTTTAATTTACAAAATACATGTATAAAAACATGAGTGCCCTGCTGGAAACATTGATAAAGAAAGATAAACAGTGTTCGAAAAAAATTAGACATTCAGTGAAAAGATTGGTACTTTTGCAAGACACATTGTTTGTCACTCACTTGTAGGCTTTACTTTAATTTTTTCTTGTCTTCTATGCAAAACACATTAGCCTTAATCATTAAAATTGATTATTACGAGTGCAGCGTGGTACTTCATGAACAACTCTGCTGTGTAGCAGGAGTTGCCTTCTTTGTTTTTCATGGCAGTGTTGCCAGAGCACATTTTTCTTCTATTGGGGGTGGAAAGACTAGTTTGAAAATTTTTTGCTTCTCCTTCTGGTGTAGCTCTCCAAACACAGAACTGCATGGCTGGCCCTGTTTGGAATCTGCTCACAACCTTCTTTCTGCCCCCCAGAGAAGTCATTTCAAACGTTAATGTGCAGAACAATTATGTGGGAACTTGCATAAAATGCACATTTCCCAGTCCCACCAGGTCATTCAAGTCCAGGCTGCGGCCCAGGGACACGTGTATCTCTCATCTATACCAGGCTGGCAGGTGGCTCCAGATCACACTTAGACACTGAACTGTAAGAACCTCTGCCTACCCAGGTCTCTGTTTCTTCAGATAATGGTACCCAAGGTCATCTTCATTTCCTGATATCTAGGCCCCTTTTCTTTGAATTCCAGCCATTCTCTTATAAAAGTTTGAATGGGTAATAAATACCAAATACTCTTTTGGTCAGACCTGATATGGATGTTGATCAGAAGCAAAGCAAAGTCCTATGCTTGATTCTCACACTGAAGTAACAATCACCCTTCCTTCTGTCGTGGGGTGTAACCACAAGGCAGTAGCACTCAGAGCCAGGCAAGTGGAGGTGACCTTAGGAGCTATGGGATTTCTGGAGAGGAGGTCATTCTTGTTTCTTCCTTCACTGCGCCTCCACCCCCCCATTTCCACACATTGTGTCATAAAGTCCTGTCACCACCTACTAAAGATCTTTCCTTTTTTTTTTTTTTTTTTTTTTTGAGACGGAGTCTCACTCTGTAACTCAGATTGGAATGCAGTGGTGCCATCTTGGTTCACTGCAGTCTCTGCCTCCCAGGTTAAACAATTCTCCTTCCTCAGCCTCCCAAGTAACTGGGATTACAGGCATGTACCACCATGCCTGGCAAATTTGTGTATTTTTAGTAGAGACGGGGTTTCATCATGTTGGCCAGGCTGGTCTCAACCTCCTGACTTCAGATGATCCACCTGCCTCGGCCTTCCAAAGTGATGGGATTACAGGCATGAGCCATTACACCTGGCCAGTTTCGTATTCTACACCTACTCCTTCAGATTTTTGTCATATTCTACCTAGATCACAGGTCTACTCACTTTTTTAATTATTCACCTTATCCCAGTACTAAATATTTCAGCAGATATCTTCTAATATGTGATGCTTTATTAAATAAACTGCATTTCCTCGTGTCAATCCCAATAGTAAATATTAGTAAACCTTAACATTTTATAGTGCTTAAATTTTAAAAAATCTGATTTTTTTCCCAATGCCTAAGGATCCATTAAAATTTTTTTGAACTCACAGCTGAGTTCAGCACAGTTAGAGGTGCAAGGGTGTTTGTATGATATGTGAATTATATCTCAGTACTGATTTTAAAATTCTCCTCAGTGGGTCATCTTGCCTGGGCCACACACACCCCACTTTGGAATACTGTGACCCAGATGATTTCTGTAACCACTGTGATCTCTTTCCACTAATCTTACATCCTCCTGATCCATCCTTTACAGTTCTGGCTAAAATAGGATTCTAATTATGTCAGTTACCCTTAACTGACTCATTTTTTCACATTCAAACTCTTTGGCGTGGCCTTAAATGGTACCCAAACTTTGCCAGAATGGATAATTTTTTAAAATTCATTCCTTAGAGGCCTGTATTTAATATATATAAAGTACCCAATAAAACAAGTAATTAAATCATGTTGAAGCTATTTTGCTTATGCTCATTAAACACTGTTTTTAAAGTCTAAAACATGAAATCATGAAATAAAATCTTTTGAATTGAGCCTCCCTCAAACTAACTCAAAGAGTGATGTTCTTTATTCTAAATTCAGTAACACTTTTTTTTGATAAGCCTCCAGTGTTTAGCAATTTGACTTGTAAGTTGCACTACAGATTCCTAGATATGCCATGACCCTCAAAATCATCTGTCTCCTTTAAGACAGCACAAAGGAAACAGTCTAAGCCCTCCCTTCTGTACCTTCATTTAAAAAATCCATTTGTTCAGACACTGTTTACTGAGGATCCTATATAGCAGGTCCTATGTTAGGTTTTGTGGGCATTATAAAAACGGGTGAGACAATGGCCTTGGCCCTTAACTTCCGAGAGCTTTAGGTGTTTGTTAATGTTAGGCAGGTAATATCTAAAAACCAAAAATTGCCAAATAATGTCTCTCTGCTCAACACTTTACTGGGTACTAGAGTATTTTGTTGTTGTTGTTGTTTTGTTGTTTTGTATTTTAGAAGAGACAGGGTTTCACCATGTTTTCCAGGATGGTCTCCATTTCCTGACCTCGTGATCCTCCTGCCTCAGCCTCCCAAAGTGCTGGGATTACAGGCGTGAGCCACCACACCCAGCTGGAGGATTTAAGAGAAGGAGAAAGAGGTTTTTTTGCCTTTTTAAGAGTTTGTAATTGGTAAAGGGGATAAACTTCGTACACAGGTCAGGGTATATTTTGTGATAAGCATATGAGATAGACATTTAAGTGCTGCAGAAATGCAGAAGAGGTAGAGATGGTGAGATCTGGAGAAACTCTAGTTTGGTTTTGTTGTTTTTCTTTTTCTTTATCAAGACCGAGTCTCACTCTGTCACCCAGGTGGGAGTGCAGTGGTGCAATCTCAGCTCACTGCAACCTCCACCTCCTAGGTTCAAGCAATTCACCTGCCTCAGCCTCCTGAGTAGCTGGAATTACAGGCACCTGCCACAACACCTGGCTCATTTTTGTAGTTTTGGTAGAAACAGGGTTTTCTTATGTTGGCCAGGTTGGTCTCGTACTCCTGACCTTAAGTGATCTGCCTGCCTTAGCCTCCCAAATTGCTGAGATTACAGGTGTGAGCCACCGCGCCCAGCCTGTAACACAGGTTTTGAATGGAATTTGGAGCAAGGTGAATAGCCCCAAGTACAGCCTGCACGTTTGAGTGTAGCAGAGGAGACCCTGCAGCAGTGGAGTTTACCAAAAGCTTTGAAAGCCGAGTTTAGGATTGAGATGTCAAGTAAGAGAATGTGCTGAAGCTATGTTGTTAGCAGCCCCTTTGAGTTTTAGAAGGGTGTTCCAAGGTGACATTATGATAGAAGTTGGGCAAATGGGGCTTCTGCTGCTCTGTCCTTTTATCTGAACTGGAACAAGTACTTGAACTCTCTGGATCTCCATCTCCTCTAAGATGGAGGGTAGAAAGGACAGCAGCCAGGTTCTCTTCCACCTTAGAACTTCCAAGATTCTGTATCCCACAGCTTGGAGGCAACAACTGTGGCTGTTCACTCTTCTTACTCCCAGCACCCAGCACAGCCTGCTGTTGTGGGTGCTTAGTGAGGTTTGTGAATGGATAAATGTGTTCTCTGTTCTCCGGCTCTCTCTGCCATCTCTCTCGTTCTTCCTCCTTTCCCTCTTGGAGCCATCTGTATTTCTATGTTATCGTTTCCTTTAAGTTTTCACAGCTTTTCTCTCATCCTTCTCTCCATGTTAAGTAAATCTTACTCTTGGTATAAAAAGATAAAAAGCCAGTTTCTGGGCCTTGGTCCTGGGCTGTGCATGGCAGGAGAAGGGCTGTGACTCCAGCTCAGCTCTTGACTCACTGCAAGATCTTGAACAGCCAAGTTGCCTGTTCCCATTGCCTCATCAGTTGAGCAATATGGTCTTCATAGAGATGAAATTAGAGCTTACTATTTTAAAGAAAATTATGAAGTTTTTCTCAAAATCCAAGTACTATATAAGTAGGAAAAAATCAAATCTTTTTTAAGAATTTAAATTGACATATAATAATTATATGTATTTCTGGGTATGATTGTGATGTTCTCTATATCTTTTTTTTATGGTGAGAACATTTAAAATCTACTCTTAGAGCAAGTTTGAAATACACAGTGCATCAACAGAAATTTTTCCTCCTGTCTAAGGTTTTGTGTCCTTTGACCAGCGTCTCCCCAGTAGCTCGCCCCCAGCCTCTGGTAACCACCATTCTCTTTATTTCCATGAGTTCCATTGTTTTAGATTCCGTATATGAGATCATCCAATATCTGACTTTCTGTGCCTGGCTTACTTAGCGAAATGTCCTCCAGGTTTGTCCATGTTATTACAGATGACAGAATTTCCTCATTTTAAGGCTGAATAATATTCCATTGTAGAGATACACCACATTGTCCTTATTCATTTGCCAAAGGACATTTAGGTCTCTTCTAGATCTTAGCTGTTGTAATAATGCTGCAGCCAAGAGCTGTTCTCTCTTCTTGAAGAAGATAAGGCATGGTCTCACCATGAGAATGCCACATATTTTTTAGATGATTTCATTTCTTTAGCTATATACTCAGAAGTGGAATTGCTAGATCATTTGGTAATTCCATTTTTAGTTTTCTGAGGAGTCTTCATACAATTTTCCAAATTTTCCTCACAACATTTGTGAGGACAAATGTTATATCCTCACATGACCGAAGATGGAGGGGCAAAAAAAGGGCCTGATCTAGATTCTTCCAGCTCTTTTATAAGACACTAATCCTTTCATGAGAGACTTAATCACTTTCCAGAAGGCACCATCTCTTAAGTTTCAGCATGAAGTTTGGCGGGGATACAAGGAAGCCATAGCAACGTCCTTTGCCCATTTTTTATTTGCTTTATTTTCTTGTTATTATGTTGTTTGAGTTTCTTAAATACTTTGGATATTAGCCCCTTATCTGAAAAAGTGAAATCTTCAGTGACATCTAAAATTTGCCTTTTAGTTAAAATATTATTGTATATATTATGAAAAGTCTTAATGATTTAAATCTATTGGCATATAACCACAACTTTTCTTGTATCTAGTACTTTCAGTTTAAGTTTTTTTAAATTGTCACTTCCTAAAACAGTTTTATGAGTTTGTGCTATTTCCTGTCTCCATGCCCTTTCTTTACTTGATCAGATATAGTAATTTTCTGCCATCTCGAAATCTCTTTTGCTGATATTGCCTTCTAAAAACAGTAAGTATGCATCCCTACAGAATTGTAAAAGGAAAGATGAAAGGGAGGAGGAAAAAAATGAATTCCTACTTTGTCTTTCTTCATCATATCCATTACAAATGTAATTGTCCTGAGTCTGAGAGTGTGACATCTCCATGGCTGCAGCCTCTCTCCCACTTTGTTTTTACCATTGGTTTTTTTGTGTGAGTATGTGAGGAAAATAGTTATCTTTCTTACCACGGGATTCTAGCACTGGAGTAATTTGCATGATCAGGCTACGTCTGTAAGAGCCACTTGACATTTATATTTCACTGTTCAAAATGGACAGTTTTAAGGAGATGTGATTTTAAAATGCTTTATTTTGAGATGACTTTATTGACACCTGCTCTATGAAGGCAGTGAAATAGCAGTGGAGCATTGCACATTGAACATCAGCACTTCTTCTGTTAGTTCCTTCATAAAAATTTAGCCTAAATGACTAGCCCTTTATGCTACAGGTTGATAAAACATAGCTTTGTAACAGGGAACAAGCCCTGGCAAGCCCTGGTATTGGGAGGAAGATGAAAAATATAAGATGCTGTGTATATTGTCATTCTAGTCTATACTCCTCATTAAAATAAGTAGAAATTGGGATTTATTCAACAAAAAAAGAGACATATGAATATTCAAGATTTGAAAGCCTAAATCTAAAGCTTTTGGAAGAAGAAAACATCTAAAAGTATATTTGCATAGACTCAAAGTGCAAAAGTAGAAAAGTGTGTAAATTCTTTTACCTAATTACATAAAATCTTATTTTTTTTTAAGTATTTGGATTCTAATCGTTTTCATAGTCAAAAATATAAAGAGTTTGGTTTCTTGACTTATAAATAACTGTAATGATACAAATTTATCTTTTAAAAGACAAACAATGCAATAGAAAAATGGGTCCAATAATTCACAGAAGAGGAAACCAAGTAAACCTATGAACAAAATCTCATCCTCACTCATATTCAGGGAAATGTAAATTCAAATCACAGTGGCTTATCATTTCTTACCTATGAAATTAGCAAAAATTTACAAGTATAATATCATATTTTGACAAGGATGTAAAACAAAGAGAACTTTCAGACCTGGTGTGGAAATGTAAACAGATAAAAACACTTCAGAAAACAGTCATCTTAAAGATGTGCATATTCTAAAACCCAGAAATGCCAACTCTTGATGACACACTACACAAAAACTCTTGCTCAGATTCCCTAGAAGATGCGTAAGAATGTCTGTTGCAACATCACTTATAACAGGGAAAGAAAATCCCAAAACAAGAAACCTGACAACAAGCTAAATATCCTTAAACAAAATTGTAATGCGTCCTGCAATGGGATATTACACAATGATTAAGAGGCAGGCACTAGAGCATACATGTAGACAAATCTTAAAAACATATTGAGTGAAAGAAAAGTTAAAAAAGAAAACCTTTAATTAGTTTTTATATAAAGTATGAAACCTAGAGAATACACTTCTGTTTTTTGGTTTTTGGTTTTGGGGTTTTTTTGAGATGGAGTCTTGCTCTGTCGCCCAGGCTGGAGTGCAGTGAGTGGTACGATCTTGGCTTACTACAACCTCCACCTTCCAAGTTCAAATAATTCTTTTGCCTCAGCCTCCTGAGTACCTGGGATAACAGGCACGCACCACCATGCCCGGCTAATTTTTGTAGTTTTAGTAGAGACTGGGTTTCACCATGTTGGTCAGGCTGTCTAAAACTCCTGACCTTAGATGATCTGCCCGCCTCGGCCTCCTGAAGTACTGGGATTACAGCCTTGAGCCACTGCGCCCGGCTACACTTCAGTATTTTTATGATTACATACCTTTGTATATGAATGACACTGAAAATGAATGAGATGAGCACGTATGTGCAGGGAGTTTCAATTTATTTCTTTTATTTCTTAAATTCTTGTGTTAGATATATGAGTGTTTTTTATATATCATTCAATATGACTTTATATATCTGAAACTTTTTTTAGAAAAGAAGGAAAATACATCATGCTTTTATTTTTTGAGGTGGTCTAGTCACTAAGTATTTGTCAAAAAGTCTATTAGGTAATTTACATATTTCAGTAAATACACAAAGGAAAATGACTTTATGTAAAAACTATTGATATAGTTTTTCTTAGCTCAGGCTGCCATAACAAAATACTATAGATTGGGTGGCTTCAACAGCAGACATCTATTTTCTCATAGTGGAGGCTAGAAGTCCAAAATCAAGGTCCCAGCAGAGTTGATGTATTGTTAGGGCTCTCCCCTAGGGCTGTCGATGGCCGCCGCGGCGTCCTCTTGGTGCATGCACACAGTGTCTTTTCACATAAGGGCACTAATCCTATTGGATATGTGCCCCACACTTATGATCTCATTTAACCATTATTGCTTCTTTAGGGACCCATTTTCAAGTACAGCTACGTTGGAGGTTAAGGCTTCAACATTAATGTTGAGTGGACACATTCAGTACACAACATAGTTGATAGTCTCCTTGGGTGAAATTAATAGATGAGTAAGAAGTTGTAAATAAAAGCTACCAGAAACATTTTTGACATTCAGCATTATCACTATACAAATAATAGGTTTGGAGATGTAGACTCCTTTCTGAAATCTCACCATAGGTTTCTTTTTTCCCGGAACTTCTCAGAGTGTTTTATTTTGTTTTCTTATAGTTGGCATTTAGAAATGAATCTCGTCATTTTTAGATCACTCCATGTTTTCATGCCACCTTTCTTGTTCATTTTCCATTCGTGTACTCCGCTATTTATTTATCATTGTTTTCTTCTATTTTGATGTTTTTGACTTGGATTTTGTTTTTGTTGTTTGGCTTTTAAGATGTACCTTATTACAAAATTCCCTAAGATAGTTATTATATGTGACACTTATAATTTCTGGACATCTTTTTTAAATTTACAATGATGTTATATAATCTTAATTTAGTACCCATAGTTTTTCATTGTCTGGTTTTTAAAAAAATTATTCTCCTCATTCCACAAGATTTTGGTATTCTGAAATGATGTTGATGTTATATAAAATATATTTATCATCTAATTTAATCAGATCTGTTTCATTTGCCTTCACCCCTTTATCTTATTGTACGTGTGAAGTTTGGATAATTTGCATTTAAAAATAGAACAGTAAGGAGTCATACATTTTCAAGAATGCAAGAGAATTCCAAGAATGTTTTTTAAATGCTACCAGAAAGTTCAGTAGCATATCTTTTTAGGTAGCCTATTGCTAAGGTGATATAAATGGTACCCTTAGAATGGAAATCCTTTGTCGTAGGATCAACCTTATTGCATTGGTACCTGGTACCTATAATAATGCTATTAAGGCAATAATTGCTGAATAGGTAGATACATTTTCACTGAAGGGCTGCTTTGAGTCAATAAAGTTGAAGGAACTAACAACCTCTGCTGCTTTGGAGAGAAAAAAGCGAGATAGCTGCATTTTTTAGAATACCATCTGATAAGCTTCAGAGAAGAAATATTTCTTGGTAGCACTGCTTCTTTCAAAAAGGAAAAAAAATATGCAGATAGAAGATGTCAGTTCATTCACTGAATGGATGGAAAAACTGGCAGCACTGCTGAGTGGGCATAAAATGGAGAAGCTAAGGTATGCAGCTGTCATGCTAGGTGCTTAACTGTTCAGCTGGTAAAGTACCTGTCAGGGTATCTCTTAAGGCCTGATCCCAGGGACTCAGGGGCAGTTACACATGATAAAGAGCTCTGAAGCTATGTGATGTTATGACAAGAGACCTGGTTAAAGAAGTTGCCTTGGTTGCCATCCTGGGAAGGAGTATATGAAATATGTGAACACGGGCACAAGAAAGCTGGAAGGATGTAGCAGCAGAGGCACATTGGGCTGTTTTAATGAATTAAAGTCATTCAACATAAGGGATTGTTTCAAAGTATGCTATGCTTTGTTATTGACTTGTCTTTTTGAACACTAAATGGCATCACAATTTCTTGCAGGAGGAGCAGCTGAAGTCACATGAAAGTAAGCTGAAGCAGATCACCACCGAGCTGGCTGAGCACCGCTCGTATCCCCCTGACAAGAAGGTCAAAGCCAAGGATGTCGATGAGTACAAACTGAAAGACCACTATCTGGAGTTTGAGGTGTGTTTCCTCTAAATGTGAATACATGTCGATTACTGAGTTATCTTATGATTTGTCCATGAGGCGGTATTTTTCTTTGCAGCTACTGTCACTGTGAGAGGCTTATCTTGGCCCTGGCTCTAATTTGGGAGCTCCTGGCAAGGTCTAGGTCAAGGTGACCCCTCTTGTTTGTAATTCTATTTAAGCACCAAACAAACATCAAAGAGTAACTGCCAGTTTATACACTTAAAAGCAAATAGCCTGCCTGGAATAGTGTGCGCCTGCTGTGAGGGGAAGAAAAAGAATGAACAGGAGAGGGACCTGCCAGGGAAGACAGCTGCTTTCTGTGTCCCTGTGTCTCTTCCGGCAGAATTGGAGTCAAAAAAAGCACAAGGGAGGAAATGAGCCACAGGGTGAGGTGAGGCATCAGCTTTTTCCTGCACATTATTGCTGTTCGGCATCACCAGTGTGTTTTTCTTCTTGCCACCCACTGCCCTTCAGAAGGGGGTTGATAAATTAAGTTGTGACACATCCATCTATACAGTCAGTGTGCTTATTAAAAAGAATGGTGAGGATCCATATGTTCTGGCATGAAAAAGTGTAAAATTTAAACACAAGTTGAAAACAGTGTATTTCCAGATATTTCCTTTGGCTCAGTTTTCTTCCAATTTAATGTCAGCGTTATACAGGGGTCCCCTAACTCCCTTAGCCTCTACCTTCAGATATTGAAAGTGTCTTTTTAAGTAGGTAGATGCCATCTAACATAAAAAGAATTAATTATTTTGACTAATTTGACCTTTTTTTTGTTTTTTTCTGTTGGGTGTGCTGAATCTGTCTTTTAGCTTTCCTTAAGTTCATTGTAGTTCTGGTCCCTTTTACTTCTCATCGTTCCTCTCCTTTGTTTCCATCTTACCATCTGATTTCCTCCTCAGCCTTGAAATTTCAAATCTTCTAAGTGTCCAAATCCTAGCGATCGGTCTCTGCGGCATCTCACACCTGTCCCTTCCTTGCGTTGCTTTATAAATACTTCCTCTGCTGCGCCCTGGCTTTCTCCTCTCTCACTTCTCTCTCCTTTCTTCAGTTCATCCTGAGCCCTTTGGCTACCTATTTTTCTGAAGCTCAACCCAAGATGATAACATTCCTCTGTTCAACAGCTGCCTGTGGTTTCCCCCTATTCCCATCCAGCAATTCCTTCCTAAAGAAAGTCTCAGTTATTTCATGGGAGAGGATTTGGCATCTCCACCTTTACACAACCTCTGTCTTTCCCAGACTGGCCTCCCTATGTTAGTCACATTTCTGCCCACTTCCCCAAACACATGTTTATACCTTTGTTCACCTTCTTTCTTCTGCCTCAGATTTTCTTACCATCATCTTCATTTCTGAAAGTCCTCTTCATCTTTTGAGGATACAGCCATGAAAAGCCTGCTTTAGATCTACTAGCTAGGAATCATCTGTTAAAGTACTTGCCACAATCTTCATTATGCTGAAGTTGTTTTCTTCTGTCTTTGTACCTGTAGTGGATTGCATAATACCTCCCCTTACCCAACACTGTAAGCTGAAGTTCATTTCCAGCCTTTGCTCTATGTGCGCTTGCTGAATGGGATAAAATTTCATGGAAGCCTTAAAAAGTCGTCTCTGAGTTATAATATTTCTGTTATCAAATGTAGCATTTAATTCAAAAAATGGCACTTCCACTACAGATCCATGTACTACTTTCTTGATGATCAAGCCAATCCTTGCTCTGGGACGAGAACTGTACTAAGAGAAATATTTATTTTGGTAAAGGGAAATGTTTCTTAGCAAAAACTGCAGAAGCCTTAACAGCAAAAAAAAAAACTTGAAAAAATATATATTTTTTAAAACCCAACAACAAAAAACTAAGCAGCTCATCTTTCCCCAGGCTTGTTCATTCTTGGAAAATGGGAGTTCTCAAAAAGCAATCATTATTTTTCACACTTCTGGAGTGGCTTTAAGCCATAGGCCTATTTGGTTTCGCACATGCTAATTAAATTTCCCAACACCTCAGTCCCTGCTTCCAGCACTCAGCACCTCGCTGGAGCCCTTGATGCCCCAGCAGGAAGAGCCTTTCCCCAGGAGGTGGGAGGTGGCTGCAAGGCCATGGAAAGGTTCCCATTGCTAGGAGCCCTCCCTGCTTTTGAGTCTATAGCACTGCCTCTTTTCAGAAACTGTAATCCACCAGGAATCAGCATTTTCAATTCCTAATATGAAGTTAGACCAGGCTTTGCAGAGATTAATTCTTGCTTTCATCAAATCGTCACCTCAGTGAGCTTGCAGACTGTATTCCAGCACTCATTAAAATCAGAGCCATATGCTAATACGTCAAGCAGGTTGACTTGTCTGTCAAGCTCCTTCACCTGTGTCTATCAGAAGGACGCAAGGATACCTGACTTGGTACAGCTGATATTTATGTCATGAATAAGGAAAATTTCAGCTGTTATTTAGAAAGGGTTTTATAATAGTAGTGCTTTTTAAAAAGTGAACAATTGTTTTTCACTAACTTAACATTGAAGTCATATATCATATAGAATTCACTTTGCTCTTATTGCAGCCACCAGAATTTGTCTCTTGTGAGTGCTTGTGGGGAGTCTTTGCACAGCATCCTTTCCTTCATAAGCAGCTTTCCCTGAGCAGACTGCTTCATTCCCTGAGTAGGGGACATGAGAGTTATTGATCACTTTTCCCAGTTGCTAGAACACTGACTAATTGATACACATTTGTTGACGACATGAATGAAATTGTATTATTGTATATAAAAGATATACATCAGAAAGAGTAATTCTCTGAGAAACCTTAGTATTAATTATTTTAACAGGACCAGAATCTCCCATGAAAACAAACCTGGTGTCTATTCTCACCCAGGTGAGAACAGACAGCAGTGTCTGCATTTCACTGGGAGCCCACAGATGGGCAGTGACAGGAAGACGGGCTTTAATCACCAGGGAAGATCACAGGCATGAATGAGTGCTCTCACCTACTCCTGTGGTTGGTCCTCGTCAACAGAGTCTCCCTTGGTTTCAAAGCAATTCTTACAATTTTTACAAGTCTTGGTAAGGAAAATCACTTTTATTTTGACAGAATATTAAGCTATTAGTAATAACACCAGGAGTGTTCCTAATTTTATACATTTCAGTCATTTAAATCTCAGGTGGTTTGAGTACAAACAATGCTTCATGGCGACCCAAATTTACACCTCTTTCTATGCCTTAGAAATTGTCCAACTTCTGACTGACAGTAAATAATTAGAAATTCTGGTAAATACATAGGTTTAGGGTTTAAAAAAAATCTACAGAGAGCAAGGAAACTGCCGTCTTAGTCTGTTAGAAAAAGATTCACTTTTACTTAAAGCAGCAGACTTCACTCAGAATGGGCTCTCTTCATTGACTTAACTCTAAGGGAAGGGATGTTTTATTTTTGATTGAATTGGTACCCTCCAAACTATGGCTTGGAATCTAATTTTACTTCTAAAACAGCTGTTAAACATGATAGGTCTACACTGAGAAACTCACCACCATTTTACAGTTTTAAGAAATAAATACCAGAAATAGCCACATTTCCTTATAAATTTACTTTTTTCCATTGTATTCAGTTCCCATTTTACTTAAAAATATTTCATTGATCCCTGTGCTTCTGGTACATTAGGAAACAGATCAAGTTCTGGGGCAGATGGATGTTTTGTGTCAGATACAAAAATTTACAAGGCTCCAAACAAAGCACAGTTGGTTGAGCTGTTCTGGAAAACACCTGGGCCCCTTAAGTCACAACACCATTAAAGAAATTCCCTTGACAGCGATACAGTTGGCCCTAATGTTTTGGTTTTATGTTTCTTCAGCTTTAAAGTCAACAGCAACTAGAAGGAGATGATGCTATTTATTTCAAGATATTTTGCATGCAACAGTTAAGAAGTTGCAAATGCAACATTTAAGATGATTACAGATGTTAGCATAATCCTTAAGTTGAGCTGGACCTGAGTAGGGAGAGGGAGAATATATAGCAGCCCAAGCCTAATAAAACCATGACTGGACTGCAAGAGATTTACTACAGAGGAATTGCTGAAGGTCAGGTTAATAGCTGGCGTTCAGGTCATTGTAAAGCCAAGTAGAAAACCTCCGGACACAATGCCAATGAATTTGATGTGGCCAGCCCACCTAATGTCAAGTTGTTTTATTTGGCCCACATAATGTTGTATTTGTTTTAATTGTAATTTAAATGTATTTAGGAAAGACAGGCCTTGTCCTTCCCACCATTCCCTGTTATTAATATATCACACCTGATAGCTTTCTACAGTTTGTGTCATTGCTCTAGTCCCTGAAGGCTTTTGAGTTTGTAAACCCTATAGTAGAGGCTGCAGCCAGATTTACATGCTTTGAGTATTAGTTAGATCTTTGAACATGGGCTTGGAATTAATAGTCCCTTCATGCTTAGAACGAAGATACTTCCGGGTATATGTGTTTTCAGGTTCCAAGCCAGCAGGAAAAGAATGTCCACTTCCCTCATGACTGTAACCAAAGACTTAGAATAAAGGTCACTTGACTTAATGGGCTTGAATTCAGCTGAATACCCACTCCTGAATTGTGACCCAGAGTAGCATATGCTTATGGCTTAATACAGTTAGGGCCCACACCAACCACATGGCTAGGAAATTCAATTTTAGAAACAGCAAATGTCCACTATAATATAACTTATAAATTTCTTGGGACAGAATATTTTCTTAAAAATCTAGGACAGTCTTGAAGCATGATGCACGTTTTTCTGAATTTCTAGTTCTTGGGACATTTAAAACAACACAATTCCTTCCAAAATTGATATATTAGAGAAAACAAAGACATTCCATCCAGAGTCATTAGGGAAGCCCCAAATAGTTTGTATCTGGAAGCATAGATAATATAAATTTCAAGTTGAAAACCTTTAGTTTTACTGTTGGGTGTCTTGTTGCATAGTGAGTAGTGTTGGATAGTTTGTTGTATTTCCTTTTGAGCACATTTTCTGGTTGTAATCCTAGCCCTGTTTCCTCAAATTGTTTATTTTTATTTGTTAACATTGGGGAGGTAATTTTCATATTAGGGGCCATAATCTAGATCACTTTTCCTTTCACAGGAGCAGTACAGAGGCATATCTCAATACATTGCCAATTGTTACAAGGCAAACCCACCCTCTGAAACAGAATTTTCTAGCTATTAAGTTACAAGTGGTCTGGATCATAAAAGTACAAAGGTAGCCATTATTTACCTTGTTTTTCCTAGTGAAAGCAATGGAGAAGTTATGTTAACCTACTTGAAGATTAGTAGCAAAAGTCTCAATCTTAGTAAGTCTAGCCTGGAATCAAATGCTATCTCATTTACAGAAGACATGACAAAGGTGATTATATGTCTGGATCTGAGGAACTGAGATAGTATAGGTTAATAAAATCCTTGGGGAAATTTAAGACTTTTCTTTTTTTAGTGAGATGCTAAGTACAGATGGTTCCCGACTTAAGATGGTTTGACTTATAATTTTTTGACTTTATGATAGTACAAAAGTGCTATGCTTTCAGGACAGTATTTAGTATATTACATGAGATATTCAACATTTTATCATAAAATAGTTTTGAGTTAGATAATTTTGCCCAACTGTAAGTTCATATAAATGTTCTAAGCACATTTAAGGTAGGCTGGACTGTTATGATGTTCAACAGGTTAGGTGGTGTAAATGTATTTTTGACTTGTGATATTCTCAACTTACTATAGGTTTACTGGGATATAACCCTATCGCAAGTCAAAGAGATTCTGTATTACAATTCTGAGTCAAAAGCTAGAGATCTAAGATCAACAGTTTGTTCATACCCTTAGTCCAGTTAATAATACAGACATAATCCTTGCCTTGTCATTTGGAGTTGCATTTTGTATTACATAATGAAAGAGGACTAAGAACTACTCTGAATTGTAATATTTAAATGATAACAGATGCTTTTGAAAAGACAAGTTCCCCACAAGCTGCATGGGATACCTCAGCCTATAGATCCCTTCCCCTAGCTGGTCCACAGGCACTCCAAATACTCCATGCATCTCACACCCCAAGCCCCACTCCAAGCCAGCTCCCAATACATGTACTGCAGATAGCAAGTACAGATGACCTCCCATACTCTCAATGAACTCAACTCTGTGGGATTCGGAGAGGACACACAAACTTGAGCATTACAAGGCACTGGCCTAGGGAACACAAATGGGAGGCTCTCAGCACTCAACTTTGCAGGATCAAGAGAACACATACAATGTAAGAATGATCCCCTAATTGGAATGAAAGGTATAGAATAGGCATGTCCATAGAAAAGGTCTAAGAGAGCCTCAAAATCCCTAGCTGTGCTGTTTGGGGAAAGTATTTCTTACCCCAAGACTAAAGACTGAACATAACTGCTTCTTCAAATGGAAAAACAGCAATGCAAGATGTTAAGTAACACAATCCAGTAAAAATCAAAAAAATACAATAATATTCTAGTAACCAACGTTAAAGAAATGGACATCTATGAATTGCCTGAAAAAAAATTCAGAATAATTATTTTAAGAAAACTCAGTGGGTCACAAGAATACAAAGATAAGAATATAAGGGTTTATTCATTCCTCAGTGAAATCAGGAAAACAATACAAGAACAAAAGAAGTTCAATTAAGAGAAATTATTTAACAACCCAAACAGAAATTCTGGAGCTAAAGCATACACTGAATGACATTTTTTAAATGCAATAGAAAGTGTCAACAGCAGACTTCATTATGCAGAAGAAAGAAGCTATAAACTTAAAGACATGTCATTTTTTTAAAAAAATCCAGTCAGAGGTGGGAAAAAAGGCAAAAGAATGAAAAGGAAGGAAGAAAGAAATCTACAGGATTCATGGAACACCATCAAGAGAGCTAATCACTACATCATAGAAGTTAAGGGGAAGAGAGAGAACATGGCAGAAAGTTTATTTAAAGAATACTTAATTAAAGACTGAATACTTCCCAAATTTGGAGAAAGTATGAACATCCAGGCACATGAATCTCAAAGACCTCCAATCAGTTTCAACCCAAAGAGGAATTCACCAAGACATATTATAATCAAACTGTCAAAAATTAAACACAGAGAATCTTGAAAGCAGAAAAGAAAAGGAGCTGAGAACTGTCTGCAAGGTAGCTTAGACATACCTGGCACTTATGCGCCTCACAAAAACAACTAAAACCCAACTAGAGGTCAGAGGGAAAGCGTTAGAGTGCAGCAAGGGAGTGGTGAGATCCCTGTAGTGTTCAGAAGACCAGGAAGGCATCATAGTGGAGGTGATGGAGCACCCAGCCTCTGCCAACTCATCTTCCCTGCTAAGATTAGCTTGGAGTCAAGAGGGACCACCCCTTCAAGGGAAAAGGTAAGCAAAAGATCCCCACCAGATTCCATTGCCACTGAAGACACCTGCAGTTCTTACTACAAGAGTATACCACAGCCATAGCAAGCCCTGAGCCTAGTTTGAGGAGCTGCCTGTAATTCACACAGCTACATTGCTTCAGATTAGGAGCAAAAGTTGTATGTCCCTTACTTTACCCTCTTTATGTAAGCTGCTACAGTATGGCACCATCTTGAAACCAGATCCACTACTGGAGTGTGTCCTGCTCGGAGGGCCAGTAGCCTCTGTGCTCCTCCAGTCTTGGATCTCCATCAGCATTCTACCAAGCTTACATGGGTGGGTGCTCAGCACTTGGGCTCAGGAACAACTGTGAACTCAGGTCCTGCATACCAGAGAAATTAATCCCAGGCTGGCTGAATTGCTACAAGCTCATGCCCCTGTCTAGAGAAATAGCCCAGATGACTTACCAAAGGCAGACCTGCTCTTGAGCTAGCAGAACCACCATGTTCCCTCATCTCCAGGTGGAGATACACAAACTGTCATGAAGAACTCTGGCAATGTGCTTCTGAGGGATGACTCCTGGTATGACCTCAGGAAATTCCAGTACAATCAGAAGGAAAAGCAAAATATAAACGAAAAGATTAAGCACATGCCCTATATTAAAATGTCGCCATAACAAGCTACCTTTTTTTGTTTGCTTGTTTTAGAAGATGTAAGTTATATAAAGAAAAGTATAGTGAATGACAAACTCTTATCCTTCAGCTAAATTTAGTGTCTTATCCAGGTAGCAGTACCTCTTTAGCCCAGATTACTTATCTTGGGTAAATAGAAGCTTAACTTTCTATCCTCGTGTTTCAGAGGCTAATTGTTTTTTCCACTTTGCTGAACAACAAACTCTGTATCCCATTAATCCAAACAGGATGTGTTTTCTTTTTAAATATTATACTCAGCTATAGTCAAAACCATCACACAGCCAAGCTGGGTGAGACCTTTGGGAATAGCCAGAGCCAGAAGCCTTGTGGATGGCAGATCTTTATAAGGTTGCTCTGTTTGTGGATTGGAACTGAACAATTTATTTCTTGAGTTTTCCACCTAGAAAATAAAATGTGTGATATTTTCTAAGTAAGCTTTGTAGACTTAAATAATTTTGATTTTAGTTTTGAAAAAGAGATGAAAAACTGAATACTTACACAGACTAAGTTTAAGGAAAGGATTTTGAAAGCTAGAGAAACAGTATAAAGAATGAGAGAAATCATAGTATTTTAAAATTAGTTTTCATCAGGAATTGCATACTCTCCTTAACAACTCATTTCTCCTCTTTCTTCTCCACAAAGATGACAGTGTTGTTATTCAAAGGTTAAAGCACCTGCTTTCTACTCCTAGTCTTAGTGACTGATTGGACCCTGAGAAAAGGAATAGCAGGGCCTAGAGGTGGGGAGTGTACACTGACGGTCACTCTGCTCTCCTTCCTCTCCAAAGGGCCTATCTGGGAAACTGGTGGGGCAGTGAAGAGTAAAGTAGGGCCAAGTCCACAGTCAAGAGCAGATTCCAAGAGAGCTTCATGGGGCAGGGCATGGAAACAGAATGCAGACAAATGAAGCTCTCAGAACACTTTCTCCAGACCCAGTCCTCCTGGACTGTGCTGGTGTTGAGCTCTTGACTTCTTCTGATGGTATCATTATATTAAAAAGTAAGCTTTTTAATTTTAAATTAAAAAAAAAATTAAAGTCATAGAGTTCATTTAGAGAACAGTAGGGCAGAAAGGAAGAATGAATCAAGAGAACAGAATTCATACTTTCTTTGGATTTCCCAGAAAGCCATGAACACGAACTATATAAATAAAAATGTGTGGTTATTTGCTATATTTAGGCAGTAGGTTACAACTGTATTCTGAAGCCTGATATGAGAGTAGCATGGTGGGGGGGGAACTTCAACATTGTCTTTTTAAAAATGTAACTCCCAGCATAGCTTTCATACAGTAACCCTGTTTTGAATGCAGTTGCTTTCTTAAGTCAGTAGGTAGTGGTAGGTGGGCCACCTGGTCAAGAAGAAAATCTCTGCAACTCAATTCTGCCATCATCCCATAGTATGCAGAAGGGAGATGAACAGTCCTTACTTGAATAAGCAGTTCCTTCAGAAGCTCCTTGTTTTGTTTGTTTCTTGGCTTACTTCTTTGTTTACCACTGTAGAGCTCTAGGAGCAAACTGTTTTGCTGTGTACATGACATTATTGCTTTTCTGATCATTTTGTCATAAGATGGCCTTTTGCCCTGTCTGCATGAGAAAACGAAATGTCAGGAGGAAATGTATTCAGGATTTGATTGCTAGAGCAGTGAGGTCTGAATGCAAATAGGTGTAGTAAGTTAAAATTGCGGCCCAGCTATATTTTCATTCAGGCTGTTACTATCGTATTCATGTATCAGAGGTCAAAAGGAAATATTATTCTATTAAATAAGAAATAAAATGGTATACAGGGCTCAGGAGAGAAACTGTTCAGTGAGATCCATGTAAATATATGTGTGGATATGATTAAACTACTTTTCAAAGAATATGAATAGCTGTAATTTTTTTCAACACACAATTAACATTCAACTTAAGTAGCAGCTTACATGGTCTTAGAGACAATAATTTTTATTTATCCTCGGTAGGCATCAATGCATCAAAAGGCATTTTTTTCTACATAATTAGGAAATATTTGTACAGATAATTGAAGATCAGCTTAATAAATACAGCAAAAAATGTAATAAGGAGGTTACACATTGAAGAAAGAATTTTACTCTAATAGACAAGCCATTAAACACTAGTTGCCTTTGGCTCTTGGTGGTTACAAAAGGCTTTATGAAAAATAGCACATTTTAATTAAGACAGAGCTTACTGAATGGGCCATGTCCCAGGAAACAGTACGTAGATGAGTTGCCATTGCAGTTGGATCCCATCCCAAGTTGTTTTTCTGATAGTAGAATTATATTGTGCTTGTACTCCTGGAACTCTGTTTACCCTGGGTAAGTGTAATATATTCCTAAGGAAAGAAGCTGAATGTGCAGCTCTGAAATTATTTAGAATTGATCTGAGAATGAATCTGCAGAGACAAAGATAAAATCTTTAATAACATAACCAAAGGTAGCAAAACTGTCCCTGATGCACACCATTTTTTCTAGAACTATCTCTGCCCCTGTAAATGAAAGACACATACCTGAAAGGGCTACATTATGAAGATTCAATGACAATTTAGGAGAATGAATTAAGGCCACTGTTACTAGTTAGAGGCGTTGTCAGCAACAGGCTACCTGACTGCAAGACTCTTCTTTTTACTGCCACAGTGCTTTCCACAGACTCATTTTTAAACATCTCATCTCATTTTTAATGTGCTCTCTGTGGAACTTTGTTCATTCTTGTGTAGTGATTACTTTGTGGCATGAAATTATATTAGTTAAAACATCTTTTTGTTGTTTCATCTTCCCTTTTCTACCATCTGGCTATAAAAATTATCAGAGCGAAGATACAATTCTTCAATATTGTTATTATTTGTTTAGTACCAATAACAATTCCCTCCTGAATTCATATTGATGAGGCTGATATCCTCTGACCCAGGGAACTTAGAATGTTATGTTAATATGGAATTATGTATCCAAATGTGGATACATAGTATATTACCTGTCAGTTCTGATCCTGATATATTACATGTAAATTTCATGTGAGAATGATCAGGCAAGTAGATTCTAGATATAAATTATCCTTGACAAATCCTTACCTTTTAAATGTATGCTTTTAGAAGATAAATGTAGAGACTTCTCTTCATGTTTTAATGAATTGTAATGAGACCTGGTAATTATCCAAATGAGTAATCACTGGAGTCCACATACAGTGGTCCAGTTTCTCACTTTATTTTGAAGTTCAAAGTGGGTAATAAAATCTATTCTTCATATACTACTACATAAGGATTCTCAGAAAATGAGTCTGTGTTTTATGAACCTCGAAAGCATAGCATAACCTACGTTTCTCTCTAAAGACAGAGAGAAAGCCTCAGTCCTAAATAAGGCAGCTGCCACTCAGTGCACTGTTGACGATCTGCCATGTGCGGCATCTTGACAGCAGAGAAGAGGATGTGGCAAAGCCTTTGCCATGTGGTGGCTTATGGGCTTCAATACTGACAGGGTCAGACCTCAGCATTTTTGTGAAAAATATCATTGGAATGGTGGGATACTGAAGATAAAGGTGTGTTCCCAGAAGATCCTGAATTAGGAACACATCAGGCATCTACCATCAACATCTATATCCATGTTATTTTTCTTTTTCTAGATTTGCCGTATTACGCGTTCAAAATATATTTTCTACCATGCATGAGAAAATGTGTTGCTCTTCTTTCTGTTCATGCACTCAGTGATGTTTATGCCTTGTGCACTGTGTGTTCTCAACCCTTGGGGATATATTAGTAAACAAAAGCAAAGTCCTTACCTTCATGTGATGGTATCTGGTATTGGGGAACAAAGGAGGAAATCAAGGGGTTTTTTTAAAGTAAAATATAAGGCTGTCAGATGGGGAGAAGTGCTAAGGAAAAAAAACAAAGCATTAAGAGTAGGTGTTGCAGTTTTAGGTTTGATGGCCAGGGAAGACCTCAGTGTCAAGGTGACATTAGGGTGAACACCTGAAAGAGGTGAAGATGGGGACTGAGGAAGTCCTGTGGGCTTCTGGAGGAAGGGCTTTTTGGACAGAGAGAATAGCAAGTTCCAAAGGTCCTTGAATGGGAGTATGTTTGCCGTGGAGACAGATCCAAGCCCAGGGACAGAACTGAGAGATTGGGCCAGTTCTGAGAGATTGGGAAGCAGGGGTGGCACATGGCACAACTCGGGGTTTTCTAGGCCATTTTAAGGATCCGTGGTTGAAAAGAATTTTAAGGATGAGAAGCCATTGGAGTCTTTGGGCAGAGCTAACACATTCTGTCTTGCATTTTAACAGGGCACTGTATTCTGAGAATAGTGCATGTGGAGGGAAAGGAGGGAACAGGGAAAGCAGTCAGGCGGCTATGGGAGGAACCCAGGCAAAAGGTGATGAGCTCGGTCCAGTCTGGAACTGGGAGAGGCAATGAAAAATGGTGCAATTCTGAAGATAGACAAAGTTTGCTGACAAAAAGGATGTGAGACATTACAGAAAAAGAAGAGTCAAGGAGCAAAGCTTTTATTGTCAAATTTCCTTCTTCACCACTTAAGAATTATCCCTAAGCTTTCTCTCTAAGTACTAGAATACTAATCATTTCCTGAAAGTGGTTGCAGACACAAATACTGGAAATAAAAACTCGGAGTCACAAAGGAAGCAAGCACTCAGACAGTGAACTTCTCAGCAAGACAAACTTGCTTCTATAGAAGGGTATGTCTGACAGACGGAGCAAAGGCAAGAGCACACCAGACAAAGGAGAGCAAGGGTTCTTATCCCCAACGCAGTTGACCCTAGCTGCTGTGTTGTTCCCCTACTGGTTGGGGTTGGACCACACAATCTAAGCTGAACGCTATTGGCTAATTTGAGTGCAGGATCATGGATTACAGTGATGGGAAGAGCAGTTTTGGCAGGAAAGGCCATTACAGCAGGGAGGAGTGGTTTCTTGGCAGGCATACCCGAGCAAGGTTGGGCTGGAGTGGCTGATAGATTGGCGGACAAGATTACCTTTAGACAAAGAAGACGGAAGTAGGACTTCAGTACAAAAGTACATGGAAGTAAAAACTCCTTGGAAAAGAACACCTCATTCATAACAAAGAGAAACCCTTTGAAGAGGAACAGTCTAAACTACTTATTTCTAACACAACCATACCTGAGATGTTGCAGGTTCAGTTCTTTATACTGCAATAAAGCAAATATCACAATAAAGCAAGTCACCCAAATTTTTTGTCTCCCAATGTATATAAAAGTTATGTTTACAGCATACAGACATCTGTTAAGTGAACAGTAGCATAATGTCTTAAAAAATATGTATGTACCTTAATTTTAAAATAACTTACTGCCTTTCATCTTCTATCAGAATAGCAAAAGAATCTGCTTTTAGAAACTGTCCTAGCAGACTTCTACTTACATGTCAGGGGTCAAATCCAGACCGCGTGGCAGCAACGGAAACTAACAGAGACAAGGGTCATCACATCTGCTTTAAACCATAATTCCATGTTGACATTCTTAATAAAAGTCACAGTTCCATTAGCATGAAAGAAGAAGCTATTCAACAGCATTTGCAACAATATGATTTATCAGCTTCTTGGGTCCAGGTTGACCACTTGAACACTGATCATCATTTTCAGTCTCTGTGCTGGTTCATCAGACATTTAAAAAGTAATTTACTAATAGGCTGGGTACGATGGCTGACACCTCTAATGTCAGAACTTTGGGACGCCAAGGTGGGCAGATCATAAGGTCAAGAGTTCGATTCCAGCCTGGGCAATATGGTGAAACCCCATCCCTACTTAAAAAATTAGCTGGACATGGTGGTGCCCATCTGAAGTCCCAGAGACTCAGGAGGCTGAGGCAGGAGAATCGGTTGAATCTGGGAGGCAGAGGTTGCAGTGAGCCAAGATAGTGCCACTGCACTCCAGTCTGGGTGACAGTGAGGCTTCATCTCAAAAAAAAAAAAGTAATTTTCTAACATAACTATTGCTGCTGCTTTACTTTTTCTTACATACCAGCTTTCACTTAAAATTTAAATTTCACCATTGGCCTTAGGAAAAAAGATGCAAATCACATCTTCTCTGAAAGGAAGAAAGAAATAAACCCTCCCAGTGATGCTGTTGCATAGTTAAGAAGTATGACCTTCCTACTCCCCAGAAAGAGAATACAAGGAGAAATCAATGAAGAAAAAAATTTTAAAGCTATGTCTCCTGCCATTGCTCTCCAGAGCATCATTCAGAGTTTTTTTTACTTTACTCTGAGACAATTTTATTTTGTCCCCAAATCCTCTGGATAGCAATTTACATATGTGGATGAGTCTGTAATCCTAGGGAGACATGGCTAATACCTGCTGAATAGTCCTGAGATTAAAGTTTTTCTAAAATGTTTTGAAGAGGCATATTTGGTTTGGTTCAGTAAAATCTAGACTCGGAGACTAATAAATGCAAAGCTACATTACTGGGTTTTGTAATGTGTGTTCCTATAAGCCTTTTTTAAGTCAGAAATGGACCACAGCATTTGTAAGCTCATCAACCCTCAGAGGCTTCCTTAACAACAGGGCGGGCTTTGTTTTCTGGCTCTCTTACCCCCTTTTCTCTGCTTTGTCTTTTCTTCTGGTCTGATGACTCATGCACTGCCACACCGCTGTGCTGTGCCTTTTGTTTGTTGATTGACACAGTGATGTAATTTATTTGAGATGATATCTTTGCTGCTAGAGCTGAAAAATGAGAGGATGAGATGGTTTTCCTTCATGTTTTTTTCAGGTGGATTTTCCCAGTAGTATTAGTGTCTTCAAAGACTAGTGGGAAACTGTCTCTATCACCTTCTCTTCTTTTGTCCCCTTTCAAGTGATCTAAAATATTTTTCTTCATTCTCTTTCCGTTGTGTAAATGCTCCAGCTTCATGAAATGATATGCCTTACACCGGTTTCCTAAATCTACTTTTAAACTGCCTTTAGACTGTTTTACTAAACTTTGTTCCTATTGGGGGTAGTTCTTTTCTGTATTTTAATCTTGCCACCAAGGCAGTTTAGGAGTAGATTAATTAATAAATTCCTACAATGAAAAGGAGTTTTGAATCCTTTATGTACTGTGGATATCATCTTATTCAATCCTCTCATTTCACAGTGCATTACTGATGTGTGATCCTAATGACATTTTTTACTAGCAGATGCCCTTTTGAAACTCTCATGTGGCCTTCGGAGATAATGCTTAGCTTGTTATTCTTTGTTTTATTTTGTTACTTTTTTATTGAAATTGGAATGTATATTAGTGATGCTTTAAACTGCAAGTAGCAATACCTGATCAACAGTGGTTTAACCCATAGGATATTTATTATTCATACTTAACAAGATTCTAGAGGTGGTAGCCTTAGGGTTGGATCCAGCTCATCCTGTCAGCATGGCTCTCTCTGTCTTTCCACTTTTTCTCAGACCTAGCATGTTGTCCTTTTTCCTCATACTTACTGCTCATGACACAGCAGCAGCTTTAGGACTCATGTCCGTGTTAAGGAAAGAATAAGAGGCTAGGCCAAGGCCGGTGGATCACCTGAGGTCAGGAGTTCGAGACCAGCCTAGCCAACATGGCAAAACCTCGTCTCTACTAAAAATACAAAAATTAGCCAGGTGGATGGCGTATGCCTGTAATCCCAGTTACTTGGGAAGCTGAAGCAGGAGAATCACTAGAACCTGGGAGGTGGAGGTTGCAGTGAGCCAAGATTGCAGCACTGCATTCCAGCCTGGACAACAGAGTGAGATTCCATCTCAAAAAAAAAAAAAAGAATAAGAGGCTAACACCAGTGACTTCTCCTCTAAAGTCTGTCCCTTTTATCAGAAAGCAAAATCACTTTCCCAGAAGCCCCCCAAAAGACTCTTTCCTACCTCTAATTGTCCAGAATATCACATAGCCCATCTTAGCTCCAAGGGAGACTGGGAAAGTAAGTATTTCTAGTTTTATCAGTCTTTGAAGTGGAAGGCACATAAGAGTAGAGGGAGTTGAGAATGGCCTTTGACTAGCCAACCAACAGTGTCTGTCAGAGCAGTCATCCTAAAATCTGTATACATATAATCTATATTTTCATATCAATGGAGGTCCTGTAGCTTAAGATCGCATGTAGGTACTCAATAAATGTCATCATCGGCAACCAGCGCTCAGCATTCCACTTGGATACTGGCCAACCCCAGAACACACTGAATATCTAACAGCTTTTTTCCATTGTTAAACCAAACAGCTTGAAAAGGTAGCACTTCTAAATTACTAACTTAAAACTGACACATACAAAACCCCACTCTGACTAGAAAAATCCCTAAGACAGACATATAGTCAAAACAGAATTTGCCTGCCTTTGTTGGGACAATTTATAACTGATAGGTTCTTTGATTTAGAAATAAAACACTTTAAGCCTTCTATAAATTCTTCATGTGTTGAAGCAGGACGGTGGAATATTTATTTTGACCAGAATGTATCAAATCAAGAACCTGAGACCCTTCTGTAGTTTGTAATATATGTATACGTATGATAGTTCTATGTAATGATTGGTATAGAAACTGGAAAAAAAAAAAAAGTGCCAGAGCTACAGAAAAAGAAAAAAAAATTCTTAGATATCCAAGAGACAGGGAATCAAGAAACTGTTTGAAACATAGTAGGTACTCAGTACATAGTTGAAGATGAATATTGAGTGAGAAAAGCATCAGAAAATGTGAAATTCTGTAAACTTCGTACTGTTCCTAGCAGCAACTGTTCATAATAGCCAGAGAAGTCGGTAATCCTAGCAGAAAAGCAATGGAGGGTAACCCAGAGCAGCTTCTAGAAAGTGGTATGGTCTCATAGGGGACTGGACAGGAAATTTGCCAGGGAATGATCCCTCAAGGCAAGCCTTTGTAAGGTTGCATGGAGTTGGAAAAAGAGTAAACAACCATATCCAAGCCAGTTTCATGGGAGGCCTGGATTACCTGGGGAGACTCAGGTTCCTTTAGCACAGAGCCGCAAGAGCCATATAGCCGCCAAAAACCAGAGTGACAGTTCCTGCAGATTAAGACCCTTCTCATGCCTGAGTATTCTAGGTTCATGGTTTTCCATCTGGTAGCCAGTAACTCCAAGTTGGCATTCCTTTAGAATCTGGAACAAATGAGAACTAAAATTCGAACTTAATTTCTTATCTTGATAAGCATTCAGTCAGTCTCTGTAGTTGCCTCTCATCTGCCCAGTAAGTGCTCAAGTAATTTGTCAGTTTGGGAAATGAAGCAAAGTCTTCAACAATCATTCACACGCTCCAGGTGGGTAATACACTAGGTGTGCTGCATTGTGTGCATTTTGAACAGCTTCTGACTGCCATTGTTCTCCGGCTTTGCCTTCAGAAAACCCGCTATGAAATGTATGTCAGCATTCTCAAGGAAGGAGGCAAAGAGCTCCTGAGTAATGATGAAAGCGATGCTGCAGGACTGAAGAAGTCGCACTCAAGTCCTTCACTGAACCCAGATACATCTCCGATCACTGCCAAGGTCAAGCGTAACGTGTCAGAGAGGAAGGATCACCGACCTGAAACACCAAGCATTAAGCAAAAAGTTACTTAGAGTCCATCTGTGGCCAGGAAGTGCTGGTCATGGAGCAAAATAGGGTTTTTCAAGATCTTTCTGGTAATCAGTGAATATATTTTAAAAAACAAAGTCTGTGACAAAATGGTGCATTAGTAATTTTTTCTATTGTATATTTTTGTTAGTTTCTGTACAGATTGTCTTTGCTCTTGATTTCTTTTGCTTTGATGTTTTTTGCAACTTGATAACTAATGCACCTTTTCTGTGAGGAGGCGGGGATCATGATTTCAGAATGAATTATGTATCCCTTCTCTTTCGGTTTTCTCTTGTTTGCACTCTGCTCAGTTGTTTTATGTATTCTCAAATCAACCGTTAAACATTTTTTTAAGGTTAAAAAATTTAATCCATTGTGAAACTCTTAACTGGACAAACGTACTTTAGTAAATTCTAGCTGGAGTTAATATACACCTTTATATGTGAAATCTTGCCCAGTCACAGAGGTAGAATTGAGCACTCACAGATGCTCCAGTAAGAATCACAGTGCTGGGAATCTAGATGCTCCAGTAGGAGGCAGCTTCACGTGCAGCTTAGCACTTACGTTGAGATCGGACCCTGCTGGAAGCAGGGGAAAGGAGCATGAAGGTCACAGGATTGAGAACTTAAGGAAGCACATTAGCTTGCTTGAAGTGCTGATTCCATTTCAGCCAAGCAAGGGAAAGAGGAAGTGGAATCATTTTGCCTTTGAAGGTTGAGGGAAGATTGATACCCAGTTAATTTTGTTTTCTAAAGGATGGGGGCAATAATCGGCCTGTAGGGAGCTGCAGCAGTAGGCATGTATTCAGTCTGCAGGAAATTGTTACCTCACTCCCACAGGGTCTAGACTAGAAATCCATCATTTCTGTCGTTGATATCCTTCTATCCAGGAATAGATTGTTTTGTACTCTATATATGTGTGTGTGTGTGTGTGCGTGTGTGGGCATGGGGTTGTGTCCTGGTTGTGATATTGAGATCTTCCTTCCTAACAAAATAATACTAAAATGAAACCCCTTTTGTTCTTTCCTTAAGTCAAAACAAAATAAGGGAGGAAAAAGTAGCTGCGGTTGTTCTCAATAGATATTGATTCTTTAAAATATATCTGAAAGTAATAGTTGCAATGAATCGTGGTTGGAAAACTGAGGAATTTGCTGGCTGCAGATGCAAAGTGACTTTGTTTATTCTTGTCTGAGTCTCCTTGATAGACACTTCACTCTGCTACTACTGAACTTTCTCCTAAAAATAATTTATCTATTTAAAATTTTTTCTATCTACTCAAAATAGTTCTATTAACCTTACAGTCATGAGCTTGTTCCAGTTACAGTCCCTTTGAAATTCAAGGTGATAAATCGAATATTCTCTTGTAGAGGAAGAGAAAGGACTGAAAGTTTAGCCCTCTGAGACTTAGACCTTTGTGATTTCCTAACTTTGAAACTCTGTAATCCCTAAAGCTGTAATCTCCACAAGTGGCACAACTTCAGAACTAATAGAATCACTTTGATTATTCTTTTTCCTCCCATAGAAATTTTCTCTAGTTCTACCCAGTTTATTTGTTGAAGTAGGTACTATGACCAAAGAATCAGCTGCATGAATAGCATGGTTCTAGTGAATTAGAGAAAGCCTGCTATAAAACCATGGTAGTGTCTAAGTGATATGTTATTATAATGTACTAGCATTCATTTACAGAATTATTTATTAACATTTACTTCCTTCCCCTCTGTAAATGTCCATATTTGCTGGTACCCAGAGAAGGGTTACCTTTCTCTAAGGTTGCAGTTGCTTGCTTTGTGATAAGTATTTTGGCATACCTTTGAAAAAACTCACTTTTAACTCTATGCCTTGTTTGAGTACAGGCAATAACTAAATTTATGTTTCAGAACTGTAAAACAAACAGGATACTTACCAATACAGCCCATGTACCAGATTGATTTTTTAGCTTCTCACTGAATTGAACATATCCACAGCAAGTTATCTTTCTTCCTGGTAATCTAAATTATCAGAGTATTTGTTTTCTGCCTAAATATTTACGCTAAGCAGAAGGGAGAGAGGTACCTAGACCATGCCATCTACGAGCTTCAGTAACTAAAGAAAAATGAACTTGCCTGAGTGGCTTGAATGTGTTTGCCCACGGTTTATGTCTATATATATAAAATGTCTATGTGTATTTTACTTATTTAATATACATTGAATGGTACCTTGCTACAGTATTTCTGACATTTAGAGTAGTCTTGAAATACTCAGCTAGCATCAGCACCACTATAGCACTGTCCGTGTCATATGACTCACTAATATTAACTCCAGGGGCTTCTGGATATGTTAATAGATCATTGGATACGAAGGGCTCTTTTGAAGCTTCAGTATACCATGTGTGCATAGATGATCTTTAAAAACAACTTGAAAGATTCTTTTGTGAGCCACGATCTCAGACCGCCTTAGCATGATGCTGTTCGTCTTTAGTACATGGACTGAGAACACCTCTTCCCTGAGGCTTCTGGAAAGTTGCTGTCTGCCATGAGTTCATGAAGGATGTCAAGAGTTTATGCTATGGGAGGAAACAGTCACTGATTTGACTGGATTCTGAGAGTCTGACCCATAGCCAACCATATTTTCTTTTGTGATAATTTCTTTCCTGTGATATCTACCCAGAAGAAATTGAGGATATTTCCTTTCACAGCTGCTCCAAGCCTGTTGCCCAATTCACGGTACAAGACAGCACCCCTTCCCTTTCCTCTGAAGGTACGCCACTGACCTCCATCCCCCATCTCAGCGCCCAGGAGCCTTGGGACTTCCCTCCATGTGATAAATCATTCTTCTTCACATCAGTACGCTTCATGTTCATTTCTAGTATAGAAAATCTTGATAGTCATCAAAATACCTTGGTCATAGTCTTGTTACAAATTGACCATACAAGTGGCCCATGTATAAAATCTGAATTTTAGGGGCTTGTTCCCACCTCACATGCCGGCTTTTAAAGGGAGGTGTCTGGGATTCCTCATTAGCAATCAAAACCTAATTACTAGGATGCAGAGTCCTTACTTTATCGCCAGCGCATAGGCATTTCTGAAGTGCACTTTTTTGAGACATCATTTTGCTAACTCTCAGCAATGTCTAATTAAACTGAGCAATACTTTTGTGCATTTTAATTAATCTCAGTAAAACCATGATGGGGGAGAATCCTCTGATGGAAATGTAGTCCCTGGATTACGTGTAACCTTTTTTATTGTTCTTAGATGAAGAGGATAGAAGGCATTTTGTGGTGCAATGGTCTTGTGCCAAACACAAGACCCTCTGTGCTTCTCCATCTATTATCATAACCTAGAAAATGAGGACTGGTCCCTAGGCAGAAGTGACATGAGGAATAACTCTGGAAAAAGAAAATCTGGCTAGCTTTCCAAGGCTAAGTTAGGTTTGTATTTCACCCTGTGGCCAAGCTACGGAACTTCTGAGATGGTGGAAGAATTTATGCAACCTGCAGGGAAAGAGGCCACTTACAGTCTAAACACAAAGTTACACTGAGCTTTTCTGCTGTCCTTTGCCTGTTGCTCCCTCTATCATATAAAGATCTGGGAAGGATGAAAGGCAGGGCCGGCTTGTCTTGAGCTACACTCCTCTTTTTACCTAGTCATTGACAATAGGAAGAAAACTGACTTTAAAAAAGTTTCTCCATTGTCTTACTATTGAAACCTTCTTGGGTTTCGTTAATTGTCCTTGAATTTGAGTTCCTTTGGCATTGTTCCTTGTAGTTATCAGTTAAGCTTATTTCATCCTGAATTCACATGAAGTTTAGCTTTGTAGGTTTTTATCTCCGTAGTTTAACTCTTTTGGACTTGGTCAAGTTTTCAGCAGGTTGGTAGCCGCCTCTCTTAGTTTAAGCAGTGAGTCATCCCTTCACTTTTCAAATGACAGAATTTTTTCCAGTTATAAAATGAGCACTGCAAAACAAAGAACCAAAGTGACATCCTAAGAGTTGTTAAAACTAAAGTCTAGTTATGAATAGTTGACCAAGTTGGGGCTTAAATAGTATCTGCTTTTGTCTCAAAGCATCTAAGTTACTCTGATAGAAAATGGTAAGTCAGCTTTGCAAGCAGATGGACCTCTGAGCCTCCTACCTTGCCCCATAGCTTTCTGTCCATCTTTTCTTCCAGGCCATGCCACGGCTCTGCCACAGGTCAGCAAATTCTTTCCACCAGTCTTATAACACTTTACATGACCAAGTCATCCAAAGATCATCACAGAATAATCCCGTGATAGATTATTGGTAGCAATAGAGAAGTGCTTTGTCACTGACTTTTCTTTCATATTCCTTGTCCATCTCTCACCCATAAAAGAAGGACTGAAATCCAAAGGCATTCCCCTTTTGTACCTACGGTATCTAGAACCCGTGTGGGTAGCCTTCTGCTTATGACATTAATTGGCCTATTGCATGCAGAGAGAATGTCTTCTTAGAGAGAATGTCATTAAATACTTGAATCTGCATGACAGTTTGACTTGAATGCAACGGCAGGAAAATTTTGCAAGCTACATAATTGTATATACAGTAGGTTTTCTTAAGTCTCTTCAGTTCATCCTATGTAATTTATGTGTGTATCTGTAGTGTTGCAGGCTTTTGGAGAATATTCTTACAGATAGTATGTCAGTCGTCAAAGAAAATGCTGTCACCTGCCATTGTTGTATTTGTGGGTATTTATAGTTGTATGTGTGTAAATGCATCAGTGTGTAGATTGCATATCAGTATATGGTACATGTACATCAAAATTATTTTTGTCCTTAGTCAGTGTGATATGAAAAGCAAGTACAACCTCATAGGACTGATTATATAATGAAGTTGTTGAGACTATATATAGTGGTATTGTTTTATTAAACTTAAATTCAAATAATATTTTGATTAAAAATTTTAATAAGACTTTATGCTAGAAAATTCTGTCTTTGAGCTTTGAATCATCAGGGCAAAAATGACTTTGAACTAACCTTGTGAATCTTTTGCAACGTGTTGTGTGCAATACCAAGAGGGTAGCTGCCTGTAATCTGGGAAATACAGAAAGAAAAGGAAAAAAAAGGCAGCCTGTGCAGTCTTAGTAATTTTAGTATTAAGAGCACTTAAAGTCAAACTGACAATTTTGGGCTTCTTACAAAATGTGATGCTTTAAAGCACACGTTCTTTATTGTTGTTGTAATTAGTCCATAAAAATATAGCTTTCAGAGGAATTAAGTACCCACCATATCATTTACGTATTTGTGTATATTTTATGGGAGATCAAACCACTCTCCTGGTGCCGCATCCGTACTCACTTTACTTGGAAGAGATATCACAAGCGCTGAAGTGTGTCAGGGCATCCCAGGATTGGGTACTGTATCCTAGGTTTGCAGTTGCACAAATTAGCATCTAGTGTCACAGGTAAAAGAATTTCAGGACCAGGTTTAAACTTTATTTTAAATATTTTTATACTTAGGTCTCTTTTTTCTGCCTCTCCCCAAAGAAGAGCCACTGGCCTTAGTTGTTTGAGCTTACTGCTTATATTATAGAGTGTAAATAGATAACTAGAGACTAAAATTTTATTAACCAGCATGTTTGGTGTATTTAACGCAGTGACTGAGTGTGTTTGAGTGAGTGGCTGAGTGCAGTGTCTGTTGTTTAAACACACTGCCTCATGTCTTTGTAGCTGATTCAGAGAGTTTGAATTGTGGGGTGGAAGACTAACTTCACCTCCAGGCTGCAGTAATGCAACGGTACTTACACTTGAGGTTTGTTGTTTTTTTTTTTAAATTTATAGTCTCAAACTATTTTTGCAAATAGATCATTTTTCCTAATTGGTTCTTGGCATGCAGTGGACTGGCTCTGTGGCTGATTGGCAGGGTCTTAGTTTTGCGAGAGTATTTCCTTTTAAGAATTACTGTGATCTCCAGAAACAGCCATTTGATTCAAAAATCATATAGAAAAGGAGTAGGAGAAATAAAAAGTTTCCTTTTTGGGCCTTAACCATTTGAAATGTTTGGACTTTAACACAAAGCCATGGAGATTATAAAGCCAAGTAACCATCTGACATGGTTAATAATATCCATAGAGAGTATATATGCACATTGATTTTAATGCCGTTAAGATACTTCTGTAAAACTGTAGGAACAAGAGTAATTAGACCAAATTGAAGCTTAGGGGTCATTAAACTGTGCTTTCCATTTAGAGTAACCATGCATGTGCTTAGTCGTCTACTCCTGAGATTCAGAACCAGTTGACTGTCCCCTTAGATGTATAAGGAGAAAAGTTGACACATCTGGGACCTCTGACATGTGTACACATGCTTGCACACATGAATATATAGTGAATGTTTTAAGTTATACCAACAGAAGACCTTAAGGTGCAAAGAGCTGGAATATCCTAAAGAGGTGATGAACAAAGGGGGTGAAAACTGCATCACAGATGTTTTCCAAGGGCCAGGGTGGAATCTGAGCTCTAGTGTCTGACTTTGAGATGCATCGTGTTTTTAACACATAAATGAGGGGATCCATATCACATTCTTTCTTGTGGACCACCAAATTGAAGGCTTTCTTGTGATTCGCAAGCAGCAGCTACCAGCATCTCTCCATAGCCTGGATGAAGTCCCAGAAGCTGGTGTGCACCATTTTCCAAGGTGGCAGAGCTGCTTGCTCTGCAGATCATTCCCTAGAGAGAGGAGTACAAGTGAAGAAAAGATGCCCTTCCTATAGGAGCACTGATATGGCTTGTCCACATTCCCCTCTGAGCTGTACTGGTAAGAGAGCTCCGATTGAACATGCTGAGCAGTTGAGCACTTTTCCATCAGCAACGACAGTGAGGATGGAAAAGGAAAGGAACCGAACTAAAATGCATTTCCCTTTGCAGGGCAGAGCTAAGCTCTTAGGAATACTGTTATAGAAATAAGCACCCTAACTTCAATTCCTGAAAATGTTGGTTAATGGAGAGAATTTTGGAGTTTCACTTAACATTTTCCCATCAGTCAACATAAGTCTTCAGACACTCTTAGAAGAGTCCCAGCCCAAAGCTCGATTAAGGACCACACTGCAGGTCTGAGGCTCACTGCTCTGAGCCCTGAATACCAGGGCCCTGCAGAGGGTGATGATCATGCATCATCTCTGCAAAGAGGAGCTTCTCCCCCGGCCGCCACTTTACTCGGGCTTCTACTGAGCAGAAGGACAGCCTGGGTTTCAAATGCCACTTCCCCTGCTTTAGGAATCCAGGCATCCTGATAGCGTGACCCTGCTGAGGCAAGGTATCAACCCTGAGAGTGACTGAGTCACTGAGCGTGGCACATGACAAATGCCATGAAAAAGATTCGCTGAGTGAAGCTAATGCCACATATTTTACCTTTGCAAAAAACAAACTGGCACACTGAGTTCTAACCATAGATGGATGATATCTTTGCCTCCACACCCAGATTCCTGGAAATGACTAACATTTCCTTTCTGGGGGAAGGGTCAAGGAACACTCAACTGCTAGCTTAGCAGCTTGCTCACTCAAGATCAGAGCTGTTAGGTAGAGGCCTCAGCACCTCCCTGCAGTCTCTTGATCTCAAGTTTTAGGACCCATTTCTAGAATGGAAATGTATACCAGTGGATAATTCATATTTGTCAGCCTTGATGACCATAGGACAGGCAGAAGGGTGGTAATTTGTATCTTTTAATATAAAAGAAGCTTTTAACTTTATCAGCCTATTATAGTAACTGGGTTATATTCACTGTGGCTCAAACTAATTGGCATTATGGAACATTACCTTCAAAGTTTTCTCCACCAATCGTTTCAGTTCCATTGCAGTCCTGGTGCCATATGTCCCCTGCAAATTGTGAAAGTCATTAGTGACAAAATAGCAACCTGCTCCTTTTCAGTGGCCAAACTGTCAGCATTAGCAGATTTGGGTAAGCTAGCGGTACTATAACATGTACTGGAAACCTGTTCCTCATCACCACCTACCAGATTCCAGAAATGCCATCTTCTAGAAAATGATGGCATTTATGGTGGTCCTCTTTTGGGTGGAACAGTAATTTGTGTGGATATTGTTAAAGTGTTTAAAGAATATTTTGACAATTAAGTTTACATTTTACAATTGCTTTATTTTTTATTAAAATAGTTGTATATAAATATTACCCTATTTCACTGTTGTTAAAGTAAACCTAAACCTTGTAGACAAGTGAGTCACCTGATATGTATAGAAGCTGTGATATATATAGTACATTTATTGTGTAAATGTTTATGAATACAACTGTTCCTGTGTTTTTATAAGTTGGGGATATTTTGTTGTTTTACAACAACAAAATTTATTGCATTTAAATGGTTTTTATGTAATAGAAATCATGCAAAATAGTGAAGGATTTAAAATATGTATATGATATATGTAAATGTACAAACTTTAGAAAGAAATAAATCCAACAAATTTCAATCATTTGGGGAAATGTTCTTATTTGCTTATTTAAGCAACTATAATAGTACCTTTAAAAATCAAAACAAATAACACAACACCCTACCTGCCTCCATAAAAAGACCAACCGCAAGCCCGACTTTGAAAGAGGTGGCCAGAGTGGTGGCACAAGGTGGTGAGAAAATCAGATGACACTGACTCACCTCCGCATGTCTGTGAAGATCTGTGTGTGAATACTTCAGAGATCTGTTGTCTTCATTAAGGGGCTTTGAGCAGGGGAGGAGGAAATAAACTTTTTGAAGCAATTTCAAGAGCCATTTGCATTCCCACTTATTTCTCATCAAGGCAAAGAGACAATGAAGTTAGTTATTGTCCTAAAATGCAAATGTTGATCTCCAAATCACTGCTTTATTCTGCCTGGTATGTACCTGTGTGCTCTTTTCATCAAACCTAATGTTAAAAATAACATCTGTTGACTTGGAAAATGAAAAATAAAATCCCATTCTAATCACCTCTAGGTATTGGAGAGGATGCCTTATGTTGGGGATTTGGACTTTTTGAAACAAGGACCGGCTACAGCCTCTTCAACACAAATGAGCATGCTGCCTGGCAGAGATCTAGAATTGCGATGGTGTGTAAATCTCAAAGATATAAAAGCATTGTTGGGGTTGGGAGAGCTATATCCTTACCATCTCTTCACTTTCACTCCAGCTGCCTGTTTGGAACGTGAAACGTGTCCAAAGATCACCAGCCTGGCTGAATAGTAGAAGTGAGAGCTTTATTGGCCATATCAGTTTGAAAACTGGGAAAAGACGGTCTCTGAGGTGTGCCGAAGGTGCTCTCTCTTCAAAGAGGGAAGGGCAGGTTGGTTTTTATGCCTCACAGGACCTGTATTACACAATAGGGTCATACATATTCAGCAGCATGTTTGGAGGAAAAGCTATCTATATGTATGTGGGAAGCCAAGCACGTGTGTAATGGTAAATATATGCATAATGTACACCCCACGTTCATTTTAGAGCAAGGTGTTAGCATTAAAATGAGGTGTAACTTGACTCTTTATGTTAAAAGGTCAACTATAGGACACTAAGTCCGTGCACAGTCTCTATCAGCTGCTGAAACTGGATTGAGCTCTTCAATTTCTTACCAGGAAAGAGTTCATAAGGCCAGTCTTCTTTCCAATCAGCATTGTAGTGGGCCAGGTCGTATTAATAATTCAGAGTTAAGAAGGGTCTGACAATTTGTCTGTAGTTCTTATTGTTAGGGAGTTTAGCAAGAAAGGTTTTTTTTTTGTAGCCATAGGAATTTAGGGGCCATTGCTAGTCAAGCCCTGAATCCTCAACAGCAGATAACTTTTGTTCCCTTAACCTCAGGGTCCGTCTTACTTGATAAAAGAGTGTCTATTTCAGCCTCTTAAATCACAAACTCAAATATGAATCCCCTCTTTGTCTTGTGGATGTGGGGGCTTTGCATCTGGTCATATTCCATGTGTTGTCTTCTGGATGTGGGGGCTTTGCATCTGGTCATATTCCGTGTGTTGTCTTCTGGATGTGGGGGCTTTGCATCTGGTCATATTTTCTGTGTTGTCTTCTGGATGTGGGGGGCTTTGCATCTGGTCATATTCTGTGTGTTGTCTTCTGGATGTGGGGGCTTTGCATCTGGTCATATTCCATGTGTTGCACAGCTAAGAGCATTAACACCAGCAGGACTATAGAGATATTTGATAAATCATAGGTGGAAACTAAAATCTAGAACAAGTTAAATTGTATAAGGAATAAATAGTATATGGATACAATAAGCAACTCTAAATGTCTCATTTCTAGATCAATTCTATTTCACAGAACTGTGAGATCCATCAATGAGACTGCTCAATCACTATCAATTTTTATTGATAAATTATAAGCAATAGGAAATATGGGCAGGCATACATCTTTCTTATATTAGCGGAGAAGAGTGAGTTCTGTATGCTGTAGACTAGTAAGCTTGATAACAATTCTGGGCATATTTTTAGAGTAAATTGGAAGGAGGCAGCAATTATTGGAAGTCAGTGTGAGTTCCCAAAAAGAAACCAATTCAGACTCTATTCCCTATTTTATAAGACTAACCTGTAGATAAGAAAAATACAGCAGACAAAATATCTGGCCCATAACAAGGGGTTTGGCAAGGTCTTTAATGACATATGTCTGGGCAAAATGCAGAAATATGGTCTGGACATGAGTAGAATTGGTGGGTGTGAAACCACTTGAACGACACTAATTAAAGGATATCTATCAACTTGGAAGAGTATTTCTATTGTCCTGCTGCAAAGATTGCTTTTCGGCCCCATCCGTTCAACATTTCAATTAATAACTTGATGGAAGCTACAGAAGACAAGTTTATAAAAAATTGGTATGCCATAAACCTGGGAGAAAATGATTGCACTAAATGACAGAATCAGGATTCAAAAAAAAATCTCAGGCAGAGAAACGGGGCAAATTAATGTGGAATGCAAGAGGATGTGATGTCTTACACTTCAGTTACAAAAAATAAAATTATACAAGATCAGGATAAGACATTGTGTCACATAAAATAGCAAGCATGTGGGAAAGAAAGCCTCCAACTGAAATCCACATCAAGCGCAATGAAAGTCAACAGATGATGCAGCCACCAAAAACACTGGTGCCATCTTGGCTTACATTGAGGGACTTACAGCTTCTAAACCAAGGAAGGTGAGTTACAGTGCCCTTGACACCAAGACTAAACCTTGGTAAATTGAAAAAAAAAAAAAAAACAGAGCATGTGCAAAAGCAGCACCCAGGGCACCCCAAAAAATGGGAGCAATTAAAAAGGAATATGGAAAATGTGTGACCTGGAAATGGTTAACCCATGCAGAACCAGGGAAAACTGATCTTCAATGTTAAAATGAGTCTTATGTGGGTCCTCCCACATAAGACATGAGAACTGTCCTATAGCAATCCAAAGGGTTTATCTAGGATTAGTTATTAGAACTTATAAGAAATAAGATGGCAGCTCAACAGAAAGGAGCATTTCCAATATTCCAGACTCTCCATGAGAAACAAGTTGTCAGCCAGTGGAGCAGTTCAAGCGTGCTTGGGAATCCTCAGGTGGAAATATTGAGAAATGAGTGAAGGCTTTGGGTAAGTAGTTGGATTACTATGATGATAGGCAATATTATTACAAATATTTGCTGAGCCTGGCACTGTGCTAAAACACTTAGCATGAATTTTTTACATAATCTTTCTTCATAAATCTATGATGTAGCTCTATTGTTTACCCCATTTTAAGGAGAGGAAAAGCCTGTATCAGGCTCCCCGTCTTCAGATATTCTGCAGCATTTTAACCCACCTCAGCAGCTTCTGTTTTGAACTACAGAAGTCAGAGCTCTGACCCACCAATTTTGGCAGTTTCAGATTGGAGAAGCAACGATTCCACTCACAAGAATAGGACATGTGTGTGTCACCCAGGAAGAACTGGCAATAAAAATAGCCCCTTTCACTCTGCGTTGGAATCACATGGATTTAAAAGTCCAAATGCCTGGGTCCCACCCAAGATACTCTGATTAAATTGGTCTGAACTGTGTTTGGGGTGAGCTCTGTTACCCAGACTGAAGTGGAGTGGTGCCATCATAGATCATCGCTCACACAGCCTTAAACTCCTGGGTTCAAGAAATCCTCCCATCTCAGCCTCCCAAGTAGCTGGGACCACAGATGCACACCACCACACCCAGATAATTGTTAAATTTTTTTAGAGATACCATCTCACTATGTTGCCCAGGCTGGTCTTGAACTCCAGACCTCAAGCAATTCTTCCACCTTGAGCTCCCAAAGCAATGGGATGATGTGTGAGCCTCTGCATCTGGCTTCCCTGGAAATGTTAAAAGATCCCCAGGTCATTCTAACATGCAGCCAGGGTTGAAAATCACTTCCCTAGAGCTTGGCAACTCACCCCGTTGCTGCTGCATTTCTGGGAGCTTGTGGGAAAAGAAGAACTTACAACCCTCCCCAGACCTAGTGAGTCAGATAGATGCTGCATTTTAACTTGATCTCCAGGTGATGTGCGTGCACATTCAAGTGTGAGAATCCCTGCTTTAAAGCGTTCCCTTGGTGTGCTCCCTGAAGCAACAGTAGCAGCATCTCCTGAGAACTGGTTAGAAATACTATGCAGCCATAGAAAAGAATGAGATAATGTCCTTTGAAGAAACCTGGATGGAACTGGAGGCCATTATCCTTAGCAAACCAACACAGGAATAGAAAACCAAATACTGCATATTCTCATTTAAAGGTGAGACCTAATGATGAGAACACATGGACACAAAGAAGGGAACAAGACACTGGGGCCTCCCTGAGGGTAGAGGGTGGGAGGAGGGAGAGACTCAGAAAAAATAAATATTGGGTACCAGGCTTAGTACCTGGGTGATGAAATAATCTGTACAGCAAGCCCCTGCGACACGAGTTCACCTATATAACAAACCTGCACATGGACCCCTGAACCGAAAACTTTTTTAAAAAAAATAAGAAAAAAGAAATGCACTTTTCTGCCCTATCCCAACCTACTGAACCATGAACACTGGGGATGGAGCCCAGCCATCCATGCTTGATCAAGCAAGCCCTCCACGTAATCGCAATGCCCATAAAGTTTGAGATGCAGTGTTCAGAGTGACTTCCATGGCTACAGAAGCCCTTCATGCTCACAAAGGGCAACTGTCCCTCTGTTCCACCCCTCACCCCCTCCACTGAGCCAAGGGGTGAGTGACCAGGCATCCATCTTGAAAAACCCAAGTGTCAAGAAGAAGCAAAAGCACTGAAAATTAATCTTCCCTGGTTTTAACTGAAAGAGCTAGTCATGGCATGAAGGCAGTTGGAAAAGACTCGGCTGGGTAGTGAACTGAGAAGTCACTATTTGCAATAGTTGAAACTCAGAGGGAATAATACTTTTAAATAGCATGAACTTGCCACAAAAAGTCTTGTGCTTGGTGCAATGCTGCCCATTGTCACTTGCGTCTCTTAGCTGTCCTTGGGAAGAAGGGAAACCAGGCTAATCCCACTGTGTAATGAAATGTAAACTGGAGAGTGTTGCTGAGGTGGCCAGAGGGCTTCCCTGTATGTAGGAGTGAGGGAGAAGACCCAGCCCACTCTTCCCTTCTAGAAGTATGTCTCCCTCCAGCTTACCCCACAGACCCTGAGGCACCTGGCTTGGTTGGCCCTCCTGAAATGGAGCACAATGCACGTTCTCACTCATGGTTTGAAGACAACCTGTTCCTCCTTTCTAGGCAACCTTCCCTGGCTATTTAGAGTTAATTCTCGGCTAAGCACACTGTGTACAGAATTCTGGCCCCACTGTTACAATTTGCAAGAGGCACTCATGGTCTGGAAGAGGAACACCAGGCAACGCTTACCTGGTAGTCTCCTGGGAATACAGCTGTGATCAAATACAGGATTGCCAGTTATACTTGAATTTCAGATAAAAAGAACGGATACTTTTTTTATTGTTATATTTTAAGTTCTGGGGTACATTTGCAGATCTTGCAGGTTTGTTACATAGGTATACACGTGCCATGGTGGTTTGCTGCCTCCATCACCCCATCACCTACATTAGGTATTTCTCCTAATGCTACCCCTCCTCTAGCCTCCCACCCCCACAACAGGCCCCGGTGTGTGATGTTCCCCTCCCTGTGTCCATATAGAACAGATACTTTTTTTTTTAGCATAAGTATGACCCATGCAATGTTTGAAACATCCTTATGGAAAAAAAAGTACTCATTGTTTATCTGGAATTCAAATGTAACTGAGGATCCTATGTTTTACCTGGCAGCTCTACCCAGGGTAGCATTTCCTCATGAATTTTCCCTTTCTCAGCCAGAAAGGGGCTACTGGCAATACCTTTGGGTTACTCAGACTCACAGGGGTGTTGGGGCTCAGAAAATGACACCCTAAAATATGGTGCTTTGACATGCTGAGTACTTTGAACTAAGGGGATTGGAAGGCCTCAGAAGCAGCCTCAACCAAGCTCTGTCTTACCTCCTGTCCTGCTGTCTCCCCCAGACGCTCCCCCAGACTGCGTTATAGAAACCAGAATTCCAGATTGTCCCATTTCCGCCCCTACAGAAACTTCTTCATACTGACTAAACTCAGAATGGATTGAAGTGTAAAGCTAAATGCCAGTAATAGATATAAAACCATCACGTGGCCTGGAACACAGGTATTGTGGTAACAAACATTTTCTTTTATAGGCAGATATACAGTGGAAGTCAAATTAGAACTAGAACAAGGATTTTGGAGTCCAGAGAAGCTGCCTATAACTCCCCACTCTGCCACTTATGGACTAAGTGATCTTGGACAAATACCTAATCTGTACCTGTTTTCACATTTAAAAATGAGAACACCTAGCTCATAGGGTTGTTACGAGACTTAAATGAGGCAGTGCATACAAAACAGCCCAGCACGCAGCCCTGAGCAAGCCCTTGCTATAATAATAATAAACAGTATCAACTAGCATTACCTTATTGACGTCTTTCATTCCATTGACGGTCATTGTCAGCTGAATTTTTCCTGCTTCTGGCCCAGAAAGAATTATGCCGTTAGCACATACCTAGGCTCATCCACTATGTGTTGATTTTGTAATTTAACTCAGCAGAGTTTTGGAGAAGGCCAGTTTGCTAACCCTTATCTTGCACATAGAGGTAAACATTATTATCTATCACTCATATTGTCTATTTTCATTATGATCTTGATCCTCTAGAAAATAATTGTCCAGTATGGTAGCCACTAACCACATTTGGCAATTTAAATTCAAGCCAGTTAAATTTAATTTCTGCAATTCCTATTAAGTGATTGTATCAGCAAGGGGTATTACATTTTGTTAAAGCTTTTTATACACCAGTGGAGATAATTATGTGATTTTCCCCCTAGCTTTACTGACATGGTGCATTATAGGGACACATTTTCTAATTTTTAACCATTTTCTATTTCTAGGTCAAATCTATGTCAAAAGACATAATTACAACAAATGTAGTTTAAAAATCTAATTGATTTTCACTGGCCATTTTAGAATCAGGCAGCATTTCTTTCTGTAGAATGAGCACTCAACTGGGCATGAGAGAACAGTTGGTTTTTGGAAGGTGGGAAGAAGGAAATAGAAAAAAGTGGATTGGTTATCAACAGGTTACTTGAGGTTATTTTTCATGTAAGGGTTAAAGCAGAAGAAACTTCCTTCCTTATGACACTGTCTGAGGTTGACTGGGCCCTCTCTGATTGGTTGCTGTGAATCTCCTGTTTTCAGGAAAGGCAGCTCTGTTTGTGGATCTACCTGATTCCTTCAAGTTTCAGTTTGATTCTGTGGCACATATCATGAGTGACTCCATTTTGGTTCGCTTTGTTGGGACCTAAAGCAAGAGCTGAGTCCCAGCCACTGGCTTCCCATAATTTTGTTTAATACCCAGAGGAAATAATCTAGTTCGTCATTATTCAGTATTTTAAATTGTGCTGCTAGATTCTCTTTGCTAATTTTTGGACTTTTGCATCAATATTCATAAGTAAAATTGGTCTGACTCTGAATTTATTCTTTAGTGCTATCCTTGCTTCTTAAGAAAATTTGGAAGTTCTTGGTCTATATTTCAGGAAGTGAGAATTATCTAGACTTTGAAGAACTCTCTCTTTGCTAGGTACAGTAGTTCTTTGCAGAGCTGATCTTTAATAACATCCTCTACCTTTATGGAAATTGGTCCAATATGGTGCTTCAGTATCTGCTAGGGTCAATTTTTAGTATTAATAGTATTTTCCTAAGAAATTATATACTCCATCTACATTTTGAAGTTTATTTTACATAGAGTTGTGCAAAGTAAGCCCTCATGGTGATTTTTCAATACTCTGTTTCAGGGACTAGTATTGGGGCTCAGAAGATGATATGCTGAAGTGTGGCTCTTAGAAGCAGCCTCAGAAACAAGGTCTCTCTGAACTCCTGTCCTCCTGGCTGTCACCCCTCATTCTCCCCTAAACTGAGCCATAGAAATCAGAATTCTTCTTCCCCAAGTTAGGTTGTAGAAACCAGAATCCCTTTCGCCCAAAGCAAGCCAAAAATCCTAGCAATATTGCTCTACCCTTGCCCTACCTTTGCATAAAGAAGTTCTCTGACCTACTTTATCTGACAATAGATCATAAGACCCTCCTTACAGAAGGGGTCCTGCCCTACATCCAGGAGGAAGAAATGCTACCCAGAGAGGCAAAGAAGAATCTGGACAGGGCTGGCTGCGTTTTCCCCATCAATCTACTATTATTAGATCATACCCTTTTTGGCCAATCACACAGCTAGCTTTCATTGAACCGAAGTATAAAAATAGACCAGCTTTCTCTGGGTCTTGGGTCTTTATTTCTAAAGTCTCATGTGTCAAATAAAATCTTAATTAAATAGATTTGTTATGCTTTTTGCCTTTAACCTGTCTTTTGTTATAGGCGTGTTGGCCATGACCTTTATGATGAGCTAGGAAGGGTATCACATGTTTCTGCCCCATACTAGTTTCCCCATCACATTTCTTATTTTATGCATTTGTGAGTCTTTCAGGTTTTTCATAGTTAAGTTAGATTCTGGTTTATATATTTCTCTGTTTTTTTCAAAGGACTTTCATTTTGATGTAGGTTTTTCTATTAATTTCTGTTTTAACCTGTGTTATTTTTTGATTTGTGCTTTCTTTATATATGATTTTCTTTTTCTTGCTTTTTGAATTGGAAGTTTAATTCCTTTACCTTTATTCTCAGATATTTAATATTATTTATTATTAAGTATTTAATAATAAATATTATTATTATATAATGCATTAAGTATTTAATAATTAATATTTTATTATATCACTTTTAAGCATTTAATAATAAATATTGACTTTTTCTCTAAAAATTTATTTAATAGGTGAGTCAACTCCCTTTTAACTGTGAAGTATAGTGATGTGTTTTCATTCTTGTAATTGAAATAAAAAATTTGCAATTAGGGTTGCCATTTCTGCCTTAACCCAAGCTTGTTTGTTAGAGATATTTTTCCTTTCTAAGTTGAAGGGCCTTGTTAAATGTTTGTTATTGTGGGAGACCAGAATATACCACCCCAAAATAAGTCTCTTTAGCATAATGAATATTTTGAGCTGATTATTTTGAGAAACTGCAGACAGAGGAAAACCTCCAAAAACAGGGTAGAAGTTACCCTTTTGTAGAGGAAATTTACATGTACAAAGGAAATCTTCATTTGTAAAAGTGTCTTCCTCTGTACCAGGAAGAGGAGAATCACTAGAGAGTCTTCTCAATGGAGAAAGCATGGACTTTCTCCTGGGCACTTCCCCATAATGGCCTTCCCCACACCGTTCTTTTTTCGCTCAATAGACTTAAATATTAACCTGAATTCACAGCGATACAATTTGGCTTTGCGTCCCCACCCAAATCTCACCTTAAATTGTAATCTCATAATCCTCACATGTCATGGGAGAGACCTGGTGGGAGGTAATTGAATCATGGGGGAAGTTTCTCTTCATGCTGTTCTCATGATAGTGAGTGAGTTATTATTTAATGAGGGGCTTCCCCCTTCGCTCAGCACTTCTCTTTCCTGCCACCAGGTGAAGAAGGATATGTTTGCTTCCCCTACCACCATGAGTGTAAGTTTCCTGAGGCCTCCCCAGCCATGTGGAACTGTGAGTCAATTAAACGTCTTTCCTTTATAAATAATTATGTATTGTCATAATTATCAGGTATGTCTTTATTAGCACATGAGAACAGTCTAATACAGCCACCACTTTGAGATTTACTCATTTTTCTGGGTATTTCCTATGAACCCAAAAAGTATCTGAGACAGGTCTCAATCAATTTAGAAAGTTTGCTTTGCCAAGATTAAGGACGCACCCATGACACAGCCTCAGAAGGTCCTGATGACATGTATTAAACGTGATCAGGGCAGGGCTTGGTTTCATACATTTTAGAGAGACATGAGACATCAGTCAATATGTCTAAGATGTACATTGGTTTGGTTCAGAAAGGCAAGACAGCTCAAAGCAGGGGCTTCTAGGTCAGGTAGATAAGAAACAAACAGCTATGTTCTTTCTGAGTCTTTGATCAACCTTTGACTGAATACACAATTTACGTGGAGAGGAGTGTAGAAGAATGGTCACTTATGCCTTAGTCTGCCTCAGTGAGTCTGTATTTTTTCATAAACAATACAGCTGAGGAAGCAATCAGATATACATTTGTCTCAGGTGAGCAGAGGGATGATTTTGAGTTCTGTCCTTTGTCCTGCACCTGTGAAGATAAGCTATCAATTTACCTTGCCAAAGTGAAATTCAACAAAACTATTTTAGGGGAATTACTTTGTGGGCAAATTATGAGGGAGGTATGTAGCTTATCTTTGTAACTATCTTATTTTGGAATAAAATAGGAGCCAGGTTTGTCTGATAAAATTCCAAGCTCGACTTTTCCCTTTGATTTAGCAATTTGGGAGTCCCAAGATTTATTTTTCTTTCATATTCTCATGTTTACATGAGGTATATATGCTAATTAATTTGTTTGTTTCCTCTTAATCTCTCCTGTATTGTAGGGGCCCATTCCAACTAGGAACTATTAAAGGTAGAGAGAAAATTATCTTTTCCTCCTCTACAGTATTAGTTTCTTATTGGATTATGTTGTGATCAGAGAAGGTTATTTATATTGTATCTATTTCATAGGTTATTGATGTCCCATTGTAACACAGTATGGATGATCTTCATGAATGTTCTGTGTGCTCCTGAAGAGAAGGTAGGTTCTATAATATTAAGGTGTAAAGCATAACATATATTCATAGATTCTACCTTAGAGATTTTGGCTCTTTTTAAGTCTGAAAATATTTAAGTATTTTCTACTAGCTTGTTCTGCCTTGGACTGAGAGTTGCACCTTCAAATTTCCTATTATTTCTGTGCTTCTGTCAATTATTAGTATAGTTTCTGCTTCATGAAGGTGGTTGCTATTTTATTGGTGTATAGATAATGAAAACTATTAAATATTCATTCTGAAGTTTGAACTTCATTTTTAATTGTTTAATCATTTTCCCCTGATTCTACTGTTCTCTATGGGAGCCATAACTCTTCTAACTTAATGTTTATATTTTTTTGGGTTACCTTTGCCTAGACCTTTATTTTTAACCTTTCCAAATAACTTTGTTATAGGTGTGTCTCTTGTGTGCATCATAAAATTGGGTTTATGAGGCGCTCTTGAAAACTTTCTTTTAATAGGTGAGTCGACTCCATTTATACTTATTGATGTGACTGGTATATTTGGTCTCAAATCTGTAATCTTTTCTAATGTTACCTTTAGTATGTGTATGACATTATGTATTTACTGTGTTTTTCTCTATATGTGATCTGTTTCCTTGGATTATTTCTATACTTTTTAGAAATTAAAAAATAAATTGGCAAGTGGTACTGGTAAAAGAAAAAATAAATATTTTTTTAGAGATGGGTCTTGTTGTGTTGCTCAGTCTGGTCTCCAAGTCCTGGCCTCAAGTGACCCTCCTGCCTCAGCCTCCCTGGTTACTGGGATTACAGACGTGAGCTCCCACACCTGGCTTTTTACATTCTTTAATTGTTTCGTTAAATTGAGATGAAATTCACATAACATAAACTTGACCATCTTAGGAGAGTGATGTTAGCAAGGTGACACAGTAGGAGATACTAGCCTTCATCCCCTCAATAAAAGCAACAATTAAGCAGCAATCCACAAATAAAAAAAGTCTTCAGAGGGCTCAAGAGTCCAATTAAGAATCTGCCCAGCAACAGTGGAGCAATGAATGGAGAATGACCCCCACTGAAAGATGATTGGAGAGACCGCCTATCTGTGGCAAGTTGAGATGGCTAGGAACAAAGAAATTGGGAAGGCCATCATTCAGCCATGCAGTGGGTTCTGTCACAGGCCCCAGTGGGCTGCTCTGCAGAGGACAGCAGAAGCTTCTGCTACTGATGTAACCAACAGCCATCACTGCCATGAACCCCTCAGAAAGGAAGATGCTGCTCTTCACCTTCTAATTTCCCATTAAAACTAGACAGTGTTGTGCCATTGGGGACCAGGACTGTTACTCACCCCTCCAACCCTCGACCTATCCCAGACCCCAGATGGGTAGACACCATGCTCCAGACCCCACTTCCACCATGCTCCAGACCCCACAAGAATCGCTTGAACCCAGGAGGTGGAAGTTGCAGTGAGACAAGATCGTGTCACTGCACTCCAGCCTGGGCAACAGAGCGAGAGTCCATCTGAAAAAAAGAAAAAGGAATCCTGCCATTTGCAACAATGTGAGTAAACCTGGAGGATATTATCCTAAGTGAAATAAGCCAGATACAGAAAGACAAATACACATGATCTCACTTTTATGTGGAATATAGTAATGTAGAACTCATGTACTGCAGTTGACCCCCATTTTCTTCTTTCCCGTAGCCCCTGGCAACCACCAGTCTGCAATGTCTCTGTAGATCTTCCATTGCTTTTCTGAGTGTGTGGTAAAATATACATAACACAAAATTTGCCATTTTAACTGGTTAAGTGTACAATTCAGTGGCATTAATCACATTTGCAATGTTGTGCAGCCATCACTATTATGTCCAAACCTTTTTCATAATCCCAAACAGAAACTCCATACCCATTAAGCAATAATTACCCATTCTCTCCTCCCCTCAGTTCCTGGTAATGTCTATTCTACTTTCCTTCTCTATTAACTTGCCTATTCTAGATACTTCATGGAAGTAGGATCATACAATATATGTCCCTTTTGTCTGGCTTATTTCATTTTGCACAGTGTCTTCAAGGTTGATCCATGTGTAGCCTGTATCAGAATTTCATTCCTTTTTATGGCGAAATGCACCATATGTATACACCATATGTTTTTCAGCATTCATCTGTTGATGGATACTTGTTTCCACTTTGGGGCTATTGTGAATAATGCTGCTATGAACATTCTCATACAAGTATCAGTTTGAGTCCCAGTTTTCAATTATTTTGGGTACATATCTAAAAGTAGAATTGCTGGATCATATGGTCATTCTATGTTTAACTTTTTAAGTAGCTGCCAGACTGTTTTATACAATGGCTGCACCATTTTACACTCCCCACAGCAATGTATGAGGCTTCCAGTTTCTCCACATTCTTGCCAACACTTGTTATTTTCTATGTTCTTCGTTACAGCCATCCTAGTAGGTGTGAGGTGTAATCTCATTACACTTTTAATAATTTCTCTAAGAACTAATAATGTTGAGCATCTTCTCATATGCTTATTGGCCATTTCTATAAGTTCTTTGGAGAAATTTCTATTCAAATCTTTTATTTTGTAGTTTGTGTTTTTGTTGTTGATTTCTAGGAATTCTTCATATATTCCAAGTATTAAACCTTTATCCCTTAATTAGATATATAATTTGCAAAAAAAAAAAAAATCTCCTATTCAGTGGGTTGTCTTTTCACTCCCTGGAAAATGCCTATTTGTTTTTATATTTATGGCATTTTTTATTTTATTCTGCTACTGTTCTTTATAAAGAGAAGTCACCCCTCCCCTTTCCTTACTTGCACATATTCTATGTGATTTGTTAGCTGTAAGTCATATCTTTTAACTCCATTTTCTATTTGGCAATTACTAAATTTATTTTACACATCCTTTTTTCTCTCTCTCCTCCCAGGTTTCCGGTTTTGCTGTTTCTTTGAATATATAAAAGTTTTATATTTTTCCACCATTCTTGTCTTTATACTTGTCTTAGTCTTTAAAGATTAATAAAGTCAGTGCTCACTAAGAGATGTTTTGTTAACATTTCCATGATGCTCTCTTGTTTGGATAAAGTTCATGTTCAAGTAGATTTCTTAGGTGGGGCTCCTGAATGTTGTACTTATGTCCTGCATTTTCAAAATGTTTTCTATACCTTTAATATTGGAAGGACAGTTTGGCTGAATATAAAATCCTTGGCCCACATTTTCTTGAACTGAAAAATAAAATGCTCTACTTTTGTTTTGCTTTGGATGTTGCTCTCAGGACACCTAATGCCAAACTGATTTCCTCTTTTGTAACAGCTTGGCTTTTAACCACGAGAACTAAAGGATTTTTTCTCCCTCATCAAATGTGTTTATTTTACTGAGATATCTCATGGTTGGCTATTCTAGTTCAATATTTCCAGGTCCACAGTAGATCCTTTCAATATGTATAGTTAGTTCTTTAAGAAATATTTGTTTGTATTATATTAAATACTAGTGCTGTTCTTTTTCCATTTTCTGAAACTTCTGTTGTTACATGTATGTTGAGTCTCTTTTGCTGACCTTCTATAGCTATCTGTATTTCTCTTGGGCCCCTTTACCTCTTTCTTTATTTTCTTTGTTTTCACTATATTTATTCCTCTATTCAGTGTTGCTTATGTTTTTAATAAATGTTTTTTCTTGTAATCTAAACTTTTGAGATAATTTTCCTTTTTTTCCCTTAGTTTGGTCGACTCTTATTTCACAATTTTTTTTTTCCTAATTTCTTGGAACATCTTGAGATGACTTTCATATCTTCAAATGTTCATTCAGGTATAGTTATGATATTTGATGCTGGTCAAAAGGTGAGTTTTCCCTGCTTTTTTAAAAGGAGAGGGAGGAGGAGGACTAGAAAACCTCAGTCAGATTTCACTGTGTGTTTTCTTTTTACAGTACCTTTGTATGTACATCGGCTGTAATTTTCTGTTATTTGAAATACATTATGTTATTTTCATAGATGAGTAACAACAAGTGATTATTTTAAAGGTGTAAGGACTTTGCATGGCTTACTAGGTTTTTTTTTTCTTTTTGTTTTTTTGAGACAGAATCTCACCCTGTTGCCCAGACTGGAGTGCAGTGGCGTGATCTCGGTTTACGCCAACCTCTGCCTCCAGAGTTCAAGCAATTCTCCTGCCTCAGCATCCTGAGTAGCTGAGATTATAGGCACCCACCACCACACCAGGCTATTTTTTGCAGAGACAGGGTTTCACCATGTTGGCCAGCCTGGCCTCAAGCTCCTGACCTCAGGTGATCCACCTACTTTGGCCCCCCAAAGTGCTGGGATTACAGGTGTGAGCCCCCACACCGGGCTACTTTTGTCTTAAGACAAGGGTATGCAGAACTTACTTCACTGTGTCATTTTTAGTACCAACTGAGTTAATGCATATAGAATTCCTAGCACATAGCAAGTGCTCAGCAAATTCTCTTTTTACTGTTGATGTTATTCTGTTCATGTTGTGAGTCTTCCCTACACTGGATGCTGTCACAGGATCCTCATGCATCAAAGGTCCCCTGGCAGCGGGAGCTCATTTGAGTTTCAGTTCTAGATTCTCTCTTTAGTAGCACATATCCCAGCACTATTTCACTTCCCAATTCAAGTTTGATGAGCAGTCATTTTTACCATTTCTAGAAATCCTTTTTGTAATATTCTGATCTTTTCCCACTGAAAATAAATGCTTCTTCAAAAGCAATTAATCATAGAAGCAGATGGTGCAGTAACGGTTATAAATGACTTGTGGGTCCCAGCAGGAGGGCTGGGATGGTGGCTCCGCCTCTCACTCAGCCTGCGCTGTCTGCATGCGGTCGCTGTGCCGTTTGGTATTTTATAAGATTCATTCTTCCACACGGAGCTGCTTTTCCTTTCTTCCACTTTGCATTTTTCGTTCCCCTTTTCCTGATATCTCATTCGTTTCTTGCACCCTCTCTCTCTCTCCCTGTTGTTACCATCTGCCCTGTCTTGCACCCTTGACCACAAATAGGTGTGTGTAATTTAAATGGATAGCTTCCGTTTACAACATCTCTCTTCCCAGATTGGAGTTAATATATGTCCCTCATTCAGTTTCTTCTTTTTTCCGGCTTCACTTACTAAACCATCACTGTCTCAGGTATGGACTATATAACAGGTAATGCATTCTGGCCAAATGACTCACTTAGGATGAGGCACTGAGGAAAAACTGATCCTTAGATCTCAAGCCTTTAATGAACAATGTTTATTCTTTTATCACCCCTCAAGCATAATGGCCTATGCTTTGCAAGGGGCAGTTGTGGCAACACAGAAATGAAGAATACTCACGTATTATTGCTTAAGAATGCACAAAAGTCATTCCAGTCCAGCTTCCTACTTTTGCACAGGAACCGCTCTTCATATCTCATTCTCCAGCTCTCAAGAGGGTGCCTACTATACAGAGTTGCTGGGCAATGTGGTAGGCTGAATAATGGTCCCCAAAGATATTCAGGTCCTAATCCCTAGAACCTGTGAACGTTATCTCATATGGCAAAAGGGGTTTGCAGTTGTGACTAAATTAAGGATCCTGAGATGGGAGGATAATCCTGGATTAGTTGGGTGGGCCGAATATAAATTCAGGGATTCTTCTGAGACAGAAGCAGGAGCTCAGAGAGGAAGTAGGACATGTAATAATTAAAGCAGAAGTTGGAATGAGGAAGGGATCAGAACCAAGGAATTCAGGTGGCCTCCAGAAGCCAGAAAAGGCATGAAACAGATTCTGCTGTTAAAACTGATTTGGGACTTCTAGTTCCCAGAACAGCAAGACAATAAATACGTGTTGTTTTAAGCCACTGTGTTGGTGGTAACTTGTTAAGGCAACAATAGGAAATGAATACAGGCAACAGTACTTACCTCTTCACAAGGTTTATTTGCTCTTCACTTAACTTTTTTTTCATAGAGACAGGGTCTCCCTCTATTGCCCAGGCTGATCTTGAACACCAGGCCTCAAACGATCCTCCTGCCTTGATTTCCCAAAATGTAGGGATTACAAGTGTAAGTCACCATGCCCAGACTTAACATTTAACTCCAGACACATGGGATTTGCTCAAGTTTGCAAAGATGGTTAGAGACAAAGTGGTTGTTAGAACTAGGGGGACCATATATATCAGTTAGCTTCTGATAAATAAATAACAAGTGACCTCAATCTTACTGGTTTAAAACAATAAAAATGTACTTTGCTAACAATTCCATGGATCATAAATTGAAGCTAGGTTCACCTGGATGATTTCTGTGCTATTGACTTAGTTCATCTAGGCATCTGCAATAAGTTACCAGGTCATCTGGAGGTTGGGTGGCCTGTGTTAGCCTCAGCTAGTAGGATTTGTTTGTACTCCACATGGTCCCTCAGGTTCCAGCAGGCCTGCTCAGGCATGTTCACGTGACAGCTGGGCAGACTTCCAAGAGAAACTGTAAAAACAGGCAAGGTATGTGGCAGCCTTGGCTAGGAACTGGCACATCACATCCACTATGGGTTTTTTTTTTTGTCATTGTTTTTTGTTTGTTTGTTTTTTAGACAGAGTCTCACTCTGTCACCCAGGCTGGAGTTCAGTGGCATGATTTTGACTCACTGCAACATCCACCACCAAGGTTCAAGTGATTCTCCTGCCTCAGCCTCCCAAGTAGCTGGGATTACAGTCATGCACCACCACGCCTGGCTAATTTTTGTATTTTTAGTAGAGATGAGGTATTGGCATATGGCCAGGCTGGTCTCAAATTCCTGGGCTTAAAGCGATCCGCTTGTCTTGGCCTCCCAAAGTGCTGGGATTACAGGTGTGAGCCACCACACCTGGCCACTTCCACTTAGTTTTATTGGCCAACATTAAGTCATAAGACAAGTCCAGATTCAAAGCAAAGGAAAAAGATCCCACCTTTTGATGAAGAAGCTGAGAAGTCTCATTGGAGAAGATGTTGATTCAGGGAGGAGGAGCCGTGTTTGTCATATTTCCTGTCACATGATTTACTTCTTAAACTGGTTCACTTTTGAGAATGAAAGGTAACGTAATTTTTTAGAATTACATGAAGCCAACAGATAGAAACTAAGACTGTCCCAGGTATTAGGGTATTAGGACCCAAGTCTCCTGACTCTCAGCCCAAGGCTCTTTCTACTTCCCCACACTGCAGCATGATGCTACTTTTTTTTTTCTTTTTTCTTTTTTCTTTTTTTTTTATTTGCTATGGAGTCTAACTCTGTCACCAGGCTGGAGTGCAGTGGCACAATCTCGGCTCACTGCAACCTCCGCCTCCCAGGTTCAAGCTATTCTCCTGCCTCAGCCTCCCAAGTAGCTGGGACTACAGGCACATGCCACCACGCCCAGCTAATTTTTATATTTTTAGGAGAGATGGGATTTCACCATGTTGGCCAGGATAGTCTCGATCTCTTGACCTTGTGATCCACCGACCTTGGCCTCTCACAGTGCTGGGATTACAGGCGTAAACCACTGCACCCAGCCAATGCTACTTTTATAACACTGGAAAGACACCACAGAAACTTGCAGAAGATAGAGGTCAAATCTGAGTTCAAACCAATGAGTAGCATAAATAATATTCCTGGTGCACAGGTAAATACCCATAAATAATTTGTTTTCCCATTTCTCTCTGTAACCCAAGTATCTTCTTTAAAACCCTTCCCTGAGGGCTTTTGCCCATCTGAACAGTTATCAAATGCATCACTGTCAACAAAGATAGATGATGCTCTAAGTTTGGCTAAGTTTGGTGCTAGCTGTATGGAATTGTGTGTGTGTGTGTGTGTGTGTGTGTGTGTGTGTTTTCTATTTGAACATGCATTTTATAAATATATACATAAAATGAAAATAATTTCCAGAGCTCCCAACTGAAGCTTTTCATCTAAGCATGTATGGATGGAGTTCACCTCTATGACTTTAAACCTTGTCATAGATTTCTCTTGACCTGAACTGCAGGGCATCTGGCCTCCTTTTCCAATTTTGCCAAGCCTCCTAAAAGCTTATTTCAAAAGCTTATTGTATAGCTTGGTTTATAAAAAGCACTGTTTTTCCTTCAAATAATACAGTGTTTTTGAAACAGAGAATTTTTCCATCGACTTTAGAAACTTTTGTACTATGGTTTAAAGTCATAAGCTGGGGCGTTTTGGAACTCATTTGAAAACCTAGAAATCCTAACGTATGTGTGGTGCCTTTTTAATAACATCCCAGCAGGCAGGCCAGTGGGCGTTTTCTCTGTTCTTGGAGAGACCACTTAGTTGAGAGTAGCTAATATATTTGGTTTCACCACTTGCATTTTAGCATCCCCAGATCAAATCTCCATTTGATCAGTTTCCCCATTGATGCAGTCTAGAGCCCTCTGCTTAACTTTGCAGCCCCTTTAGAACCAGGCCTTACCTGCATGTCCTGCCGTTTCCTTGCAGCTCTGCGATACATCATCTGCCAGCCCGTGAGGTTCATTCTCCTACTTTCCCCTAAACATGCAGTTCCTGAGAAACACATCTCATCCCTCCTCCAGTGGTGAAAGAAAGAGTGCAGGTGACAGTGACAAGGGAGACTGCTGCTACACCGTCACCAGGTGGGATGGGGGTAGGCAGCCTGTGTCTTCACACACAAATGCCTATTGTCTCCGTTTGGGTGGCTAGCATGCGAGGCCACATGCTCTGCAGTAAGACAGCGACCGACCTGTCCTCTTGGTTAGACTGTGCACTAACCATCTGCAATGCTGTGCACACCCTAAATTACATCTTTGGTTCATCAGCTCTCTCCTTACCCTTGATCCCACCCCTTGCTGCTGCCAATTACAAGCATGAGTGTCCTGCTTACTCCCCAGTGTCTTATTTTTGCACTGTTTAAAGTATAATTTATATTCAAATAATATTCACATCATAAGTGTACAGCTCCATAAATTTTTATGGACTGAATGCATCCATGTAACCAGCATCCCAAATGAGGCAGAATATTACCTGCATCCCCTAAGTCTCACCATGGTACTTCCTTCTATCCCCTCACTTCCAACAGTAAGTACTATCCTGACTTCAAATACCAAAGATTTGTTTTGCCTGTTTTCAAACCTCATAATGGGAAATCACACAGTGAATACTCTTCTGTGCCTGGTTCCTTTCTCTTTTTTTGAGTCAGGTTCTCACTCTGTCACCCAGCGCGGAGAGCTGTGGTGTGATCTTGGCTCACTGCAGTCTCGACTTTCTGGGCTTAAGCAATCCTCCCACCTCAGCCTCCCAAGTAGCTGGGACCACAGGGGCATGCCTCTGCACCCAGCTAATTTTTAAAAATATTTTTGTAGAAATGGGATCTATGTTGCCCAAGCTCTTGGACTCAAGCAATCCCTCCCATGTGGGTCTCCCAAAGTGTTGGGATTACAGGTGTGAGCCACCACACCTGATCAGGCGTCCTTCGCTCAATATTATGTTGTTGAGCCTCAGCCGTGTTGCTGTACGTAGTTGCAGGTTGTTCACCCTTTTTACTTCATAATATTCCTCCGTTTAAAGATGCCACGATGCATTTACCCACTTTGTTGTTGGGCATTTCCAGTTTGGGTTTTTTTTAAGAAGTGCTGCTATGAGCATTCTTTTATTTCTGGTGAACCTATCTATACCTTTTTGTTGGGTGTGTGCCTAGGAGTCAGATTTCTAGGGCCATGAGGCCTAGGCCTATTCGGTTTTAGTAGATACTGCAGAATAGTTTCCTAGGGTGGAAACTATTACACACAGCAGTGAGTGAGTTTCCGGTTTGCTCCACATCCTCTTTAACAGTATTTTCTATCTTTTCACTTTAACCATTTGGTGGAAGTGTAGTAGTATGACCATTGTTTCCATTTTAATTTCCCTGTTGACTAATGAAATTCAGGGAATTGGATTTTGTTGTTGTTGTTGTTGTTTGAGACAGGGTCTCACTTTGTTGCCCAGGCTGGAGCGCAATAGTGCAACCATAGCTCACTGCAGCCTTCAAGTCTTGGGCTCAAGTGACCCTCCCACCTCAGACTTGCAAGTAGCTGAAATTACAGGCATGCACCACCACACCTGGCTGATTTTTTTTATTTTTTGTAGAGATGGTGTCTCACTTTGTTGCCCAGGCTGGACTCAAACTCTTGGGCCCAAGCAATTCTCCCACCTTGGCCTCCCACAGTGCTGGGATTACAGGTATGAGCCACCTCAACTGGACAGGATCGGATGTTGTAAGCCCACAGCCCAGTGCTCCAGGGGGTCCCATGGAGACCCAGCTAGTTTTCCACAGAGGCCTGGCCCTTACCTACTGTCTGTTGAGTATGGGGCTTCCCACCCAGGCAGCTTCACGGGAGTGGAGGGGCTAGGTTCTGGGGATAGCACAGTTACAGCTGATGGAGTCAATTCTCAAAATAGTCAAAAATTCATGGCTGTCATGAAAATTTAAACACTCTTCCTCAGCTCTCTGGAACTTTGATCAAAGATGCTAATGTTTGACTGATGTGCTTGGTGCAGGGTTGTTCACCACTGGGATAAAGAGCTTATGAGCAACGAATTTGCCAAAAAAAAACTGGGCATTGGGCTGTGGTTGGAGAAGCCCATACTCACATTGCACACCTCAGGGAGCCCTGAATCATCTGGCACTTCCTGGCAGGCCACTGTTCCTGTGGCCTCTGGGTGGGAGGCCCATGCAAGACCCAAAGTCCCTTCCAGAGAGACTAGCCACCCAAGTGCAATTCTCCTCTCAAATTTCTTACCATCCATGAGAGTCCTGTAGACTCAGAGCCTCTCTTAATTGAAACAATTAGAAGTCTCTCTGTGGAAACGTACAAGCTTTTATTTATTTATTTATTTTGAGACGGAGTCTTGCTCTGTCACACAGGCTGGAGTGCAGTGGCGCAAGCTTGGCTTACTGGAACCCCCACCTGTTGGGGTCAAGTGATTCTCCTGCCTCAGCCTCCCAAGTAGCTGAGATTATAGGCATCTGCCACCATATCCAGCTAATTTTTGTATTTTTAGTAGAGATGAGGTTTCGCCATGTTGGCCAGGCTGGTTTCAAATTCCTAACATCAGGTGATCACCCTTCCTAGTGCAGGGTTGTTCGCCATCAGGATAAAGTGCTTTTGAGCAGTGAGTTTGTCAACATGCAGGAAAGGAGGAGGAAGAAAGGCAAAGTCTATATCCTTCCCAATTTCAGCATCAGCCCCTGAACAGCTGAGAGTTAACTGCCTTCACTCTGTATATTCCCCTTTCTTGCAGTAGTTTTTGTCATTTTTCAAAGGCATAACCCCCTGGTTGGGCCCACACTGATTGAGAACATGTCTGTCTCCCTTACAAGAAAGAGGGCATGGTGCCAGGGCCTCGTGACACCCCCAGTTTCCACTCCCCCACTTCCAGGCTGGTTCATTTCTCTTCTCTTTGCCCTTTGGCTTTTCTCTTCTTCAGAAATTTCAATTTTCCTTGTACCGAACGTATTAAAATTTAACAGTCCCAGAATCTCCGTCTGCAACACGTGATAGCTTTCCCGATAACTGCATTTTCCTCTGTCATTGACAAGGCCATTTTCAAAGTCACCCTGAACCATGAACAATTCTCACATAATGGTTATTTGATTCTGTTTGCACACTGACATTTTTGTCCTTTTGTCTCCCTGAGTCTGCTTTCTTTGGCCTACTACTAAAAATATTATAATATGAGAAATAATAGTAACGTAGGACCTTTTAAATTTTCTCTAGGAAGAGGCCAATGCTGGAGAGTGAATACTTGATAACTCATATCCCCCCGTCCCCATCCCACGCCACCCCATCTCTCTCAGCTCCTCACCAAGTGGCTTCCAAGGACGGAGATGAGGATGAGAAGGCCGCATCTCTGGCTTCTGCTTTGCTGAGTGTGCTGTGGCAGTCAGTGGCGATCTGGGGAGCTGTGTGAGGATAGAAGGGAAGAAATATGGGATAGGTTTTGCTGGAAGGGGTCTTCAGGAAATGAAGAGCGATGTTGAAAGAAAGGTTGTGTGAGATTTTGCTATCCAGGGTGTGATTTCCTGATTTCCACCCCACCCCACCCCTGCCAAATCTCTTGTTTATTTATTTATTTATTTAGTTGGAGTCTTGCTCTGTCGCCCAAGCTGGAGTGCAGTGACATGATCTTGTCTCACTGCAACCTCTGCTTCCCAGGTTCAAGCAATTCTTCTGCTTCAGCCTCCCTAGTAGCTGAGATTGCAGGCACCTGCCACCACACCTGGCTAATTTTTGTATTTTTAGTAGAGATGGGATTTTACCATGTTGGCCAGGCTGGTCTTGAACTCCTGACCTCAGGTGGTCTGCCCTCCTTGGCCTCCTAAAGTGCTGGGATTACAGGCGTGAGCCACCATGCCTGGCCAGATCTCTTATTTAGTTTCATGATTAATGTGTGGGAGAGTGGGGCACCTATTCTAGGGAAATGCCTTCATGCAAGGTGTGACTTCAGGGTGAGCAAAGACCATGAGTCCAGGAGAACTAAGACCTGCCCCAGCCGCTCTGCTCCAGTTAGTTTAAAACCCCCTCGTTCAATGTGTGAGCAGGGAACACGAAGTGCTCTGGGACTCTGGGATATAGGAGTTAGTCTAAGATGAGAAAACTATCACCATCTCCTCGGGGTCTCGTCTACACAGGGAGCCCCTGAGCACTCTCTGGTCCCCTCAAACCTGAGTGTGCTGTGAGGTTTGACAGGTGTCATCTCTGCGATTTCTAAAAGATTCCCACTAAAGGATGCTTTGTGAAAGGCCGATTTTCCTTATCAGACACAAATCACCTAAGTCTCTCCTTGTACTCAGATGGCTGGATTTGGTTTATATTATCTCTCTGTGACTTTCTCTTGAAGAGCTCTGTGCGTGCTGCCAAAACGAAAATGAACAATGTCAGTGCTGTGATGTCCAGTTGAGCTGTGACCTGGATTCTGGTCTCAGATACACAGAAGCAACTGAAAGCTGAGAACGAGGGGCCGCCAGTGGCTGGGCTCGGGTGGGAGGGTTGAATTACTTGAGCCCATCCCTTGAAAAGCGAGTCTACCATCTCCAGTGGGAGCTCATCAACTCCTGGCAAGAAGAATGTCCCTGGGCATGGGAGGCAGAGATCAGCTGTCCAAGATGGCAGTCCTCCCTGGTGAGCCCACACCTCCACCTGCGGCGCTGCAGGCTGTGAAGAAAGGTGAGTGAGATGACAGCGCTGCGGCTGCTCCAGAGAGCAGGCTGTGGGGCCCATCTGGCCTCAGCCCGCACACCTCTCACTCCCTGCTCATTTGGTGCCAACGCTTGTCAGTGAAAGGAAATGAGAAAATCACCTCGGAATTAAAAGACCAATAACAGTCAACCTTGAAGTGTCAGGCTGAAGACTCTTTTGGAAATACAGGTGGAGGATCCCTTCTTCGGAATGCTTGGAACCAGAAGTATTTTGGATTTTGGACTTTTTTAGATTTTTTAGTATTATCATTATACTTACTAACTGAGCATCTCAGATCTAAAAACCTAAAATCCAAAATGGTCGGATGTACTTTTTTTGTTTTTTTGTTTTTGTTTTTGAGCATCATGTCTGCACTCAAAAAGTTTTGCATTTTGGAACATTTTGGATTTTTGGATTTTTGATGCTAAAACCTGTATTAGTTTGAACCCTACAAAATTGCCAGTGTTGGTCATTTTCAGTCAGCAAAAATGTCAATTTCATATGGTTCAAACTGACATGAAAATGATTCCCCTTCCAAGGCTTCCCACTGCATTTGGAACAAAGACCAATATTCTTTTTCCTTTTTCTTTTTCTTTTTTTTTTATAGAGACAGGGTCTTCCTCTGTTGCCCAGGCTGTAGTGCGCTGGTGCCATCATAGCTGACTGCAGCCTTGAACTCCTGAGCTTAAGCAATCCTCCCGCCTCAGCCTCCTTAGTAGCTCGGACTATAAGTGCATGCCATCAGGCCTGGCTAATTATTCTAGTTTTTGGAGAGACAGTATCTTACTACATTGTCCAGGCTACTCATGAACTTCTGGGCTCAAGCAATCTTACTGTCTCAGCCTCCCAAAGTGCTGGGATTACAGGTGTGATTGGCCCAAGAACAAATATTCCTGACTAAGCCCACCTGGCTCCCCCACCTGCCTGTCTGGCCTCTCGGCTATACTTTCTGATGCTGTCAATCTCCTAACAACCTCACCACCTCTTAGCCTTGCTCATTCTATGCCTGTCCTGGAGGATCCCCTCTCTTCCCCAAGTAACTCATCCTTCAGATATTTGTTCGAATGTCAGTTTCATGGGACCAGCCTCTTTTCTGACCAGGCTCTTCTGCTCCTCAGTGTACTCAGAGCAACTTCACTTTCCCTAGGAGGTATGATCCCAGCTTGTACTGATGGGTCAGTATCAGTGAGGAATGCTTGCCTCTCCCCCAAAGGGGCTTATAGCAAGACACCTGGCAGCCCTTCCCTGTGATTCATTTCGTGGAAGGTTTGCCTTGTTGACACATGTTTGAATGCTCTGTGTTGATGTACTTATTTGCTTGACCATATGATAAGGCATTTTGCATTCTCTGTTCAATAGGAACCTTAGCAGCAGCCCTCAGACCATGAGACTCAGAGAAAGTAATCAGAGGGCTGAGCCTGGCTCCCTGTCTAGACTTCTGATGGCACCTCACTAGACTGAGTCCTGGAGACAGGAACTGCTTGCCGATCACTGCACAGGACATGAGGGAGGACAGTGGTAAGTGCAATGAACACAGTAGACACTCAACAAATATTTGTGATTTAATGCATGAAACCTCAAGACAAGAGAGGTAAAAGCTTTATTACCTTTAGGCTCAAAATCCCTTTACCCTAGGAAAACTTCCCCAGCCCCAAGGGCCCATGCAATTTCCCTCTGCTCACAGCTCGCAGTCTCCTGCCACTCACTCTTTTCTTCCTGGCTCTCAGGGGCTGGCATGAGGCCAGTGTAAAAGCCCATGAATGAACTTTCTTTCTTCACTGGAGAAAACCATTCAGAATGCTCTAGAGATCACTGGGGTCCTCCCACTTCATTCTTATTTTCAGGCTGCTGGAAACATTTAGTTCACAACTGATTTGCTGTTCTGGGGTGCTCAGTTGAGCTCCAGTGAGCAACCTGGCTTGTTCAGCTCAAGGGATCTGCCTGCGTCAACCTCCCAAAGTGCTGGAATTCTAATTACATGAGCCACCGCACCCAAGCCCCAGTTTTCAGAATTCTTGAATTCTACCCCTGGGGGTCTCTTCTCTACAAGTCCCGGATGAACAACAAAGTGGTAGTTTACAGTCACTGGGGGCACCTGGAAGTTCTGTGCTTGTGATTTTAACAGTGGGATGGTTTATTATTAGTATTCTACTTCTACCAATTAGCTATATTATTTTATTTGTTACCCAGAATAGAGTTTGGAGTGAGTGTAAGCAGAGGGCACATTGGTGTCTTAAACTTCCTCAGCTCCAGCCAGTGTTCAGAGGACATAGGCAGCCAGGACGCATCTCGTGGGGCTGCACTGGGGGTTACGGACGGCACCTGTCTGATTGTCTATGTCATCATGTACAGGCTGCTACGATCCAAATGGCATGGTTTGGGAGAACTCTGAGTTATCCCCAATTCTTCCCTTTCACTTCTAAGAAGCATGCAGCAATTTGTTGCCATTCTTCTATTCTTTTATCTTATGATTTTCTTTCCTCTAAGATTCAAATTCCTTGTTGAATGAGGAGATGAGGAGACATATAAGCCTTATCAATAATTTGTAGCATCTGTAGATTGCACAAATGAAGGCTCAAAGCTGAATTGATGGTTTCTGGGGACAGGACTTTTCCATGCAAGCTCAACTATCTATTTATTCTTCATGTCAACATGTGCCTTTGAGAAGTGGTAAGGTCAACTCTCAGGCCCAGCTAAAGTTTATGTGCACAATGGCCAGCAGTGGAAAATTCAGTGGGAGATAAATGGGTGCCATGCAGAGGTGTGAATTCCAGACCTCTCCTGCTCAGCTGACTCCTGGGGCAGGGAATGTGTGCTTTGCTGTGCAGCTGAAACCTAGAGACTCTAAAATGGCATCCGCCAGAAGACGTGCATTTCAAGAGGAGGTTGGTGGTCAATCCAGCCAACTGCTGCTTCATGGTCAGGAAGGACGAAGATGCAAAATGTTCTGATTTATCATCAGGCCTTTCTCCTGCACAACGGTTTTTTTCATTAAATTTGGGCAATGTGGTTTTCAAGGTTTTTTTTAATGCAGGTTTATTAAAATTTACTCATTTTAATTTTTTTTTCTTTTTTCTTTTTATTTTTTTGAGACAGCATCTCACTCTGTTGCCCAGTCTGGAGTGCAGGGTCACGCTGTCAGCCTTGACTTCCTGGGCTCAAGCAATCCTCGCACTTCACCCTCCAAAGTGGCTGGAACCACGGACACACACCACCACACCTGGCTAATTTTTTGTATTTTTAGTAGAGACAAGGTTTTAGTATATTGCCCAGACTGGTCTCAAACTCCTGGCCTCAAGAGATCCTCCCACCTCAGTCTCCTGAAGTGTTGGGATTACAGTCCTGAGCCAACACATCTGGCCAAATTTACCCTTTTGGTGTGAAGGAGTTTCAAAAAACATGCGCAGTCAGGAAATACTACAATTTACAAAACCATGTGTCAGGTCATGTAAACATTTCTTTGATGGAAATCAAAGTAGAAGATTTCTGTCACCCAAAAAATGTCCTTTGGTCCCTGACAATACTGATCTGGTTTTTTTCCCTGTAGTTTTGCCTTTTCCGGAATGCCACGGAAGTAGAATCATACAGCTTACAATCCTTTGAGTCTGCCTTCCTTCACATCACATAACGCCTTTGAGACTCATTCAAGTTGCTGCACCTATAACTGCTTCACTCCTTTCTAAAGCTGAGTGGTAATCTAGTCTATGGAAGTTCCTCAATTTGTTTAGCCATTCACAGATTAACAGATAGTTTGTTGTTTTGTGTTCTGAGCTATTGCAAATAGAGATGCTATAAATATTTGTGTACAGGGTTTTGGGCAAACATATGCTTTCATCTCACTTGGTTAAATACCTTGGAGTAGAATTGTTGGGTCACATGCTAAACAGAAAAGAAAATTGTTTTCTTTTTTTAATGGTATAATTCTGCCAGGTAATTCCAGCACTTTGGGAGGCCGAGGCGGGTGGATTACAAAGTCAGGAGATTCAGACCATCCTGGTTAACACGGTGAAATCCCATCTCTACTAAAAATAAAAAAAATTAGACTGGTGTGATGGCATGTGCCTGTAGTCCCAGCTACTTGGGAGGCTGAGGCGGGAGAATCACTTGAACCTGGGAGGCAGAGGTTGTAGTGAGCCGCAATCACACCACTGCACTCCAGCCTAGGTGACAGAGTGAGGCTCCATCCAAAAAAAAAAAAAAAAAAAATCAGCTACTGCAGGATCTTTCGCTTTTAGAATACTACACACAAATAAGCTATAATATTTTTTCTTAATTTAATGCTGTTTGCCTTAATAAGATTTCATATCTGAAGCTATATTTTTTGAAATTATATTGTTAATATGTTTACATGTTGTTTTGTGGAGGGCCAAAATTCTATGTCAACAGCACATTGAGTAGGGCTGGACACATAGTAACCACATGGTAAATAGTTGTGAACAAATGAATGTATTAATGTGTGTTTCACTCCCACTTTCTTTTTAATCGTATTTGTTCAATTTGTTTTTGTCCATTCTTTTATTTTGAATCAACGTCTCTCTGATTTATAGTGGTTATTGGAATTTACCACCAATTAGAGGGGCTTTGTTTTTTTAGTAGGGAAATTTTATTCATTCTGATGTTGTTATGGGTACCCTCACTTAGGTTACCTGCTTTAATTCTTCCCTTCTTATTTGTTTATCTCTCTCTCCTTTATCTCTCTTTCTCTTCTCCTCTCTCCCCCTCTCTCACCTCTCTCCTCTCTCCCCTCCCCTCTTCTCCCCTCCCCTCCTCCTCCCTCCCCTTTCCTTCCTTCCCCTCTCCTCTCCTCTCCTTTTTCTTCTTCCCCCTCTCTGCTACTCTCTCTCCTCTCTCTCTTCTCTCTAGAAGCCTTGGGCAGAGACTATGAGGTTTTCTAGGTATAGAATCATATAATCTGTGAGGAGAGATAGATAGTATGATTTCCTTTCTTCCTATTTGGATGCCTTTTATTTTTTTTTCTCTTGCCTGATTGCTCTGGCTAGGACATCCAGTACTATGTTGAATAAGAGTGGTGAGAGTGTCATACTTTGTGTGTGTGTGTGTACATATATACACACACATATATACACATGTGTGTATATGTGTATATATACATATGTGTATATATGTATACACACATATATACATATACATATATGTGTGTATACGTATGTGTGTGTATACATATATACATGTGTATACATATGTGTGTATACATATATACATATACGTGTATATACATATATGTGTACACATATATATATACACACACCCAAGTATACATATATGTATATTTGTTATACAGAAAGAAAAAATAGAGAGAGTAAATAGGATAGAATAGGGGTTATTTAATCTAGGTTTACTTAAAACTGTAGCCAAGACTTATGTGGCATCCTTGTCTTGTTCCAGTTCTCAAGGGGAATTCTTTTGTATTTTGCCCACTCAGTGTTGTTGGCTGTGGATCTGTCATAGATGGTTCTTCTTATTTTTATGTACCTTCTATGCCTAGTTTGCTGAGTGTTTTTAACATGAAGAGATGTTGAATTTTATTGAAAGCCTTTTCTGCATCTATTGAGATGATCATGTGGTTTTTGTTTTGAGTTCTGTTTATGTAATGAATCACAGTTTTTGGTCTGTGTATGTTAAACCAACTTTTTGTCCTAAGAATAAAGCCTACTTGATTGTGATGGATTTGTTTTTTGAGGTGCTGCCAGGTTCCATTTGCCAGTATTTTGCTGAGGATTTTTGTGTCTATTTTTATCAAGGATATTGACCTGAAGTTTTCTTTTTAACTATTTTAGATACTTTCTGTGGGTGGAATCATGCAGTGTTTTTCTGTGACTGGCTTCTTTCACTTTGCATCATATCCTCAGGTTCACTTGTGTTGTCACAAATGGCAGGATTTCTTTCTTCTCAGAAAGCTGGATAATATTTTGGGGTGTGTGTGTGTGTATGTAATAGATGTGTGTATATATGTAATATATGTGTGTATACACACACATATATATATATAGATCATATTTTCTTTATGCATTCATCTGTTGATGGACATTGAAGTTGTTTCTATATCTTAGTTATTGTGAATAATGCTATAATGAACATGGGGTTGCAGACAGTTTTTGGAATCCTGATTTCTATTCTTCTGGAGATGTACACTCAGAAATGGGATTTCTGGAACACATGTCAGTTCTAATTTTAATGTTTTGGAAACCTAAATACTGTTTGCCATAGTGGCTGTACCATCCCACATTCCTACTTACAGACTACAAGAGTTCCAGGTTCCCCACGTCTTCCCCAACACTTGTTACCCTTTGTTTCTTGATGACAGCCATTCTCAAAGATGTGAGGATATCTGGTATTTTCAAGAGTTCAGTAGTATTGAAATGTCACCGAAACAGAGGGACCATGGCCCTGGAAGCACATCAGACAGAGAAGGGAAGCTGCACCAAGGAGCATGATTCTCACCTCCAGCAAGCTTGTAAGTTTTCCCCTCGTAGGATCTTGGAGAATCCATCTCAAGCAGCTGGGCAGATTTAAAATTAGTCTTATTATTAATTCGCCTTTCAGAAGTATGTAATTTCAAAACCAATTTGGAATAGATCTTGTTAATGAGAATAGCATTAAATAGTCAGATGCCACTGTGAATGTCATCTTCCATAGTGGCTCTCTGAAAAACTGATGGGTATGCAATGAGTTTGATCTAATTATCCCACATTTTATTCATAAATCATAACATCACTTTGTGCTCTTTAAATATACACAACTGTAATTTGTCAATTTGCAATTAAAAGTAAAAACAACAACAAAAGAAGAAATGGATATGTACTGTTAGGGGGAAGCATAGTATTTCTTCTTTGGTAAAGGGACTTTTATTTTTTCGGTCTGTTTCCATCTGGGAGAGTCAACATTTTAAAATTACAGATTTGTTTGCATGTATGCAGTGGCCTTGCTTCCCCCTTCTAACATTTCTTTTTCAACCCTCTATCCCTATGTCCTGGTTCTGTTGATTTCCTAAGTCCTTTGTGATTTATACTCTCTATTTATATTAGTCTGTTTTCACACTGCTGATAAAGACATACCCGAGACTGGGTAATTTAGATAGAAAAAGGGGTTTAATGGACTCAGTTCCACGTGGCTGGAGAGGCCTCACAATCATGGCAAAAAGCAAGTCACATCTTACATGGCAGCAGATGAGAGAAAACGAGAGCCAAGCAAAAGGGGAAACTCCTTATTAACATTTGTTAGGTCCTTGCCTGGGCTTCTAGGGGAGCAGAAGAATGAACAAAATGGGATTTATTTAGATCTGATGGTTATTAAACCATCAGATCTCGTGAGACTTATTCACCACCATGAGAACGGTGTTGGAGAAACCACCCTCATGATTCAATTATCTCCCACCGGCTTTCTCCCACAATACGTGGGAATTATGGGAGTACGATTCAAGATGAAATTTGGGTGGGGAACCAGCCAAACCATATCACAATTGAATTCCATTCACATAGTTTCTGAACACTCCCCAGACTTTTCTTATCAGTGGGGATACAGAAGTGACTAAGACCACAGCCCCTGCTCTGGAATTGTGACAAGTGTGGTGAAAAGACATCTATATTCAGGGGCCACCAGGGAAGTGTTGGCTTGGAGCCTGGGCGAAGGGCACCCCTGGTAAAGGATAGAGCATGACCAAGCACAGCCAGTTAAGAGCTTCAGCTCTGGAATTAGACACACCTGTTCTGAATTCCTGCCCCGCCACTTCCTGTGTGAATTGGGCAAAGGACGTAACATTTCTTATGGTGACTGTGAAATCATGATGGGAAAGGTAGCACACAGCAAATGCTCAGTGCGTGTGAGCATTCACTGTGATGATGATGATGACGATGAGGAGGAAGAACTGCTCCACTCCAGCATGCCTCTACACCTGCATGGGAGCAGTGCCTGGCAGAGCACCCCCACAGACATGAACTTTTCCATCTTCTGTGATTCACATCCTTATTTATTTTGGTTTCTCATTATATAAGACCCAACTCTCCATTTTGCCATTTCAAAATCCCCCAGTCTGCTCCTACCACTCACTCTCAATTTCCTTCTTCCATGAGCCTCTTCCAAGATCTCTTCCATACCTATAGAAGCACAGAAATAAATCCCACGTTGTTCATTCTTCTGCTCCCCTAGAAGCCCAGGCAAAGAGCTAACGAATGTTCAACTCTGTGCCTTCTACTTCACTCTGGGAAATTCCTGAGAGGAATGAAGGGAAAGCATAAGTGAAGCCGGAAGACATCTAACATGTGGTGCAGCCACTTCCATCGCTGTCCTCGGAATCACAATCTCAGGACTGAAGGCAGTTTTCAGTGTTGATCATCGGCTAGTCTAACCCCTGCCTGTGCTGAAACCCCTTTACAGACACCCCTTAGGAGTGACTGTTCTCTTTAGCCAGGCGCTCAGTGCTCCTTTCTGACCCTGCTGGGACTGTGGCTGAAATATGATGCCCAAGGCTATGTTGCCTGGAAACGAAACTTCTATGATGTCAGAGCCCAACCATTTGTATGTTGAAATTCTGTTGTTTGAAATTCCCACCTGGAGGAAAGAAACATCCTATTTTCCACTACCTTCTTGAGCACGTGGGAAGCTGCAAATAATTCAGTGTGTTTCTATCAGATGCTTTTGATGTATAGTGGTAGGAGAGACTGGGAGTCAGTTGGAGATGTGTATATATATATATATATATATACATTTTTTTTAAGAGTTTCAGTCTTGTTGCCCAGGCTAAAATGCAATGTCTCCCGGATTCCAGCAATTCTCCTGCCTCAGCCTCCCAAGTAGCTGGGATTATAGGCATGGCTGGCTAATTTTTTGTATTTTTAGTAGAGATGGGGTTTCTCCATGTTGGTCAGGCTGGTCTCAAACTCCTGACCTCAGGTTATCTGCCCTCCTCAACCTCCCAAAATGCTGGGATTACAGGCATGAGCCACTGTGCCCAGCCTGGATAAGAATTTAAAGAAAGATAGTTAACATAGAGCTTGGCAATATATGTTCTCATAAACATGATCATTTCTAATTGTCATCACCCTAAAATTTGTATTGTGTGTACCAGGGATGATATATATTAAATATTCTGGTATATTTTTTGTTATATATTGAAACTAACCTGTAATAATTTTAAAGTTGTAAACGAACAAAGAAGTGAAAAGTTTGTACCTAATGGAAAGAGAAGCAATACTTGAGACATTGTGAGCCTTTGGGTTTTTCTTTTTGTGTGAAGAAAGGAGAAATCTGATTATTTTCTGGATTGCTGTTTAAGAAATCACTTAATGTCTAAAATGTAGCCTATTGGGGTGAGCAAAATATTGCAGATTTGCTCAAGAAACAGGTTCAAACATTGGACATCAAGAAAAAAAAATTAAAATTCAGGTGTAAATTAATCTTTTTCATCTTTTTGACTTCATACTGGAAGGAATTTCAAATAAACATCAGCTCAGTCTTTTCTTTTTTGTTTGTTGTTGAAAGCAAAATATATCTCCTGGGAGGATAGGCAAAGAATGGTAGACAGCTCTGGGATTGATGAGGTCATGGTTAAGGAGGTGTCTACTGTTTGTTTGTTTCCAAAAATATTTGACCATCACCATGTACTGACATTCTTTCTAAACATGCAGTTTCTGATGGTCAGCAATTTTTCTTTAATGTCCAAAGGAATGTACCGAGGTCCCCAGAGAATTATGTGCATGAAAGCAATATGTAAACGGTGAAACACTTGATAAATGTAAAGGGGTATTATTTCCTAAAATTAATCTCATTGTTTTTAAACAAATCAGAAGGGGAGAAAATGGCTGGAGGAGGGGGAGACGGTACCGGAAGCATGAGAGCAAGCCCAGGGAAAAGCTGGCTGGGATGATGCTGCATGGTTTGCTTAGACTGTGAGGCACGTTTTGCCTGGTTCAGGGGCATTCAGATACAGCACAGGATGAGAGGCAGACAGCCGGTGAGAGGATTCTGGAGGAATCTGTGAGGACTGTTAGAAAATACCACAGCCTCATTCTCCTGTGTGCTCATCGTTTCTGTCAAACACAAACTCCAGGCTTGTAAATCTATTTATTTGCTATCTCAGTTTTCTTCAGTCAGATACTTTGGGAGACTGTGTTGCGAGTGGGGGGTGAGCATATTTGATGACCCCAAACCTGCAAGATGAAGAAGGATTTCTTTATCCCGATCCATTTAAACAGTTGGTTTTTATGACAGCAGCCTTCTGTCTTTGTGTTTGGGTTTGCAGGGCTGCTGCTCTGAGAGTCGCCTTTCAGGCATTGAGATGATTATTGTTCGGGTAACCATTACCAGAAAGTGCCTAGGTTATGGGCTCCTGATCTTAATGACCTGGCTTTCTACCCACCGGTGAGTTTGAAAATAAACTACTTTTATTAAAATTATAAAATTTGCAAATCTCCTATAAAAGGGAATCTTTATCCCATGCAAAAGGATAAGGGATTGGGGGAGTCCCAAGAGCTAGGTTTGAATCTTGGTTCCAGGACTTGCTGGCTGTGTAATCTGAAGCAAATCCCAAAATATCCTTGAGCTTGTTCTCTTGTTCATCAAATTCCAATGCTAATATGTACCTCACAGACTTGTTGGAGATGCAATTAAATAAATATTTAAAGAGCTTTTCACATTTCCTATGGCTTATGCAAAAGTTAGTTATAATGATACTGTGGTGGAAATTTTTATTATGTATAAGAGCCTAAATTATTTTACACGAGCTCCCTCTATTACTTGCCTGAAACCATAACGCTTTAGATTTATAAGGTCAGACAGTTGTGTTCTATTTAATTATTACTCTTGAAACTTTCTCAGGTTTGCCTATGACTTGCCTACATCTTTGGAGGCTTTATAGATTTTTCCAAGTGTCAAACCCAATAAAAGTCTCTCCTTCTTCAAGGATGAGAACAATGAGGAAAAAGAACAACATTGAATTTATGAAAAGGTAGTCAGGACAAGCAAAGGAAGGAGCGTCTTGAAAACTCTGACAAAGAAGGAATCTCTTAAAATGATTGACTACAAGAACCAAAAGAAATTCATGGAAACTATTTAACATCCTTAATGGAACATAAAAATGTATGGCCATAATAAAAAAGTTTAAAAAATAGTAGATGTCAGCATGGATGTGGTGAACAAGGAACACTTCTACACTGCTGGTGGGAATGTAAACTAGTACAAGCACCATGGAAAACAGTGTGGAGATTCCTTAAAGAACTAAGAGTAGAACTACCATTTGATCCAGCAATCCCACTACTGAGTGTCTACCCAGAGGAGAAGAAGTCATTATACGAAAAAGACACTTGCACACATGTGTTTATAGCAGCACAATTCACAATTGCAAAAATGTGGAGCCAACCCAAATGCCTGTCAATCAATAAAAAGATAAAGAAACTGTAGTACATATATATGATGGAATACTACTCAGCCACAAAAAGGAATGAATTAATGGCATTCACAGTGACTTGGATGAGATTGGAGACTATTATTTTAAGTGAAATAACTCATGAATGGAAAACCAAACATAGTATGTTCTCACTCATAAGTGGGAGCTAAGCTATGAGGATGCAAAGGCATAACAATGACACAATGGACTTTGGGGACTGAAAGGGAAAGGGACTAAGGGATAAAAGACTACAAATAGGGTGCAGTGTATACTACTTGGGTGATGGGTGTACCAAAATCATCATTGAAGAACTTACTCATATAACCAAACACTGCTTGTTCCTCAATAACCTAGGGAAATTTAAAAATAAAAATTAATAATAAATATACATATGGCCATTATGAAACAGATATCAGGCTAACATGAAAAACAACAGGATGAGACAAAATATAAGATGGGTACATTTTTTTAAGGTTGTAAAGAAATATAAAAAGGTGTGACAGAATTAAAGTCCTCAGTGGAGGGAAGAATATAAAATTGACACTGGAGAACATGAGGCGATGTTAAGTGCATACCTGCAGATCAGAAAACAGAACAAAAAGACAAAAAAAATTGAAATCATCAGAGAAATAATAAGTAAGGAAAACAGGTGAGAGAGGATCAGCCAAAAGAACTATGAGTATTTAGAATGAAAAGGCCAAACTAAATGAAAAGCAGGAATAATTAAGGCTTAGTTGAAGAAAATGTTCCGGATTTGAATAAAGTAATTTGGTATATAGATCAGAAGTGTGTTCACTATGTTCTAGGCAAAAATCAACCAAAAATGAGTCATGTAGATTCACAGTGTGGTGGAATTTCTCAATTATAATGTCAAATAGGAAGCCCTGTAAACATCCAGAAAAAAAAAAAACAACTTATCAGTAAGTGAAAAAAAAGTCACGCTAACTTCAGACAACTTTGCAACAGTTAGCATCTTAAAAATAGGGCTATTTATAGAGTCTGAGGAGAAGTAATAGTGATCCAAGAATGTATTCCTTAGTCATGAGATGTGTTAAGGCAATTGAAAGATAGCCTCAAAGACGCAAGGCATTAAGAAAATACAATTCAGAAAAAAATATATACTTAGAGACATATACCACTTAAGTAATGACTCAAAATTAACACAACAAGGGGAAAAACACATAAAAAATACTTATTTTTTTTCTTCCTGAGCTCAAATTTAAATGCAAAAGATCATGTTTTCAGGGTAAATTCTCCTATGGTTCTTTCAGAGTTTTGTTTATTTGATTGTCTTATCTTTGCCCTTTCTATGTTCTTAATACAGGTAAATTTATATCTTGACACATACTGTTTACTCCCAAATTCATTTGGAGTTTTTTCTTGGTTTTGATTATTACTTAAAATATTGAACACTAAGCTATAGCATGAATGCAGTTTTTTTGACCTTTGCTGAAGACTGAACTAACCAGGCCAGGCACAGTGGCTCATGTCTGTAATTATAGCACTTTGGGAAGCCGAGGCGGGTGGATCACAAGGTGAGGAGTTTGAGACCAGCCTGACCAATAAGGTGAAACCCTGTCTCTACTAAAAATACAAAAATTAGCCAGGCAAGGTGGTGGTGCCTGTAATCCCAGCTTCTCAGGAAGCTAAGGCAGAAGAATCACTTGAACCCAGGAGGTGGAGGTTACAGTGAACCAAGATTGCACCACTGCACTTCAGCCTGGGTGACTGAGCAAGACTTCATCTCAAAAAAAAAAATAAATAATAAATAATAATAAAAAGCTGAACCTACTAGCTTAGGATGCTTTGCCAGAGGAATCACTAATCAATGAAAGTAGTGATTTGATTCTTCAGAGCATCAGAGTTTTCTGGAACAATCTAATTTAACCTTTGGCTGGGCAAAGATTGCTTAAGCAAGAGTCAAAGAATGTGTAACATAAAGGAAAAGATCAACACATTGGACAGCATTTAAAATCAAGAAATTTTCTTCATCAAAAGACAGCATGAAAAGAATAAAAGGGCAAGCTGCAGAGTGGAAGAAAATTTTTGCAGCATGTAGAATTGATAATGTGCTCATATTCACAATATATAAAGATTCCCTCCAAATCAATAAGAGACAGCCTAATGAAAAATGAGCGAGATATGTGAACAGAAACTTTACAAAGAAGAATAACAGAATGGCCATTAAATATATGAAAAATGCTTTACTTTATTAGAAACATGTAAAAGGATAATTAAAACCACAAGGAATACCACTACAGAATTTACAGTATAGCAAAAATCCAGAAGGCTGACATGCCCAGGTGTTGATGAGTTTATGGAATAAGAAAGCTCTTACATCATTGTGGAAGTGTAGAGTGGTACAACCACCATGGAAAACTGTTATTATGTACTGAAGGTGAAAAATACCCTATGACCAGCAATTTTACTTCTAGGTTACATTTAGAGAAATGAATGTAGTTGTGCTCCAACACACTTGTACAGGGACAGATAGCCTATTTCATAGTAGCCACAGATTGGCAAAAACTCAAATGTTCATCCACAGTAGAATGGAGGAATAAATTGTGCTATATTCATACTTCTAATGGAATACTATGGCAAGAAAAATAAGCTACCAGTACACACAAAATCATTCATAATTTTATGTCAATAATATTGGGTAAAAGAAGACAAAGATGTAATAATACTTTGAGTCCATTTATATAAAAAACACACAAGTGTTACAAGTCAAAGTAGTGGTTACTTTCGAAGTGGAAGAGGTGTGATAATTGGTAGGGTGCTTAGGGAGAGGGAGTGGAGGGAGTTCTGAAATGCTGTTAATATTCTATTTCTTAATCTAAGTGGTAATTATACTATTGTATTCATTTCATAATAACTCATTGAACTGTACACTTAGAATTCGTTCACTTTTCTGTATATCTGTTATACTTCAATAAAAATCTTAAAAAATATTTTTAAAAAACGCATAGAAGAAAACTAAGAAAATACTCTACAGTATAGTGGCTATCTCTGGATAATAGGATTGCAGGAGACTTCACCTCTCTTTTAAAATTCACTTTCCTATATTTTCCAATTTTTTACAATGAGTAAGTATTATTTTGATAATGAAAATTGGAACAAAGTAAACCTTCAAACCACAGAATCACCCATTACTCCACCTTATTCTTTCTTATCCGCTTTCAATCATTCACTCATTTTATACCTGCGATGGCTCTTGCAGTGATTCACAAGGATTTTATTCCCAGTCCTCTCCCCTAGTTTAACCCTTCTTCATCTCTCACCCAAACATTGCAGTAACTTCACAATTAGTATTCCTGCAAGTGTAACAATTCCAGTCTCATGGTGTCATTGCTCATCTGTCTTCATGGCTCCCTGTTGCTTGCAGAGTCCTTGACATGATATTCTAGTTTCTCCTGTTGGGGTGCAAAGAATGATACCACAAAGTATGGTGTTTTGGCATGCTGAGCACTTTGAATTAAAATAAATCAAAAAGGCTTAGAAGCTGCCTGAGAACTAAAAACGTACTAACCTTCTCGTTTCTTCCCCCACCTCCAAAGAGCAGGCAGGGACTCTCTGTCTGAAATTCCCTTATCTGACTCAGAAAACTTCTTTCTAAAAGACGTACAATTGTCTTAAGTACTGCCTACACCTTCCAAGAATCTTACCAAATAACCTGGAAAGATTAACCACTCAGAAGAGAAGAGGAAAAAGAAAAAAAAAAATTGCTCCATGCCAGGACTTTCTATTTTTCTGAAGGCAGCTTTTGAGAAATCACCTGGGAGACTTTATCTCCACAATAATACAACTTTTGCTCACAGTGAAGTTCCACCCCTCACCTTTCTACCACCTCCCTTAGAGCTCAAAGGAACTTTGTCCCAGGCCATTTTTCTTTGGACTTATTCATTTTCTCTAAAAATTATTTACTACCCCTCAAAATGGCCGCATTTCCCCTATCTTCCCAAGGAAGAATGGTAAATGAGTACAGCTAGTGCTCTACTTATGACCACTGTCGGGCCCGTGGACCTGCCGTAACACGATTTGGTCGTAAGTTGAGTAGGCTATATGTACAGTTGAAATGGTGCACGCGGAGATGGTAGTGCTGCCGGAAGCTGGTCCGCACTGTCGTACGCCCAGCTGGGCAAGGTTTGCACTGCCAGATGCAGAGTAGTCATGGCTAGCGATTGTGGTCGTAAAGTCGAATGGTCGTAAATTGCATAGGTGGTAAGTCAATCAGTACCTGAACCTCACTGCATTACTGCATAATCATCTTCCTGCTATTCCCCCATGTTTATGCATGTTAAATCAATCTGTAGGCCTTTTTCTCCTATTAGTCTGCGCATTGTCAGTTTGTTTTCAGTGAACCATTAGAGGTTGGGGGGGAAGCTTTTTCTTGGTCCCTACACTCCTTATATTGACTTCACAATAGCATACTTCGCAGTCTCAGCTTCCTCATTCTCCTTAATTTACACATCATTCCTCCCGTAACATCTGTTCATGATAAGGCCTACATTTCAAGGCCTATCTGAATTATCATCATGCACAGGAAAATATATCTGGTAAACTGGGCAGATGCAAGCAACGTCTTTTAAGTTGTTTTTGCAGTTTTATAACACTTTGTATCTTTTTCATGTGTTTCATTATGTTCCACAATTAAGTTTTAAACCCTCTATAGATTATACATTTTATGGTCAGTCAGACACTGTGTCTTCTTTTTTTTTAAGACCTGAAAAATTTTGAGTTGAATTTATAGAATTATGTTTTCTTTCTTTTAAACCTGGACAAATTAACTCATATTTTCTGTACCCATCTACCCACCCCCACAGTCTCTTCATAAATGAAAAAATAAATCATTAAAGCCCTTCATAAAAATGTAACATAGAAATATAATTTCATCCACAGAGCTCCTTAGAAGAAAAAGAAAAGCATTATATTTAAATGACTGCTTGAGTGGATATTACATATCTCTACTGTTTAATCCTCCCAGCTAATGTTACCCTCTGTGTGATTTATTTTCCAAAGATGATGTAACCATTTCACGTTCCTTGTTCTTAAGTTTTATAGTTTGCAACCTTGATGAGTTATTGAATTGTTTTCCAGCTGCAGTAGCTGTATTTCATTTTAAGCACTATTCATTACATGACTTCATTACACATAAGCAGAAACACCACAGAGGCATTTGTTTCCATGGACATTTGTTTTTAACCTAGTGACCATTCTAAACCTTTTCGCAGTCCTTTTTGGCTCCAAACTGGCCATTATTCCATTTGCTTTTAACAGTTGACCTTGTATTTTTTTGTGTTGCAGAGATCAATGCCATCTGTCTTAAATTCTCTTTGTTTTTAAGTGTCTCGCACTATATTCATTCCCACTGACCCAGGAAATGCAGTGTTTGTGTAAGGAGAGCTCTTACCTTGGGTGCACATGAAAACGTCTCTGCCTGGGTCCTACCCCACAGAGAATCTTATTACATTGTCTGGAATGAGGCATGGACATTGGTTTTGTTTGTTTGGTTGCTTTTTTACAACCTCCCAGGTGATCCTAAGTGCAGACAGGTTTGAGAATGCCAGACTGAGGAAAAGTGTTTTGCTCTTTCCCTGGACGTCATCTCATAGATGACCTTGTTACATCCATTTTTCTAGCTCTTCTATCCTTCTTCTTCCTTCAGATTATAAACTTGTACAAATATTTCTCTCAAGCAAAATCACTTTCTTCTCATACTTCTCTTTGAGCTACTTTTCCATCCCCATCATTTCCTTTTTTGCAAAAACAAAAGAGTAGTACACACTTGCTACCACACATTGGTTTTATTTCTGCTAAAGACTCCATAGGACTCCAGTGAAAACATTTCCTCATTCCCTCAAAGTTGCCAAACAGCCTCCTAATCATCGCTGATATAGTGATTTTTTTTTTTTTTTGAGGCAGATTCTCTCTGTGTCACCCAGGCTGAAGTGCAGTGGCACCATCTCGGCTCTCTACAGCCTCCGCCTCCCCGGGCTCAAGCAATTCTCATGCCCCAGCCTCCCAAGTAGCTGGGATTACAGACCTGCACCACCATGCCCAGCTAATTTTTGTAGTTTTAGTGGAGACAGGGTTTTGCCATGTTGGCCAGGCTGGTCTTGAGCTCTTTCCTGGCCTCATGTGATCCACCTGTCTTGGCATCCCAAAGTGCAGGTATTACAGGCATGAGCCACCCTGCCCGGCCAAGATAAGGTGATTTTTTTTCTCAGTCCTTATTTATTCTGCAGGAAGCACTTCACACTGTTCATCTTCTCCTTTTTCTTTGACTTCATTTTCCAACTCTGTTAACTTATAAACTGGATGCTAAATAAGAGCTAATACTTGGTACTAACAGCTGTGGTGTTAAAGTCTTAGAATCAAGATCAACTAAGCCTGGACCAGCCACTTGGATTCTACCCTAAGTGGACAAAAAGGCAGCTCGGACTCCAAGGAGCAAACAAAAATGATAAGAAGCGGATGTTGCCAGTAGGAGAATCTCCTTGTCTCCTGAAATTTCTCTTTTTATTTGGAGGAAGTCATCTCCGCTGCAAAGGACAGAAACCGAAATTAAAATAGCTCAAGCAAAGTAGCAATGGAGAGGTTGGCTTACATAACGTACACTAACTTCAGACACAGGTGGAACCAGGTTCTCAGATGATGTAATTGAAAATATTCCTCTCTCCACCTCCATAGCTCTTTTTGGCTTCCTCACACCAGCTGGTGGCAGAGATGGTGACCAGCAGGTTGAATCTTTTATTTTACCAGCACAGCCACCCCAAAACACTGAGAGCCTTTTTCTTAGTAATACCAGACAAAGTTCTAGTCCTGAGTCAAACTACCCTGGGCTGTAGCACATGCTGATCACCACAGTACATTCCCATTACTAAACCCGTCACTGTAACTCTGGTTGGACGACAGTGAATTTGGGTCTTCCCCACTTGAGCTACATGTGTTGGGAATAGGGGAGGATGATTTCCAAGGAAAAGTTCAGGGAGCTTTTAACTAAAGATAAAAGGGAAAGGACAGGCAAAGACAACAGATGTCCTCTACATTACCTGCCGTGATTTCTTTTAAAAGATACTCCCCTCCATTGCCTCCTTTCTCTCCTACACATAATCATCTTGAACGACTCACACTCATTCTCACGTCCATCAATCCTGAAGTTTTCTTATAGGGCATGGCTCTGAATGTTAGGACTAATATCTAGGTTTATGCCAGAGCGAAAGAGAAGACATGTGCTGTAGGTTGCTTTAAAAATGGCTCCCAATGCACTTTGTAAAAAAATTTCTGAGACAGAGTCTCGCTTTGTCACTCCAGGCTGGAGGGCAGTGGTGCAATAGCTCAGATCACTGCAACCTCTGCCTCCACCTCCTAGGTTCAAGCGATTCTCCTGCCTCAGGCTCCTGAGTAACTAGGATTACAGACACAGCACCACTATGCAGAGCTAATTTTTGTATCTTTAGTACAAACGGGGTTCGCCATATTGGCCAGGCTGGTCTTGAACTCCTGGTCTCAAGTGATCTGCCTGCCTTGGCCTCCCAAGGTGCTGGAATTACAGATGTGAGCCACTGTGCCCAGCCACACTATGCACTTTTGTATATGCGTTAGTGCGATATGACAAAATGCTCTGATTCTTAATGCCGAAAGTTTAATACAGTGTATGTAACTGAACATACTCATTCGCTTGTGATCCTTTCTTGAAAAGCGGTGCTTAAAGAGCTCATCCTTTGCAAGCCATCCATGTTGTCCCTCAGGCATTTTATCTTTGCTTAAAGCATTGAAGAATAGTTGCTTCTTTCATGGCTTTTGTTTGGGTCTAATGCACCTTTTAACATAATAAACACAATGCATTGTTGTAGCTAATTTTCTGGAAAACTTGATCTTTCAGGAATTGTTTTATAGATCTTCAATAAATTTTTTCTCTAAATTAAAAAAAAAAAAGAGCTCCTAATAATTCTTCCTGTTGGTACTCATGCCTTTGTATAATCCCCTCTCCCTGAGTGTGGCTGTGACTTCTGACTTATTTTGAATTGACAGAACATAGTAAAAGTGATACATGGGATTCTGTAATTATGTTACACAAGATTAAAGCGCCTATCTTGCTGGAGTCTCTCTCCCCAATCACAATGGCTTTGAGGAAGAAAGTGGCCATGTTAGGGAACTCCCAAGTGACAAAGAACTACAGGTGGCCTCTGGGAGCTGAGGGCAGCCTCCAGCCTGCAGTGGCCTCCAGCTGACGGCCAGCAAGAAAATGAGGTCTCCACCTTTTCAGCTGTAAGAAACTGATTTCTACCCACAAGCACCTGAGTTTGGAAACAACGCCTTCCCTCATGGAGCCTCAGATGATGCTTCAGCCCAGAGGAACACCTTTATTTCAGCCTTGCAGAAAACCCGGATTCCTGACCCACAGAAACCGTGAGGTAATAATGTTTTAAGCTACTACGTTTGTCTTGTTGTGCAATAACAGATAGCTAATATGCCATCAGTTGCTCCTTACCTTTCCTCTATATCTTTGCCCTTCCACCCATCCCAGCCCCAGACCTATAGGAGGCTTTCAGGCTCTAGCAGAAAACAACAACCGACGCCAGATTAGTCTTTACTGAGATGTCTTGTTTTGAGGGTAGATTTAATGTCTTTCTTCCACATCTCTTGGAGCTCTCTAAAAAGTTCTGGGTGGGCTTTTGTATCTCCTCATACACCTACAGGGACTAGTTAGAGTGACGGTAGTGGTCATATGTTTTTTGGCTTATAATTGTGGGTAATGTTTTAAAGTTGATATTTAATTATATAAGTAATAAATGAATCATTTTTGTTTGTAGAATATTAAGAAATTTTAAAACAAGCTAAATTGACCTTTATCTTCCTCAGTTGCTAATCCTTCTTTCTCAGATAAAACCATCATACATTTGACATAGTTTCTTCCACACTTTTTTCTGTGCATTTAAATGCATTTAGTATATGTGCTTAAAGAAGGATATAGTATCTTTGGCTCTTTTCTATAAAAGGTATCATGTTGTACATTTTAACAGTACATTTTGGTGTGTTTCCATGTGAGTCTATGAAGATCTCCATTAAAAAAATGCTGCTTACTATTGCATAGTGTAGATAGATTATAATTTACCTTTACTGGTAAATATTTGTATGCTTTCTAAACTTTTGCTAATTTTTTTTTGCCATAAACATCTTTAGCCATTGTTTAAAGAGAACACTTTACACAGATTAAATTCTACAGCGTTTATATGAGTAAAGGACAATTTAATTAATGAACTGAGGGCAGCTCCGAACCAGAAGAGATTCTGAAAGCTCAGCCCAGCAGCATGAGCTTTTAGAAGCCAAACGTGGAAGCAAAGTACAGATACCACCTGATTGGCTACACCTGGGCATCTGCCTTATTAGACACAGTGTGATCAGCTGGCTGCCTGTACTTGGCTGAATGAAGCTTGGGCTATTTGAGATTGACTGAAACCCAGCTATTTGTTATTAAGAAAATATACTCCTAAGTTAGGTTTCAGCGTTTTCTTTTGTTTTGTTTTACATACTAAGTTACATTACAGTTTATTATGTAGGAACTCAAAATACAGAGAGAGCCTCAGGCTTATAGCCTTCTGCCTTTTTTAAAATGTAGCACTCTGAATCCTTGAACACATGAGTGCTACCAAGAAACATCTATATAGATAAAGAATAGAAATAGAATCTTGGATCATGAGCAGTGTCAACCAGGATAATGAAATGCGTATCAGTTTGCATGTTCACCAGCACTAAATTTTGCCAGCACTATATGAACAGACTTCTAATTTTGCCAGTTTGATGATCTGATGGGTGAGACTATCTGTTTGAACTTCATTCCATTGTTTACTTAATTTAATTTGCATTTTCTGAATTACTAGCAATATTGCATATCTTTTCACATGTTAGTAGCCATCTTTAGTTACTTATTCTGTAAATTTCCTTTCTTTTTTTCAAACTTTTATCAGATGTTTTGTCTTTTTTTCTGATGGAAACGTTTTATGTGTTCTGGTTAAAACTTTCGCTCTGTTGTATACACTGGGAATATTTTCTCCCACTCTCCATTCGTCATATAGTCTTTAGGTTCATGACTTTTTTGCTTTCTGTGAGCTATATGAGAAGTCCTTTCTACTTAAAGGTGATAAATATACCTAGACATTTTCAATATCTTTTTATAGATTGGGTTTTGCATATGTCTTTAATACAGCTACACGTTTTTTTATTGTTTCAATAGTTTGTTGAGAGGATATAAACATTTTTTCCCTAATGTCTAGAAAGTTGCTCCAACCCTGTTTGTGGAAAAATCTGTCTATACCTCCAATGCTTTGAGAGTAAACCTTCATTATCCACTAAGTTCGCATGTATACATGAGTCAGTCTCTGGACTCTCTATTCTATTCCAATAATCTATTTATTCCTGGGACAATAATATGCTGCTAAATTATCGAATCTTTACACAATATCTTAATATTGTATAGATTAAGTCCTTCTTCTTTTTTTCTTTCAAAATGATATCTTGATTACCTTTCCATGTTTATTCTTCCACTTGCATTTTAGAGACATCTTGTTAAGCTCTTTGAAAAACTTTGTAAGGACCTGGACTTGTAGTTGAGTAAATCTGTGGATTAATTTTCAGAGAATAAACTATTTGCAATATTGAGCCATCCCATCCATGAAACGATTGTAGCCCACATTTACTTAGGTTTTCTTTTGCTTAATAAAGTTTTGCAGTTTTCCCCACAAGGGTGTTCTACATTTGTGGCTAGGTTTATTTCTAGTTACGTTATACTTTATATTGCAACTGACATCAACATTTTTAATCTGTTTTATTTTCAAATTGACTTTTGGCTTCATTTAAACTCCTGTCTCTGTTCCTAGCTCGCTCAGTTACTCTGGCTCAATAACTCCAAATTTCAGGAAGCAAATCTGTTTGCTTAGAATAGTGGACATTTTTACTCTCCTATTTTTTTCAAACACATTTTCATTGGCTAAATGTAAAAGTATGCAAAGCAAGGCATAAAATAGAATCACATTAGTGAAATATAATGAGAATCTTAAAAATGTGTGAGTTGGTATGTACACAGAAAATAATCTGAATGAAGGAATATACACCAACTGAGCATTAGGTCATTATCTCTGGGGTTATGATAAACTTTTATCACAACTAAAGAACTAGAGAACCAAGTACAAACCAACCACAAAGCTAGCAGAAGACAAGAAATATTCAGAATCAGAGCTGCATTAAAGGAGATTGAGACACAAAAAGCCATTCAAAGGATCAATGACTCCAGAAGTTGGTTTCTTGAAAAAATTAGTAAAACAGATAGACTGGTATCTAGAATAATAAAGAAGACAAGAGAGAAGATACAAATAAACACAATGAGAAATGACAAAGGGGATGTTACCACTGACCCTGTGGAAATACAAATAACCATCAGAGAATATCATGAACACTGCTATACACACAAACCAGAAAATCCAGAAGAAATTGATGAATTCCTGGTTACCTACACCCTCTCAAGACTGAATCAGGAAGAAACTGAATCCCTGATCAGATGATTAATGAGCTCTGAAACTGAATCAATAATAAATAGCCTACAAACCAAAAAAGAAAAAAAATCCCAGGACCAGACAGATTCACAGCTGAATTCTACCAGATGTACAAAGAAGAGCTGGTACCATTTCTACTGAAACTATTCCAAAAATGTTGAGGAGGAAAGACTCCTCCCTAACTCATTTACTGAAGCTAGCATCATTCTGATACATACATGTAACCAACAAGCATATGAAAAAAGGCTCAATCTCATTGATCATTCAAGAAATCCAATCAAAACCACAGTGTGATATCATCTCACACCAGTCAGAATAGCTATTATTAAAAAGTCAAAAAATAACAGATGCTGGACAGGTTGCAGAGAAAAATGAATGCTTTTCAGTCTCTGCAAATTAGTCCAACCATTTGCATGACAAACTCCTGTGACATGAGTTTACCCGTAAAACAAACCTGCACATGTACCCTTGAACTTAAAAGTTTTAAAATGAGGTACTAAAGAAAATGACAGCTAAATAAAGTATTCTAGACATGAATGTGTGCTGAGATAAGAAATTACTTTAGGCCAGGTGTGGTGGCTCACGCCTACAATCCCAGCACTGTGGGAGGCCAAGGCAGGTGGATCACAAGATCAGGAGTTCAAGACCAGCCTGGCCAATATGGTGAAACTCCATCTCTACTAAAAATAAAAAACTTAACTGGGTGTGGTGCCAGGTGCCTGTAATCCCAACTACTCAGGAGGCTGAGGCAGGAGAATCGCTTCAACCCAGGAGCTGGAGGTTGCAGTGACCCGAGATCGCACTGCTGCACTACAGCCTGGGTGGCAGAGTGAGACTCCATCTCAAAATTAAAAAAAAAAAATTAAAGGGCATTATTATTATGAGTGAATGACACATTCAAAATATAACTGTCAATGATTAGATGCTATCATTGAATCAAACATACATTTCCTCAATTTTAAAATTATACTCTAGTCATAAAAGAAAATACCATTATTCTGCAAAAATATACAGTGAAACCTAAGGGGTAATGATTCATAATGCATGCACTCTATGCTAAACATTTGTATAAAAAATAATATGGAGGGAGGATAAAATGATAAAGAAAACCTGGCAAAAATCTCAACAACTTGGAGAAGATGCTATATGGAATGTTACACTTGCTTTGCAACTTTTCTGTAAATTTAAAATTATTTCACAATAAAAATACTTTAAATACTCTGAAAAGAAAGAAAAACATTTAGTTTCTATAGTATTTATTCCAGTATTATAATGTTCTTTTTCCCCCCAAAGAATTAAAAAATTTAAAAAATTAATTAAATATTTTACATTTTCACAAGTCTATTGAAATATAATTTGCAACAAATAAACTGTACATATAATATACAGTTTGAAAAACACATTCAAAATAATGAACATTTCGAACATTTTCATCACATCCAAAAGTTTTTGCACTCCTTTGTAATTTTTTCCTCTCAGTCCCCAACCCTCCTCCATCCGTAGTCAACTATTGATCTGCCTTCTGTAAGAAAAGAAAGGAATAGTCTTATTTCTGAAGATGAAGGGTCACAGAGAAGATTCTGAACAAATAGGCCTTGCTCAGTTTCCTCCAATTTATTACCATTAGGCCGGGTGAGGTGTAATCCCAGCACTTTGGAAGGCCAAGACGGGCAGATCACCCTAGATCAGGAGTTCGAGACCAGTCTGGCCAACATGGCAAAAACCTGTCAGCTATATTAAAACTACAAAAGTGAGCTGGGTATGGTGATGCATGCCTGTAATCCCAGCCACTTGGGAGGCTGAGGCAGGAGAATTGCTTGATCTGTGGGTTGCAGTAAGCCAAGATTGCACCAACGCACTCTGGCCTGGGTGGCAGAACAAGACTCCGTCTCAAAAAAAAAAAAAGCATTATCCAGTTTATTACCATTAGATCATACTCTTTTTGCTCTATTATATGTCTCCACAATTGTCTACTCTTCATCAAGCCTACTAGTAAAAAACACAGTTGAACTGTTTCTTTAGGTTTTCCTTATGAGGCTCTCATGTCATGTAAGCATATTTAATAAGATTGTATGCTTTATTCCTGTCAACCTGTCTTTGTAAGTTTGATTTTCAGATCCAGTGAGTAACCCAAAGAAGGTAGAGAAAAAACTTTTTTTTTCCCCTACAATCAATTGATTCACTGGTCAAGTGACTCGGTTCAATCTCTAACCTCATACCCTGGAGGTTGGGAGGTAAGGTTGATATCATGTGGTTCAAAGCCCCATCCTTCTGATCACAGTTGGTCTTTCTGATGACTAACTCCCTCTGGAATCATCTTGTCAGCATAAATACAGGCATGTTTCATGGGGCTTATGGATAACAAAGACACTCTTAACACTCAGGGTATGCCAAGGGTTTTGTTTATTTACTTTTTAATTCTTTTTTTTTTTAATTTTTATTTTTAAAGAGAGTCAAAGTCTCACTCTGTTGCCCAGGCTTAAGAGCAGTGGCACAATTATAGCTCATTGCAGCCTTGAGCTCCTGCGCTCAAGTAGTCCTCTTGTCTCAGCCTCCTGAGTAGCTAGGACTACAGGCATGCACCACCATACCTGGCTAATTTTAAAATTTCTTTTGTATACACAAAGTCTTGCTTCAAGTGATCCTCCCACCTCAGCCTTTCCAAGGGGTTTTAGAAACTCTATTCCAGGAATCTGAAACAAAGACCAGACAAATTATTTACTATAAAACAACATTCCAGATGCCACCTCTTTCTCCTCAGGGTCTCCTGGGACTCCCATTCACATTTCATCTCTCCCTTGCGTGCTCTAACAGTGCAATCGTAGAACTTACCGTGTTTTACTATTTATCATAGTCATGGGCATACCCTTCTTCTCTATGGACTGCAAGCTCTGAGGACAGAGAGTATCACTTATTAATATTAATCTTTCTAAGTGTCTCAGTGCCAACACAGTGAGTTTTTTGTTGGTTTGTTTGTTATTTTCTTTGAGACGGAGTCTCACTCTGTCTCCCAGACTGGAGTGCAGTGGCATGACATTGGCTCACTGCAGCCTCTGCCTCCCAGGTTCAAGTGATTCTCTTACCTCAGCGTCCCAAGTAGCTGGGATTGCAGGCATGTGCTACCACCCCTGGCTAATTTTTTTTGTATTTTTAGTAGAGACAGGGTTTCACCATGTTGGCCAGGCTGGCCTCAAACTTCTGACCTCAGGTGATCTGCCCACATTCCAAAGTGCTGGGATTACAGGTGTGAGCCACCCCACCCAGCCTGTGTTTTCTTTTCAACGGAATTTAATTAGGATGCTTCATTTTTCTCAGAAGGCTTCTTTCCCTTTCCCTTTCGATGCAGACTCATTCTTTTCTAGTTATGTGAATGATAATATAAACCATTATATTCTTGAGGATTCACTGTGGAACTTATAAAACCATGGTTTATCAACTGGTGAGTTAGATATGCATTCAAATGCTTTAAATCAATGTAGCTGAAGCAGTTCTTCGTTCTCTCTCTCTTTTTTTTTTTTTTTTGAAGGGAACAGCATCACAATAGTATCGTTTCATTTCAGAGCTTTCTTGGAGCTTTTCTTAATTCTCCAATTTTGGGTAGCCTATCATTGAAGCCTTTTGGATGAATTCCTAGGTTTCTTGCAAAGAATCACTAGTTAAAAAAATATGTATTCTATATAGGGCATATGCATTCTGCCATCCTTTCTTTACTTTCTTTCATTGAAAAGCTAATAAGATACTGCTTTTTGAATGTTAACAAATTTGAGGCCGGGCGTGGTGGCTCACGCCTGTAATCCCAGCACTTTGGGAGGCTGAGGCGGGTAGATTACCCGAGGTCAGGAGTTTGAGACCAGTCTGACCAATATGGTGAAACCCTGTCTCAAAATAAACCACAAAAAACAAAAAACAACAAATTTGAGCCCTGAGGAATCTCCAGAAAACCACTTTCCATATGTCTCCTAATTATGTGTGAGGTGATTTTTGAGGTGTAGGGTTGCCATGCGGTTTAATGAAGAGAGTGCTGAAGTGGAGTGGGAATTTTGGGGTTCCAGTCCCTATTTTATGTATTTGGTAGCTTTATGATTTAGGAGGTCAATCAATAAATATTTATTGAGCACCTATAGTGTGGGAAGCCCTATGGGAATATGACTGTAACCAGGAGAGACCTTATGGCCTAATGAGGATGGCAGACATTAGAAATAGTTCCAGGTAGAAGTGTTGAATTCAAGAGTATTATTGGAGCTTAGAGCAGGGACCTAACCTAACATAACCTTCTGGGCTGTGGAAGGTGTGTGGGCTCCTGGGAATTTCGCCTTTGAGCGTCGCTGGCCAGGGATTGAAAATTGGTGTTAGTTTGCTTTTACTTCAATTTATACCTAACTCATAAATGAACAGTGCAAGAACATCGTGAGATCAAGGTCACAGGTGAGTCAATGTGGCTCTCCACTGCCTCCTTGTTCCTCATGAGCCAATACAAGGTTGAATTTCAACACAGCTGGCATGAGGGGAAGAACCGTCCAACTAGAAAAACCAGTCAAGGTGATGCCCAGCTTTCTATAGAAGAAAAAAAAATTGAGACTTTCTTAAAAGTTCTGTAAATGAAGAGCAATGAGTAGGGACTAGTCCTACCAAATACACAAACAATCAACTCTTGACTCCTGGGCCAGATATGGTGGCTCATGCCTGTAATTCCGTCACTTTGGGAGGCTGAGGTGGGCGGATCACCTGGCGTCAGGAGTTTGAGACCAGCTTGGCCAATGTGGTGAAACCCTGTCTCCACTAAAAATATTTTTAAAATATCTGAGCAAGGTGGCATGTTCCTGTAATCCCAGCTACTCAGGAGGCTGAGGCAGGAGAATCACTTGAACCCGGAAGGCGGAGGTTGCAGTGAGCCAAGATCATGCCACTGCACTCCATTCTGGGCAACGAGAGTGAAAACGCTGTCTCAGAAAAACAAAAACAAAAAAACCTCTTGGCTTTTGATCATTAAAACCACAAATTAACAGTGCATAGATACATAGTCAGAACAGACTGCTGGAGCGTGATAGTGTCAAAAGTTTGTTAATGTGTTTGGGTGAGGCTGTGGGGAAACACACTCTCAAACATTAGTGGTGAGAGGCTAGGTCGTTGTCGGCCTTATGAAGGGCATTTGGCAGTGCTATGAAAATCACAAGTGCATATATCTTTTTTCAACTTTCAGGTTCGGGAGTACGTGTGCAGGTTTGTTATATAGGTAAATTGCATGTCACTCGGGTTTAGTGCACAGATTATTTCATCGCCCAAGTAACAAAACTAGTAGTTTTCCCATCCGCACCCTCCTCCCACCTTCCATCGTCATGTAGGCCCTGGTGTCTGTTGTGCCCTTCTTTGTGTCCATGTGTACTCAATTTTTGGCTTCCCATGCAGTATTTGGTTTTCTGTTCCTGCATTAGTTTGCTTAGGATCGTGGCCTCCAGCTCCATATTGCTGCAAAGGATATGATCTTGTTCTTTTTTATGGCTGTGTAGTATTCCATGGTGTATATGTAACACAACAAATACATGTATGTTGTTCCCTGACAATTCCATTCTAGATTTTATTCTACAATAATGCCAGTATGTGTGTATGTATGTGTGTGTATTTATATGTGCAATGATACATACACACATATATGTGTATATTTATATATAACAATGGCATGTATTAATGGTTTTTATTGCCATATTATTTGTAGCAGCAGAAGATTGTTTGGAAACAATCCAAATGTCCATCAAAAGGTAATAACTAAATTAATTATGGTACATTTATACAATGACTGCTTCATAAGTATAGAAAGAAGTAAGCAGGTTCTTTGTGTGTTGGGGGGAACAATATCTAACACATACTGCTAGGTGAAGAGAAACAAGGTACAGCAAAGTATGGATTATGGTAGCACTTGTTTTTAAAAGGAGGGGAAGGAAAAAAATATGTATCTCTATTTGCCCCTATATGCATGAAGTTTCTCTGAAACAAACAAAAACCAACAGGAACTATGTGTATATAGTGAGAGAAAGGGGGCTGGGGGACTTGATTTTTTTTTTAGTGTTTGAATCACATAACTGTATTACCTATTCAAAAAATTTAAGTAAAATATCTATACCCAATTTTGTTAAAGTTATTAAGAAAATATGGGAATGTAATTTACCCTTGCCCTAGTATTAGCATTCTAGACATGTTTCATTTTAAGCCATGTATTTTCATACATATGAGCCTATCTTTCCAGAATTAGTTTAGCTTCTACTTAGGAATTATAGACACTCACAGATCCATTTTGTAGCCCCTGTAGCACATGTCCTCATATTTTTCCAGAAGGAGAAACTGATATCGATGCTTCATCATGAATGAGGCCCATCCAGTTGGAAACAACTAAAGAAATGGGGCCAGGTGCAGTGGCTCACGCCTGTAACCCCAGCACTTTGGGAGGCCAAGGTGGGCGAATCACCCGAGGTCAGGAGTTCAAGACCAGCCTGGCCAACATGGCAAAACCCCACCTCTACTAAAAATACAAAACTTAGCTGGGCATGGTGGCACATGCCCATAGTCCCAGCTACTTGGGAGGCTGAGGCAGGAAAATCGCTTGCACCCAGGAGGCAGAGGTTGCAGTGAACTGAAATGGGACCACTGTCCTCCAGCCTGAGCAACAGAGTGAGACTCTGTCTAAATAAAAATAAAAATAGAGGAATGGGAATCACTTCTGCAAGTGCTGTCACTCCAGGCAGCACTCACATGCTTTGCCTGTTTTCTTTGCACTTGAACCAAGGCTGGTGAGGGCTGCTGGAGAAGGTCCCTTGACTTACGGCTCCCTGTGACTCTGAACCACCGTGGGCCTGACCACAATCGGGTCTTCAGTGCAGCTTTTCCATTGTTTCTCCAATCAGTTCTTGCTTATTTTCCTCATGGACTATTTCAGGCCTTCTCTGTGCTCTTCAAACTCCTGCTACAGTCCTCATGAGCGTCTCTGCAGTACATGACTCAGAGATGCTCCTGTTAGGGTGCTGGTTACGGTGCTCCCCTGAATGCAGTCAGTCCTTGACACTTGGCCATACTGAGGCTATTCTGCCATTTCCCTTCCTTCCCTTGCTGCCTGGGAAGTCATCCTGTAGTTTGTCCCTGGCTATTGGGCATTTCTGAACTAAGAGCTAGCCACAAGTGATGAAGGGGGAGAAATTCCTGGGTTCTCCCCTGTGGATTATGTCCATAAAAACTAAGTGTTTATTTCTTGCTTGTATGTTCAAAGCATGGAGAGAAAACCTGAATTTCTCCAGGGGCAGAAAGTTATGTGAATAAAAGAAATAAACTGGGTGGTACAGTCGGGAGCGTTGGGACTATGGAATGTGGCATCGGTCTGTCTGCTTCTAATAACAAGAACACCCACTGATTGCCAGACTTCTGATTGACATAAGTGGGAAAAACATCCCCAGGGTGGCCTAATCTTCCCATTTTTCAAGAGCAGCCCAAATGCAATTTTTTTTTTTTTTGGTGAAATTTTTGAATTTTTAAGATTCTGTGTGAGCCAAACTAAAATGTCCTCAGGCAGATCTGACTTGCAGTTTCCAACCTCTGATTTTAGCCATCTCCTCATCATTGAAAAACGTGAAAACCTTGTCATAATTTAAATGTTTAAATAGCCATTGGTGTGAAATCCTGTAAGATATTTTTCAAGCTAGATATGTAATGTTTATTCTTTTGTTATGGTCCTCAAGATAACATTTTCAATTCTAAAGAGGTGAACTCCCTTTTGTAGAAATAATATTGCCTTTACTTTAATAGGATATGATGCCTTATTTTTTAAGTATTTAAGCATTTTCAAAAGCATTTCAAAAAAATGCCCTCGGTAGCAAACAAACCTTGGGAAAATTTGCAAACTTTCAATATAAAACGGCTTGTGAAAGAAGAATATGCTAGACTATGGCTTCAGAAATGCCTGTTTTGCTCAAATTCACTGATGTAAACAAGCACAAAGTAAGAACCAAATCACTGTACAGAGGTATCTGAGTGATAGTTACCTTCCCTACGAAAATCCCAGCTAAATGTTATACAGACCTTTAAATTGTTCCAAATCTAATGCCTTTTGACACATAGGTAAAATCATGCAGTAGTGGGCTATGAGAGATAAACCACTGAAACCATTTAGTGCGACTCATCTATTTTACAACCCACAAAAGTGAAGTCCTGATGGAGAAAATATTTTTATCAAAATGGCACAGAATAGTTCTATGGCCAGGGCTGGAATTGGACTGGAACACAGGTCTCCTGCCTCTCTGTCAATAGCCACCTCCTCACATATCTATATTTATTATATTTTTATTTTTATTTATTTTTATTTTGTGATGGAGTCTCGCTCTGTCACCCAAGGTGGAGTGTAGGGTGCAATCTCAGCTCACTGTAACCTCTACCTCCTGGGTTGAAGCAATTCTTGTGTCTCAGCCTCCCGAGTAGCTGGGATTGCAGGCACGTGCCACCATGCCTGACTAATTTTTGTATTTTTAGTAGAGTCAGAGTTTTGCCATATTGGCCAGGCTGGTCTTGAACTCTTGACCTCAGGTGATCTGCCATCTTGGCCTCCCAAAGTGCTGGCATTATAGGTGTGAGCCACCTCGCCTGGCCTGCATCTATGTTTATATAACACGTAAGTATATGTCATTAATAATTTTTGGAAAGCTGTTGATTTAGATATAAAAATTACTTTGTTGACTATGATGTCCTTGGATTGTCCATCTAAATTTCTGGATACAAACCAAAGATGTTGGTGTCCCCTAATTCATATTGTCTAGGAATAAAAACAATAGGAAGAAACAGCAGTTCTGACAATTCTTCAGTCCTCTCTGCTCTGTAAACCATTGAACAGAAAGCAGATACTTTTGTAAGAATGATGTCAGAGTTCCTCAATCAAAATAATTTTCATTTCCAGCCTTTCTTATGCCCAGGACGAGTTTCTTATAATGCTTTGGGTTTGTGCTGTACTGTCATATGATTATACCAGGCTGAACTGCATGACTTGAAGGGCACTGTGACATGGAATAGAAGCTGAAATTGGTTCAGAGCCACTGTGCGGTGATGCCAGTCAAGTACCTTCTTTGTCCCAGAAAATTACTAGTTTGATGAAAAAAAGTCGAAGGGGTGTAACTGTCCAATGGGTTCACCTTGCCCACTGCCTAGACAGAGCTGATATATCAAGACAGGGGAATTGCAATCAAAGAGTAATCCAGGCAGAGCTGGCTGCATGGGAGACTGGAGTTTTGTTATTACTCAATCAGTCTCCCTGAGCATTCCGGGAATCAGAGTTTTTAAAGATAATTTGGCCGGTAGGGTCTTGGGAAGTGGGGAGTGCTGATTGGTCAGGTTGGAGATGGAATCATAGGGGGTCGAAGTGAGTTTTTCTTGCTTCTTCTGTTCCTTGGTGCAATGGTAGAACTGGTTGGGCCAGATTACCTGTCTGGGTGATGTCAGCTGATCCATCCAGTGCAGGATCTGCAAAATATCTCAAGCACTGATAGTAGGTTTTACAATAGTGATGTTACCCCAAGGAGCAATTTGTTAGTCCTGCCAAGGCAAATGGACCCCAGGCAAGAAGGGGGTCTTTTCAGGAAAGGTCTATTATCAGTTTTGTTTCACAGTCAGTCCATGAACTGAATTCCTTCCTAAAGTTAGTTTGGCCTGTGCCCAGGAATGAACAAGGATGGCGTGTTAGAAGCAAGGTGGAGTCGGTTAGGCCTGATTTCTTTCACTGTCATAATTTCCTCAGTGATAATTTTGCAAAGACAGTTTCAAGTGGATGAAATGTTAGAAGTATAATAATTGTTTTGTTGTTGTTAAAGTTAACAAATCCCTTAGACATGTGAGATAATAACTAGCCAAGGTGCAGATAAGCCATGACTGTGTTTAGAGGCACTTGAACGGGAAAGCTTGGGCTATAGTTTTTGTTACTGGATGTGGGTGACTATCTTCTCTCATGTTTCAGTCTCTTCATCTCTCAAGCTCACTCTTCTGCCTGCAAAAGGACATATCTTCATTTCTGTTTGGCAACTGATAAAAGAAAAATTTCAGCCGAATTAAATTGAAAGGAGTTTAATTAAGCAATGAACGATTTGTGAAGTGGGCAGCCCCCAGAATCACAGCAGATTCACAGAGACTCCAGCGCACCACGTGGCAGAATAAGAACAATACACGAGAAAAGGAAAATGACACTCAGGAATCAGAAGTGAGGTATAGAACAGCTGGACTGGTTACAGCTCCGCTTTTGCCTTATTTGAACACAGTTTGAAAACTCTGCAGTGCATGAATGGTTGGAGTAAAGCCACTGGGATTGGCCAAGACTCAGCTACTATTCCAGACACATACTCCTAAGTTAGGTTTCCAATCTTGCCTCCCTGTTAAGCTAGGTTGCAGTTCATACACAAGTTCTCAAATACAGCAGTTCAGAGTCATTCTCAGGTCATGTTTAGTTTGCTTTAAGACAGCTCAAAATGAATTCATAGAATTCAAACTTTCTAGTAATCTCCCCCCTTAGAATCTGCATGCTAGTCTGATCCTGTCCCTTGTCCCCACATGTGGACTCCAGAGGGTGACAGGTTGCCATCAGTAGCTATCTCTTATTGGCCTTAGTATTTCCAGGCGTCTTCTAGGGCCAGAGAGGACTGCCAGATCCAACACAGACCACGGGATGCAGAAGGCTGAATAATGACCCCCAAAGGCATCCAGGCCCTAATCTCTGGAAACTGTGACTCTTATATCACAAAAGAGACTTTGCACATGTGATCAAATTAAGTTTTGAGATGAGGAAATTGCACTGGAATATTGAGGTGGGTCCTAAATACAATCACAAAAGTAAGACAGAGGGAAATTTGATGAGATAGAAGGAGGCAATGGGAGTACTTCAGTAATGTGCTACACTGCTGGCTTTAGAGAAGGGAATCACGCACTGAAGAATTTAGGGGCTGGGACTCTAAGAAGCTAGAAAAGGCAAGGAAATAGATTCTTCCCTACTGACCCTGAAGTGAGTGTGGCCCTGCTGACACCCGTGAAACTGCTTCTGGGTGTCTCGCCTAGGTAACTGTAAGAGTATCTGTTTGTGTTGTTTTAAGCCACCAAGTCTGGGGTGATTTGTTAGAAAAGCCGCATGATGCACAGGATATCCCAGTTTTCAGAAATGTTAGTGAAGGAAAATTAGAGAAAACAAAACTATTGCAGAAGATGTCATTATCCATTCATAAAGAGTAACTCCGAAGAGTTAATGCTAATTAAGTTCTAAAATCTTGCTGAATGGATGATTGAGTTTTTAGGAAAATGCAGATGATCACACTGACCAAAGAGTAGGGAAATCTAAAGACAGCACTGATATGCTTTGCCTGTTTTCTTTGCACTTACACGGAGCCTGGTGAGGGCTGCTAGAGGAAGTTCCTCGACTTAAGGCTCCCTGCACCTCTCAACAGCCGTGGGCCTGATCGAAGTTGGGTCCTCACTGCAGCAGTTACATGGTTCCTCAAATCAGTTCTTGCTTATTTTCTTCAGGCCTATTTCAGGCCTTCCCTGTACTCCTAAAACACCCCTACACTCTTCAGACTGCCCCTACCATTGCACGTAGTAGATGGGCTTGCCTCCATTTTCACAAAGAAAATAGCCATCAGGTATCCTCAATGTCTTATCCTCCAAACTGCAGGCTCTTCGTTCCCTACTCATCCCCTTTTCCTCCCCTTATCACAAAGGCCACGTCCCACCTCCTGTGGCAGGTTAATCCTTCTGTCTCTGCTCTGGACCCCATCTGGCTCTGTCTTCTTGGTTACCTTATCAGTTGATTGTCTTCTTGTTCTCTTATAAATCCAACCTTTTCCTTTTAACTGGCTCCTGTTAACTTTTAAACATGTCCAACACATATCTTAAAAAAAAAAAAAAAAAAAAAGAAGCCTCCCTTCAAACTCAGGCCTTCCCAGCTACCTCTTCCCTTTGTTTCACAGGAAATTTCTTAAAAGAAAAATGTTAACTATTTCCACTTTTTACGCCTGTTCACTCTTCAAATGAACATAATGTGGATCCCACTCACCTCACTTAAAGGAGAGTGTTCATGCTGATATCAACAATGAACTTCTTGTGGCTAAATTACTTACCAAGCCTCAATCCTCAATGTGTGTTTTTCAGCGGGATTTGACACTGTTGTCCGTTTCATCCTTCACTGATACTCTTTCTTCCCATCTCTATCCCTGCTTGTGCAGTCTCTTTAATGAGCTCCTCTTTATCTGACCATTTTGTGAGCATTTGTATAAGTTCCTTTGGCCTATTCAGTAATAATTTTACAAATGACATTCTGCTCCTTCACCGCTAAAGTTACCATCTGCTTATGAGCCTCATATCTTTATTCCCAGGCAAGACCCCCTCAACCTCAGAGTCATGGGCTCATCTTCTTACTAGAGTTTCCTGCAGGTACTCTTAAAGTTCAGTGGATCAAAGACAGAAGTCATTAACCTGTTCCTCTTCCTTTATTCCTTACTTTAGTGAATGGTGCCAAGCCAATCTAGGTATCTTTATTCTCTTTCTTTCTTAGGAATACATCAAACAATTTCAGTGTTCTGCCAAGTTTACTTCCTAAGTACGTCTCAAATCTGGGCATCCATAATCTGTCATCTCATCCCCAGTGGCCTGATACTTCTCAATGACTCCACTGGAATCTGTTTCCTGGTGTTATGGGCTGAATGTTTGTGTCTCCTGTAAATTCAGATGTTTAGGCTTTCACCTCCAATGTGATGGTGTTTGGAGATGGGGCCTTCTGGAGGTCATTAGAGTTAGATGATGCCATGAGGGTGGGGCCTTTATGGTGGAATTAGTCCCCTTTTAAAAAGAGACACCAGGGTGTGTGCTCCCCCTGCCTTCTCTCTTTCTCTTTCTCTCTCCCTCTCTGCCATGTGAAGTCATGGCAAGAAAGTGGCCACTTGCAAGTCACACAAAGAGCCCTTATCAGCAACTGAATCTACTGGTACCTTTGTCTTGGATGTCCCGGCCCCTGAAACCATGAGAAAATAAATTAAGCCATCTAGTCCATGGTATTTTGCTATGGCAGCCTGGGCAGCCTAAGGTACCTGGATTATCAGAATCACCTCCTATAATAGAACAGCCCCATTTACTTTCACACTAGCCAGCGTTATCTTAAACACATATTTGATCATGCTGCTCCACCTTTATAAGGCATTTGGAGGACACCTCCCTCTTAAGATAATGTCCACAATTCCTTAACCTTACTTACAAAACTATGCATGAGTTGCCGTCTCTCACGACCTTCCTGTGCCTCCTACCACCTCTAGTTCCAGCTTTGTTGCCCTTCCTTTGACTTCTTGGCCATGTCATTCTCTCTTTTCTTACCAGGATGATGTGCATATTCCTTTTATTTCTTCATCCTACTGATTATTAAATATTCTCATCCTCATCTGAAGGGCAACATGGGGAATTGATTAAAAGCATGAACTCTGGAGTTTACCCTTCCTTGACTTGAACCATGACTTAGCCACTTACTGGCTGTGTAATCTAGGGTAACCCACTTAATTTTTCCATGTCTCAGTTTCCTCATCTGTAAAATGAAGATAATAGCATCTATCTCATAGGATTTGTGAACCATGAAAATCTGAGACAGCCTCAGTTAATTTAGAAAGTTTATTTTGCCAAAGCTGAGGATGAATGCCCATGACATAGCCTCAGGTGGTTCTAACAATGTGTGCCCAAGGTAGACAGAGCACAGCTTGGTTTTATACATTCTAGGGAGACATGAGGTATCAATTAACATATGCAAGATGAACATTGGTTCAGTCTGGAAAGGTAGGACAACTTGAAGCAGAGGCAGGAAGACTTGAAGGGGGAGGGGGCTTCCATATCACAGGTAGGTAAGTAACAAATGGTTGCATTCTTTTGAGTTTCTGACGAACTTCTCCAAAGCAGGCAATCAGATATGCAATTATCTCAATGAGCAGAGGGTGACTTTGAATAGACTGGACGGCAGGTTGACCCTAAGCAGCTCCCAGCTTGATTTTTCCCTTTAGCTTAGTGAATTGGGAGCCCCAAGATTCATTTTCCTTTCATAGATTGTTAAGAGGATTGAGTGAGTTTATGTAATGTTCTTAGAGTAGTGCTGACTACATTAGCATTTATTAAAGAAGTAAAATGCACCTTCACTGTCTCAGTTTAGACAATGTTTTTTCTTAGTTTTTGTTCAACCTCTCTCTCCCCCTCATTCCTTAGCGTGGGTGGATGTCCCACCTCTATGCTACTGTAAGCACCTAGGACTTCCCCAGCCTGACATTCATCCTGTATTGTTATTGGCTGTTTGCTTTTCCATAATCCCCACTAGATATGAGCCCCAGAACAATAAGGAAAATATCTTTCTTGTTTACACCTAATTCCCAGTGCCTAGTAGAGCATGTGGCATATATCAGTTGCTCAATATTTTCTTTAATGAATGATTTAATGTATTATGAAATTAGTAATGAGTCATGTGTAGCTATACCCTGTGTTGACAGTGATGTATTTGAGGGGCCATGTCCAAACATTACTGGGAAAAATTGTGACCACATATATTAAGAGTTTTGAAAATACCTAATATGGGTGGAAACTTGAAGAACTGTATTAGTCAGGGCTATTTCCTTTGCCTGTAACAGAAAGCATAATCACCCAATTCTACTGAGCTAAAGAGAAGTGGAAATATATTGGTTCATGTAACTCAAAATTCCATGGATGGCTCACTTTAAGACCTAAACAAATTCATCAGGACCGTCTGATGTCATACTTTCTGCTGCAAGGGCTCTGTGTGCTGTGCCCAGCAGCAAAAGACTGACTTTCTTCCTTGTTCAACCAGCAAATGACTCAATCTATGGATTCACTATAAGCTTAGCTACACAGACTGACAGACAGACAGACATCTCTGCCTGGGTCCCATGTCATCTTCACACCAATCACTATGGCTACAGAGATTTGATACTCTGGTTGGAGTATGTTGACTAAAAAAGTAGATATGGCCAGATGCAGTGGCTCACGCCTATAATCTCAGTACTTTGGGAAGCTGAGATGGGCGGGTCACCTGAGGTCAGGAGCTCGAGACCAGCCTGGCCAATCCCATCTCTACTAAAAATGCAAAAATTATTTTGGTGTGGTGATACACACCTGTAATCCCAGCTACACCAGAGGCTGAGGCACAAGAATCACTTGAACCTGGGAGGCAGTTGTTGCAGTGAATGGAGATTGCACCACTGCAGTCCAGCCTCGGCAACAGAGCAAGATTACGTCTCAAAAAAAAATTAAAAATAAAAGTCCCAGGAGATTGTTTCTGTAGAAATTGACAAGCTAATTCCAAAATTAATTAAAAAAAAAAAAAAAAAAAGGCGAGAGAGAGAGAGAAAAAGTATAAGAAGGATAAATGGATGATGGTTATGTAAGTTACCAATTTATTGCATATTGTCTTTCAGTTCCAAGTCTGCCATTCTATTCCCTGCTTCGTGTTACTAAGCTGAGCCCTGTCAACATGTCTCATTATACACCTGCACAGTGCTGAGCTTTGCACTGAAGACACATTCTGGGAGGAAGGGGCTTCTCTTCTGGGTTTCAGTGGGCTTTCTCCCTTCTTGCTTTTTTTTTGGTTCAGCTGCGTGCTTGCAGGACACATGAGGGAATGTTGCTTCTCATTGCTAGCCTGTGGTTTCCTGCTCATCATCCTTGACCTGCCTGCTGTGGCTCAGTGCCACTCAGCCTTTCTCACTATCCACTGAACCACAGCCATCTTCTTAAGGAAGTGTGAAACAAACCCAGCCTTGGAGAAGGGGCTTCTTCCCCGTTCCTTCTTGGGCTATTTTCCCTTAGCCCTAGTGTATTCTTTAGCATTGTCTTGTATCTCTTTTTAGTAGTTAATTCCCCTTTTGCTTGTTAATGATTTTTTATATTAAATTTTTTCTCTTCTAATTACTGTTGTGATTTCTGACTCTTAGCTGGGCCCTGACTGATACATGAATATACACTAATATTAAAAACATCTGGCCAGGCACGATGCCTCATGCCTGTAATCCCAGCACTTTGGGAGGCTGAGGCAAGCAGATCACAATGTCAGGAGATCAAGACCATCCTGGCCAACATGGTGAAACCCTGTCTGAAAAATTAGTAGAGTATGATGGCACATGCCTGTAATTCCAGCTACTTGGGAAGCTGAGGCACAAGAATTGCTTGAACCCAGGTGGCATAGGTTGTAGTAAGCCAAGATCATGCCACTGTACTCCGGCCCAGTGACACAGTGAGACTCTATCTCAAAAAAAAAATGCCATTGAAATATAAATACTTTAATTGCAATGATATCTACTATAGAGGAAAAGTAGAGCCAAGGTTAATATCATCAAACAAATGATAGGTCAACCAATTAACCAAACAGTTTGCAGAGTATTTTTTCAAAAAATAATAGACATGTGGAAATGTATGAAATAATGTTAAATTTAAAAACACACTATAAAAATTATTATATAACATGACCTTAGCTCCATTTACTAGAATGTAAGTGTTGTAACATCTAGGGTAATTTACTTACTTCTACTTTAAAAAAAAGTAGGAGGGCCAGGCGCGGTGGCTAACGCCTGTAATCCCAGAACTTTGGGAGGCCGAGGTGGGTGGATCACGAGGTCAAGAGATCGAGACCATCCTGGTCAACATGGCGAAACCCTGTCTCTACTAAAAATACAAAAAATCAGCTGGGCATGGTGGCGCATGCCTGTAATCCCAGCTACTCAGGAGGTTGAGGCAGGAGAATTGCCTGAACCCAGGAGGCAGAGGTTGCGGTGAGCCGAGATCACGCCATTGCACTCCAGCCTGGGTAACAAGAGTGAAACGCCATCTCAAAAAAAAAAAAAAAAAAAAAAAAGTAGGAAAAAGTGCCCATTGCTTTTATTTTTACTGTGGGAAAAATAAATTTCAAAGTAGCCAATATTGTTGAAAATTAGCCCATGCTAGGGTCTGTATAAATTAGGTCAGATTTGGCTGCAAGTAACAGAAAATGCCAAAATATGGTGGTCAGAACATGATAAGTGTTTATCTTTTACATGTAAGAAGTTCCAATCACTTTTACATTTATAGCATAGTTGAGCAGTAGATATAGAGATTTGCCATATATCCCTGCCACCTCATATACACAGCTTCTCCCATGTTCAAAATTCCCTACCCCAGGGGTACATTTGTTACAATTGATAAAGGTACATTCATGGGTTATTATCACCTGAAGTTCACAGTTTACAAAAGGGTTCACCCTTGGTGTTGCACATTCTATGGGTTTAGATCATTTATAATGACATGTATCCACCATATAGCATCATACAGAATTCTTTTACTGCTCTAAAACCCTCTGTGATACATCCTATTGATCACTCCTCTCCCTAATCTCTGGCAACCACTGATCTTTTTACTGTCTCCCATTCTGCCTTTTCCAGAATGTCATATAGTTAGAATCTTACAGTATACAGCCTTTTCAAATTAGCTTCTTTCACTTAGCAATACGCATTTAAGTTTTCTCCATGTCTTTTCATAGATTGCTAACTCATTTATTTTTAGTGCTGAATAATATTTCACCTTATTATTTACTGACTTAGATAACCACAGTTTACTTATCTGTTTGCATACTGAGAGACATCTTGATTGATTCCAAGTTTTGGTAATTATAAATAAAGATGCTATAAACATCTCTATGCAGGTTTTGTGTTGACATAAGTTTTTAACTTCCTTGAGTAAATACCAAGGAAGAAAATTGCTGGATTTTACAGTAAGAGTATGTTCCATTTTGTAAAAAATCGCCAAACTGTCTTCCAAGGTATCTGTACCATTTTTCATTGCCACCAGCAATGAATGAGAATTTCTGTTGCCCCACATTCTTGCCAGCATTTGGTGTTGTCAGTGTTCTAAATTTTGGCCATTCTAATGGATGTATGGTGGTGTCTGATTGCTGTTTTAATTTTCATTTCTCTAATGACATATGACGTAGAATATCTTTTCATATGCTTATTTTTTATCTGTATGTCCTCTTTGGTGAGATGACTGTTCAGGTATTTTTAATTGAGTTGTTTGTTTTCAGATTGTTGAGTTTTAAAAGGTCTTTGTATATTTTGGATAATAGTCTTTTATTAGATGTTTCTTTTATATATATTTCCTCCAA
>NW_016107435.1:2178292-2227621 GCF_001604975.1 Cebus imitator | reverse complement strand
CTGCCTCAGCCTCCCGAGTAGCTGAGATTACAGGCATGTGCCACCATGCCCAGCTAATTTTTTTAGTTTTAGTAGAGACAAGGTTTCACCATGTTGGTCAGGCTGGTCTGGAACTGTTGACCTTAGGTGATCCACCCACCTCAGCCTCCCAAAGTGCTGGGATTACAAGCCTGTGCCACTGTGCCCAGCTAACAGTATCTTTTACAAAGCAGAAAACTTTAATTTTATTGAAATCCAGCTTGTCAGCTCTTTATTTCATGACTTGTGCCTTTGGTGTTATAATTAAAATGTCATTGCCAAACCCAAGGTCATCTAAATCTTCTTCTATGTTATTGTCTATGAGTTGTATAGTTTTGTGTTTTATGTTTAGGTCGTGACTTATTTTAATTTTTGTGAAGCGTCGGGAAAGTATCTGTCTAGATTCTCTTCTTTTTGCATGTAGATGTCCAGTTGTTCACTATTTGTTGAAAATCTTTTTTCTATTCTATTGCCATTGCTCTTATGTCAACAATTAGTAGACTATACAGTCATGCATCACTTAATGAGGGGACACATTGTGAAAAATGCATCATTAGGCAATTTGATTCATTAGGTGAGTTCATCATTGTGTGAACATCACAGAGTGAACTTAAACCTAGATGGTACAGCCTGCTACATACCTAGGCTTTGTGATATAGCTTATTGCTCCTAAGCTACCAACCTGTACAGCATGTTACTCTACTGAATACTGTAGACAATTGTAACATAATGGTAAGTATTTGTGTATCTAAACATAGAAAAGTTACAGTAAAAATATATGGCAATAAGAGATTAAAAATGGCATTTCTGCATAGGGCACCTATCATGAATAGAGCTTGCGAGACTGGAAGTTGCTCTCTGTCAGTCAGTGAATGAGTGGTGAATTAACACAAAGACTTAGGATATTACCGTACACTCCTGTAGACTTTATAAACATCGCACACTTGGGCTACACTAAATTTATTTAATTTTTTTTCTTTAATAGTAAATTAATCTTTGCTTACTGTAATTTTTTACTTCATAAAATTTTTAATTTATACAACTGTACAAAATATTTATATTCTTATTCTATATGTTTTTTTATTTTTAAATTTTATAACTTTTTGTTAAAAATGACACAAACACACACATAAGCCTAGGCCTATACAGGATGAGGATCATCGGTATCACTGTCTTTCATCTCCAGATCTTGCCCCACTGGAAGGTCTTCAGGTGCAATAACATGCATGGAGCTGTCATCTCCTATGATAGCAATGCCTTTTTCTGGAATATTCCTGAAGGACCTGCCTGAGGCTGTTTTACTGTTAACTTTTCTTTTTAAAGAAGTAGAAGAGGTATACTCTAAAATAATGATGAAAAACATAGTATAGTAAATACATAAACCAGTATGTAGTCACTTATTATCTTTATCAGGTATAATGTACTATCCAAAACTGTATGTGTTATACTTTTATACAACTGACAACACAGTAGGTTTGTTTACATCAGCATCACCATAAGCACAGAAACAATGCATTGTGCTATGACACTATGGCAGCTATGATGTCGTTAGGTGATAGGGATTTTTCAGCTCCATTATAATTGTATGGGACCCCTGTTGTATATGCAATCCATTATTGACCAAATGTCATTATGTGCTGTATGATTACTTATGCAGGTCTATTTCTGGGCCCTTTATTCTGTTCCACTGATTAATTTGTCTCTTTTTTTGCCAATGCCACAATGTCTTGATTATTATACTTTTATAGTAAATTTTGAAGTTGAGTAATGCCAGTCTTTGGTAATGCCAGACTTTGTTCTTCTTCTTCAATATTGTATTTCGCATTGTGGGTCTTTTTCCTCTCTATATGAACTTTGGAATTAGTTGATCTGTATGTACAACTTGCTGGGATTTTTTATTGGAATTGTGTTGAATCTATAGACCAAATTGGAAAGGATAAATATCTTGAAAATATGGAGCCTTCCTGTCTATGAAAAATACAGATATGCCCTTATATTTCAGTGAAATGAATGACAGCAATGATACAAAGGATGGGAAAAGAAATTAGAATTATTTTATTATTATGGCATACTCTCATTTAGGGTGACATATCATTTGAAGTCAAATAGTGTTATCTGAAAATGTACTTGGGTTCACTGTAAATGTATATTGCAAATTCTGGGTAACCACCAAAAAAGGTTAAAAATGAAGTATAATTCATATGATTTTGGCAGAAGACATTACTTATACATGGCACAAATTTACCAGCAAAATTGATTTAACATGCAATTACTTAATAGTAACCCCAAGGCTGAGCGTGGTGGCTCATGCCTGTAATCCCAGCACTTTGGAAGGCCAAGGCAGGCTGATCACAAGGTTAGGGGTTCAAGAGCAGCCTGACCAACATGGTGAAACCCCCATCTCTACTAAAAATATAAAAATTGCCTGGGCGTGGTGGTGAGTGCCTGTAATCCCAGCTACTTGGGAGACTGAGGTAGGAGAATTGCTTGAACCGGGAGGTGGAGGTTGCAGTGAGCCAAGATTGCGCCATTGTGCTCCAGTCTGGGCAACACAGCAAGACTCCATCTCAATAATAATAATAATAATAACAACAAGAATGACAATGACAGCAACATAGTGCCTAGAACACAGGAAGGACAAATGTTAGCTTAAGCTTGCCTAACCTGTGGCCTGCAGGCTACATGCAGGCCAGGATACCTTTGAATGCAGCCCAACACAAATTTGTAAACTTTCTTAAAACATTATGAGAATTTTTTTGCAATTTTTTTAAAGCTCATCAGCTGTCATTAGTCTTAGTGTATTTTATGTGCGGCCCAAGATAATTATTCTTCCAATGTGGCCCAGGGAAGCCAAAAGATTGGACACCTCTGTGTTAGTTGATTGTTCTATTCCCCTTTCCTTGTTCTCATTCAGTGACTCAAGGTTATATTTAGAATTATCTTGTTGGATCTATGCCAATTTCCTATTGCAGTGATTTATATTTCCACCACCCTCTCAATTGTTCTTTTAGCATTTGGTTAAAACTTTTAGGTGACAGAATGCTCACAATGCCACGGGTAGATCTTGTCTATCATCAAGTGGTACAACTGGGCAGTAATCTTTGTGAGAACACATTTCCTCTACCAATTCAAAAGCTAGCTGTCTGTAATTTCTACTTAATTCTTCCCTCTGGAACAATACAAAGTGAGCTTGATGACAGCTTTAGCACTCCTAAGCCTTCTTTAAAAGGGAATAAATGTCTTCAGTCCCTAAATTCTTTGACATCTGGTGCCCTCATCAGCTTCATCTTTTGGAAACTGGAAGAAGGTTAAATTGGGCTGCAGATGACAGTTGAAGAGATCAGGCAGAAGGGGTGGGAGGACAGAGGCAAAGATGGGATTACTCACCAGGAAGGGAGAGGCGGGAGGTGAGAGAGAGAAGACCAAGCTTTGGGTGGAGGGTGAAAAGAGAGGAGACCTGGGCATTTTAAGAATGAGAAAAGAGAATTAGGAAAAAATGTCTAGTATGGGTTCTTGGAATGAACACTATGCATCATCTTCCGTACTTCCCCCTAATTTTTCATTCAGATATATTTGTTGCTAGCCAATGTTCTGGGTCAAGGGATCTCTTGATGTTAAATGCAACAGAGTGAAAACAGAAACTGCATGTGGAGGCCAACCTACAGGATCCGATTGTTTAGGAAAGTGCCTGATACGCTGCTTTAGGTACCAACCAGGATTCGAAAATGAGAGAGTAGAAGGGACAAGGGAAGGGCTGGGCTGAAGTCTGTAGAGAAACACAGCTAATGAGTACTTCTTGGTGACAAGATTATTTAAGTATTCTTTTTGTTTTTTTAATTCTGATTTTCAAATAATTGAAGATTCACATGCAGTTGTAAGAAATAATACCGAGAGAGGCTGGACACAGTGGTTTATGCCTATAATATCAGCACTTTGGGAAGCTGAGCCAGGAAGATTGCTTGAGGCCAAGAGTTCAAGACAAGCTTGGGTAACATAGTGAAACCTCCTGTATCTAATAAGAAAGAAAAGAAAGCAAGAAAACAGAGAGATCTTGTGTACCCTTTACCCAGTTTGCCCAGTGGTATATCTTGCAAAACCAGAGTACAATATCAGTCAGGATATGGACATTGATATAAACCGCTGATCTTATTCAGACTTCCCAGTTCTCCTTGTGCTCGTGTGTGTGTGTGTGTGTGTGTGTGTGTGTGTGTGTGTGTGCATGTGCACGTATGTGTGTGTTGCCCACATGCATGTATGTGTGTGTATTTAGTTCAATGCAATTTTATCACACAGGTGGGCTTGTAGATGCACCATCACAGTCAAGATACAGAACAGCTTCAAGAACACAAGGATTTCTCACCTTTATTTTTATAAACACACACAGCTCTCTCACACTCCACACCTCACTGTCCCTAGCCTCTAGCAACCGGTAATCAATTCTCCATTTCTGTATTTTTCTTAGTTCAAGCATTTTTTTATGAATGGAATCATGCAGTGTGCCACCACTGGGGACTGGCCTTTTATCACTTACCATAATTACTTGGAGATTCAACCAAGTTGTCACGTGCATCAGTAGTTTGTTACTTTGTATTTCTGAATAGTACTCCATGGCATGAATGTCCCCAAATTTTTCAAACCATTTACCCTTTAACCCTTCACCATTTCACTCACCTTTCTGCTATGCCCTATTTTCATATTTTGGTTTAGGACACCTGGTTATTTCCAATTTTGCCTATTATGAATACAGCTGTTAGGAACATTGTGTACAAGTTTTTGTGTGTTTCATTTCTCTGGGATAAATGCCAAGAGTAATTGCTAGGCTTTATAGTATTTGTATGTTTAGTTTTAAAAACTGTCAAACTCTGTTTTTCAGAGTAGCTGTATCATCTCACATTCTTAGGAGAAATGTACTAAAGTACTTTTAAGTACAAGAATGTTAATATTTTATTTTAAATCAGTTGTGTTACTCTAATGCAAATATCTTTGATTCCTCCACGCTTTGAGTGAAGTCTGTTACATGCATGACTTCCTTAGGAAGTCAAGGAATAGGTACCAAGTTCCATGTCATTGTTGGCGCTAATAGAAAGAAGAGTAAAGTGGAAGGAAATGAAATGTGAGTGACAGTTCATGGAGTGAAGGACCTCCAAGCCATAAGAGTGTAATCCCCTGAAAATTGATATAAATCTTGGAGAATCTATTGGATTTCCCACAAGCTGAGAGGTTTCAGTTGATAATGTATAAATCTCAAAGTACAGGATGTTTTCAATTTATATGTAGTTGCAACTAAAATCCAGAATATATAAGTCTGTTTTTAAACTATATGGTAAAGCGATCACTTTTCTTCAAACTTTTTTTGTATATCTGATCTTATTGGTCCAAATTAAGTTAGATAATTCTCTGAAACAAGAAAAATAAGAGGTATAAGGATTGTAAGGTTTGAAAGAAGAGATTCAGTGTGCAATATTTATACTTGATATAATCATTTGGATAGAGAAATAAACTGAATCAGCAGAGAAACTTTTAGGACAAGTAAGAGAGGTTTTCAAGTTTGTTGATAGAAGTTAAACTTACAAAATTAATATTTCTCAACACCAACAATAATGAAATAGAAATGAGAATATATGATATTATTCACAATAGTAAATGCTGTAAATATACATAATTCATTCTAAACAAAGAATGCTTAAGAAAAAAGTAAAGCCTTATTAACTAATATAAAATACTTGAATATGTGGAAAGTCTGTGTTCATAGCTGAGTTGACAACATGGTAAGGCTGTCAGTTCTGCCCAATGTAATCTACAAATTCAGTGCAATCCCAATCAAAACTCCAGTTTCATGTCAGCAACTTGTAAAATCATTCCAAAGTGTGTATGTATGTATGTGTGTGCATACACACACACACACACACACACACACACACACACACATCCAGGTATGAATAAGTTAATTTAAATAACAGAAACAAGGAGGATTTATCCTACAATAGATTCAGACATATTATAAAGCAATAGAAGTAAAAATAAGCTTGGTACTGCTATAGAAACAGACAAAAATATCAATGCAATAAAAATAGAATATGGAAGGAGTTGTGTATAAATGCAACTTTTTATATGGTAAAAGAAGGTGCCACACATACGCCTGTATTCCCAGCCACTCAGAAGGGTGAAGAATGAGAATTGCTTGAACCTGGCAGGCAGAGGTTGCAGTGCGACAAGATCACGCCTCTGTACTCCAGCCTAAGCGACAGAGNAAAAAAAAAAAAAAAAAGATGCCACAAACCATTGAGGAAAGGGTAGATTATCAGTTTGTAGAATTGGGCAAAACAGACTCACTATATGGACAAAATTAAAATTGGATCTTTACCTACAGATGTGAATGGAAAAATTACAAAAGTAATGAGAGCAACCATAGAAAAAGAGATTTTACAATTTGAGGATATACACGAATTTTTTAAAAAACAAAATGCAAGTTATGTGAAAAATTGATGGATTTGATGACACCAAAATTAAGGATGTGTATTCAGTGATTGATGCTATAGACAAAGTTAGCAAACAGCAGACCGAGGAAATATAATTTCTTTTTTTTTAATTTGTACTTCATGAAAAGGTGCGGTGAAATGCGGAAGAGTTCTGGTTACGTTATACTTAAGCTCTAATGGGAATCAGAAACCTTTTATTCCTATATGATTTTGCTTGTTTATGGTCTGTATGCCCAAAGGCTATACAATGAAAACATTTATTTATTTAACTTTTATTTGAAGGTCAGGGGTACATGTACAGGATATGCAGGTTTGTTACATAGGTAAATGTGTGTCATGAGGGTTTGTTGTATAGATTATTTCATTATCCAGGTATTAAGCCTAGTATCCATTTGTTATTTTTCCTGATCTTCTCCCTCCTTCCACCGTTCACTCTCCAATAGGCCCCAGTGTGTGTCATTCCCCTCTATGTGACCATGGGTTTTCATCATTTGACTCATGATGAACCATGTGAGAACATGTGGTATATGGTTTTCTGTTCCTGTGTTAGTTTGCTAAGGATATTGGCCTCCATGTCCCTGCAAAGGACATGATCTCACTCATTTTTATAGCTGCATAGTATTCCAGGGTATGTATGTGCCACATTTTCTTTATCCAGTCTATCACTGATGGGCATTTAGGTTGAGTTCATGTCTTTACTATTGTGAATAGTGCTGCAATGAACATATGCATGCTTGTATCTTTATAAGAGAACAATTTCTATTCCTTTGCGTATGTACCCAGTAATGGGATTGCTGGGTTGAATGGTATTTCTGTCTTTAGGTCTTTGAGGAATCTGAGGAAAGGTAATTTCTACATCTAAAACTAAAAATAATATTATAAGATACAAGTAACTCCTATAAATCAAAGATTGAATATCCATAGCTAAATTGGCAAGAGATCTGAACAGGCGATTTATAAAAGAAAAAACTTTAATTACTATCACTTCTATTAGAAGATGTTCAAACCCAAAACTATTACCCACGGTAATCAGAGAAATGCAAAATAAAACATCACTTTACACCCTTCAGAATGCCTTCCCACAAAACATTACTCTATGGACATGAGAAGAAACAGAAATTTCCATGTACTGCCGGTGGATGTACAGCTGGGTGGGTGTGTAGCCTGGAACAACCTTCTAAAAAACAATCTGGCGAAGCTGGTCAAATCAAGTATGTGCATGCCCTGTGCCTTGAGAGTTTTACTAATTGGTCTGTACCCCAAAGAAACTTTCAAACTGAAAGCAACCATCTGAGGATGCTCATTGAAGCATTTAGTAAGCTTTGGAAGCAAGCAACATAGTTGCCTATCGCTGTGAGTTAATAAAGATAAAAAAGTACCATGTTATGGAACGTACACTCTATATGTCTCTGTATAGCAAAATAGAACTTATATGAATGATGTACATACACATAGCACTATGCACATTAAAATACTAAAGATTCAGTTGTGCATATTAAAAGCATTAGGGTGGTGGTCTGCAAAGGTCGAGCAGGGGAATGAAATTAAAGACCAAGTGCAAAAAAAGAATAAACCGATATCAGAGTGTGGGGTCTTGCATGAATCAAAGATGCTTGTAAGCTGTGAAACAAGTACAATTAATTTAACGTGAGATTTTTTTGTAATCTCTTTATCTTCATTTTATCTATTCAACTCATTGCTTCTTCTTTTTTTTTTTAAGTTAAATTTAAAAGTAACATTTCTCCAATTACGTTTTTTACTCTTTAAAACTGGTCCTTTGGCAAAGTTGTAGCTGAAAAAATCAGTGTTTGTAGAACTGATTTTTCATACTGGATGAAAACAAATCTAAAATATTGCCTATAAAATATTAGCTGAATTGAAATGTGTGTTTAAGCTCCCTAGGGCATGCCTCTCCTACTACGAATCTGTCATGATAGTTCTCTTAACTTCTTGGTCTTTGTGTTAAGATTCTGCCTACATTCGTGTAATATAAAGAATGTGAATTCTACTGGAGACGATGAAATTTCTAATCTCATGGGAAAAGCATTAAAAATTGACATTTGTAATTGAATGTTAGAAGCTTTTTACCTTTTTAAATCCAGAGATCAAAACACATTGAAGGTTTACTTTTGAATGAGGTTGATCATGACAGCTTTTACTTTCATTTTGTTGTGTACTAAGCTTTATTTCTTTGAAGATGGCTGGATACCAGCTTTGTGAAGACTTTGATGGACTGTGTTCCCTACGGTTTCCTCCTCCCAGTATTTCCCACGTCCTGGCATAGTGACTGTTTCTGCTTGATTACATCTGTGGCAGTCAAAATGCTCTCATTTAGATGGCAGGAGACAGTCTTTTAGATCTCTGTTTGTTAACGCCTAATCAGCCTGGTACAAAGAAGAAGCGTTTAGATTATTTTAAAGTTTCCAAGATTCAAATACATCCATGTGAACTTACAGTTTCTTTTAAATAATAAATAGATTTCCAAATTCAAGATTTGAATACCTAAAAAAAAAATTTTTTTTTTTTTGCTATCTTTTTAAAAATGGGAATTCTAGAGTCCTTAATGACTACCACATGATTGACATGAAGGGCATGTTTGACCACACCCATGAGTCCCTCATTCTAGTTTTTCATTTTAAGGTAACTACATCTTAGATCTCTGTATTTATTTCTCTAAAGGGAACCTCCTCCACCTGTTATACGAGTGATCTCCTGGATTTTGTTCACCAAATATGTATATTTTGAGATTGTTACTGACAACAGGTTTTTGGGCTGTCAATGCAATAAAAATTGACATAAGGCCAAGAGAGTTTTCCAGACAAGGCTTTACTGGAGCCCATAAAATAGGCAGCATGAGAGAGAAGGAATTCCCTGGCTGCCCCTCAACCCCTGAAAATAATTGGAATGGATTTTTTTTATTAGACAAAGTACAGGAATTGACACCAGGGTTAAGGTATCCAGGCTGGGCTGGGTCTTTCTGGGAGCATATTTTAGACGATATTAACATTTCAATTGGTGGACTTTTAATACTTTTAGTACAGCAGATTGCCCTCCATAATGTGGTTGGGCCTCATCCCATCAGACCTGAATAGGACAAGAAGATTGGCCTCTTTCCTGCAAAAGGGAATTTTTCAAATACTGCTTTCAGACTTCATCTCAAACAGGGACTTTTCCTGGCTCAAAAGCAGACTGCCTTTGAACTTGAACTTGGCTCTCTGAGTCTCCGCCCTGCAAATTTCAGACTTGTCAGCCTCTATAATCATGTGAGTCAATTCCTTATCACAATTCTCTTTATACATATAGGGAAACTGGGGCTCAGAGAAGATACACAGCCAGCATGTGGTAGAGATAGGATCCAAGTTCAAGTCCAGGTTTGCCTGGCTTCAGAGCCTAAGCATTCACTCACTTTTCTCTTTGGCTGATGAGAAGGTGAAGCATGAGAGAAGTGACAGCTCCAGAATTATATGGCTAATATGTATGGACTATGTTCTAGCTTCCAGTTCTGGCTTAGACTCCATTTCATAATCTATATGATGTCTTGCTACCATGTTTCTTTTTTTTCCTTGCATTTTGTTTGGAGATAGAGGAGGTGCCAATTCAGTAACGAAGTTCCCAGTGCACAGCAGTAGGGACAATCCAGTCCTCCCCTGACTGATAAGAACTACATGTGGTGATGGACTGTGTCACCTGGGGGGCAGCCCCCCACCGTGTCCTCTGTCACCTGTATAAACAAACACAGTGGAAGCTGGTCTCTGGCATTTCAGCAAGATGTGTGGCCTCTGTGAGGTTATCAGTCAAATACTATATTTGGTTTTCTAATCAAGGCATCTGTAAAAGCCAATTTGTCAGACTAATAAATTCAATTCTGAGTCACAAAGCCCTGCAAGTGGATTGGAGCTTTGAATTCTTATTTTTAAATGTTTCATCTCCAGCCCTGAAAGGAAAAGCCCTTTCCTCCCCCTCAAGGGTAAGATTGTCTCATTCTTCTGATTCATATTCATCTTTCAAGATACAAGGTTTTTCATAGTTCTTTTTCTTTTGAAAGTGGGTGTCTTTTTATCTCAGATTTAAACAATAACTCCACATCCCCAGTGCCTGACTGTTTCTGGAAATCTATTTAATTTCACAAAACAAGTTACCAAAGCATGCAGACTTGCACGATTTCCATTTTAATAGTATCATCTCTACCTAAGTTTGGATTTAGATGGATATAGGCCAGTGCTTGGAACATTCGGAATTTCTAACAGTGCTCCTTTGTGGAAAGGATACCTGTTTAACTAAAATGCTTTTACATTCAGGTCCATTTTTGGAATATGTAGGCAAAAATGGAAAGTTTGAAAATCACCTCTTTTCCCACTGCTTTGGGTTTGTTAGAAAAATGGATGAACAGGATCACAAATAGCACAAATTGCCTATACTAAAGAAACAGCAAGAAATTCATTTTGGGGAATGATGCATGAGGCTCATGAGACCTCAAGGAAGATGCTGAGGGCCATCTATTACCTGTGGGCTCAGTGGCTTTTTTTCCTGCCTCAGCTGCTTTGCCTTAACCCAGATCACATGTGCTCAGCTATTAACTTCTCTCTCCTTTAAGAAAAATGATACCATGGATTGTTTATAAGCTCATTTCTTTTCTATTAGGGAGCAATTCAGTACTCAAAGAAGATGTTTTCATGATTTTCAAAAAGGTTTTGCTTTTTGCCTTGCTGGGGCTTCCTGAACAATAAGCAGGTGAGGGAACTTTCAGTCAGTTCAAGTCCTTGCTCTACAGTTTACTAGCTGGGTAACCTTTAAGATCAAGCTTTCAGCTGGGTGCAGTGACTCACGCCTGTAATCCCAGCGCCTTGGGAGGTGGAGGTGGGCAGATCGCCTGAGGTAAGGAGTTTGAGACCAACTTTACCAACATGGAGAAACCTTGTCTCTACTAAAAATACAAAAATAGCCAGGCATGGTGGCATACACCTGTAATCCCAGCTACTCAGGAGGCTGAGGCAGGAGAATTGCTTAAACTCAGTAGACAGAGGTTGTAGTGAGCCAAGATCATGCCATTGCACTACACCCTGGGCAACAAGAGGGAAATTCTCTCTCTCAAAAAAAAAAAAAGCTTTCAGGTTCTCTAGCCCTCAATCTTCTCACCTTTGTAGTAGGTATACCTCCCAGGATGGTTTTGAAGAATTAATAAGTTTGCACTTAGAAAGTTCTTGGCACAGTGTCTGATACAGTAGGTCTCAAAGAAAGGTACTGGTATCCCGCAAAATGCATTCATATACATTACCTCACTTTACCTTTACAGTATTCCTGTAGATAGGTACATCACCTTCTGCCATTCTTTTTGTAGAGATAAGAAACTTAGCCAGGTAGTGTTAAATGCAGTGCTCAAGGTCACAAAATCAGTGACAGATGACATCTGATTCTGTGACCTTGAACACTGCATTTAATATGACATCCCAGATGTCTTGGTTTATTAATATGATTTCTCTCTTTCTGAATCCTTTAACTGGGATAATAGCATGGGCCACTGAAGGAAAACCCATCAGCCCTGACAGCACTAAACATAATTTTCTCTACCCAAAAAGGTAAATGCCAGTGAACACAGGTTTGCAACAGTGAAACTAAGTCTAAGCTCTAGTATCTTCATCTTGTGATTTTTCAAGATTTCACTTGTAAGCAATTAAATTCTGCTTCTCGGTTTCTTCCCATAGATTATGTCTCCCTATGACTATGTGTGTCTCTGTGTTCACCTTTTCCCTGTGCTTTTTGTGTGTGTGTGGTGTTTTAGTCTGTTTTGGGCTGCAATGAAGGAGTACCTGAGATTCGGTCACTTATAAAGAAAAGAGGTTTATGTGGCTCACTGTTCTGCAGGCTGTCCAAGCAAGCAGCATGGTACCAGCTTCCATTTCTGGTTAGGCCTCAGGAAACTTCCAATCACAGCAGAAAGCAAAGAGGGAGCCAGAGTGTAACATGGTGAGAGAGAGCAGAGGGAAGGGAGGGATGCTAGGCCCTTTTAAACAACTTGCTCTTGAGGTAACTATTAGAGTGAGAATTCACTCACCTCCAAGGGAAGGTGTTAATCCATTCATGAGCAATATGTTCTTGCAATCCAAATCCCTCCCACTAGGCTCCACATCCAACATTGACAATCAAATTTCTTTTTTTTCCTTGTTTTTTGTTTGTTTTCTTTATTCTAAAAACAAAAACAAAAAACAAAAAAAGAATGGGATATGTGTGTGTGTGTTTGTGTGTGCACAGAATGTACAGGCTTGTTACATAGGTATGCATGTGCCATGGTGGTTTGCTGCCCCTATTAACCCATCCTCGAAGTTCCCTCCCCTCACCCCACAACGGGCCCTGGTGTGTGTTGTTCCCTTCTCTGTGTCCATGTGTTTTCAATGTTCAGCTCCCACTTGTGAGTGAGAACATGTGGTCTTTGGTTTTCTGTTGTTGTGTTAGTTTGCTGAGGATGATGGCTTCCAGCTTCATCCATGTCCCTGCAAAGGACGTGATCTAATTCCTTTTTATGGCTGCATAGTGTTCAATGGTGTATGCATGCCACATTTTCTTTAGAGGGTCAAACTTCAACATGAGATTTGTAAGGGACAAATATGCAAACTATACTATATGAGTCTTCCTGATATTGACCCCACATTCTATCTTCCTATCTTACTCCCTCAGTGAAAAGAAAATCTCTATGTGTATCTTTGATACACAAAATAGGCACAAAATATCTGTGAACTAAAGCAATGAGTAGATTCATAATTTTTAGAAATTATGACTCGTTAAGAGAAGAAGACTAGGGAGAGGAAAATGAAGACAGAAAGAGAGAGGTAGAGAGAGAGAGAATGTGCTGGATAAGACCTGGATAAGATGAATAAGACCTAGTTCTTACCCTCAATCAATTTATAGTTCAATAGTGTGAATAAGTTAGAAACATCTGAAATCCTGAAACTCTTGTGTGTGTTCAGCTCTTTATCAAATACTCCTAGATTAGACAGAGGAAATACAAGGCATATTTTTTGTCTTCAAGGGGTTTATAATTTAGTTGGGGCAATATCTTAAAACAACAGTGAATACGGTTCTGGCTTTTAAGGAACTTGGGGATTTTGTTTATTAATGAACAAGTGAGTTCATTCAATGAGCATTCACTGAAAGCCGATTACCAGAGAGATTCTGTGCTTGGTTCTGAGGATGCTGGGTGCTCCTCAGAATTCTAATCACCGTTTTTTTTTCTTTTTTTTTTGCATGGGGCTTATATTCAGCAAGAGTAATCTGGTGGGAAAAACAAATTTAATAGGGCAAAGATTAAATTTTTTAGAAGAGGGAAGCTGTAAGCTGCTTCAGATCTAATAATGAGAAAATGTTCCCTAACACTGATCTGTTCTGAGCAGAATTGTTTGTGTGTAGTAGCTGGTAGTTGGTGTGTAGTCGCTTGGATTACAGGCACCTGCCACCATGCTCAGCTAAATTTTTTTTTTCTTTTTTTTGTATTTTTATGAGAGACAGGTTTTCACCATGTTAGGCAGGCTGGTCTCCAACTCCTGACCTCAGGTGATTCACCCACCTCGGCGTCCCAAAGTGCTGGGATTATAGGCATGAGCCACCGTGCCTGCCTGGGAGGGCCAGTCTTGAACCAGGATACTGCAGATCAGGGAGGGTAAATATTTATCTCCAAAATTAATAAATAAGACTAGATTTTTCTTCATGATTCTGTTCAGAAGCAGAGTTGCATACAAGTTAGAACTAAAGTATAGTTCCCTAGTTTTAAAACCAGGGTATGATGTATAATTTCTCATACGTTCAGGTTAGCAAAAAATTAAAAGCTTAACCCACATTTTGTTGGCAAGGCTGTGGGGCAACAGGCACTCCCACAGGAAGCTGTTGGGAATGAAAAGTGATATAGCGCTTATGGAGGGGAATTTGGTTCTATCTAATAAACTACATATGCATTTACCCTTCGCTATAAGAAAACAAAATGGCCATTTTCATCACTTTCTCTGATAATTCCATCATCTCTGTCATCTTGGAGTTATTTATTTTCCTGCTTCTTGGCACGTCTAATAATTTTCGTTTGGGCATTGTGAAACTTACATAGTTGACCATCTAATTTTCTTATCTTCCTTTAAAGTGTGCTAGTTTTTGTTGCTAGGTAGTTAACTTTCTTGCAGTCCAGTTTGAGCCTTTTTGAGACTTGTTTTTATGCTATGGTAGATCATATCTAAGGTAGCCCTTACTCTAGTGATAGTTTAACCCTATTACTTAGGTGTGGTCCTCTGATTATTCTACTGAATGCTCAGAGAGATCATGAGGACTCTCCATTATGGCCAGTGGGAATTCAAATGATTCTCAGCCCTGTGTAATCTCTGAGAGTTATGAAACTCATAGCAACCCAGTTGGGGTTACTCTTTGCCTTGTGGGCTTTTGCCCTATTTATGTACATCATGGTATTAGCAAAAGATAGAAAGGATTCCAATCAAGATCACCAGATCTCTTTTTCTGGATGTTCCTTTCTTCTCTGAAAATCTTCCCTGCAACTCCTAGTCATCTCCCTGAATTCTGAAATCTGTGTCCACTTGGCAAGACCACAGTGCTCTGTTTGGGATTCCCGTCACCATTTCATGGTCTCCAACATGCCCCCGGCAGAGAGCCGGGGTAATCATGGGACTCACCTTATTTGTTCCAATTCTCTCAGGGATCTCAGTCCTGTGTTGCTTTGGTTCAGTACCTGAAAAAGGTGGTTTTATATCGTATTAGTCTGTTCTCAAGCTGCTGATAAAGTCAGCCTGAGTCTGGGTAATTTATTTTTACCAAAGAGGTTTAATGGACTCACAGTTCGACATGGCTGGGGAGGCCTCACAATTGTGGTGGAATGTAAAAGTCACACCTTTTATTTTTTTTTTCTTCCAAGACAAAGTCTTGCTCTGTCACCCAGGTTGGAGTGCAGTGGCATGATCTCGGCTCACTTCCACCTCTGCCTCCCAGGTTCAAGCAATTCTCCTGCCTCAGCCTCCCAAGTAGCTGGGACTACAGGTGTGCACCCCCCACACTCAACTAAGTTTTGTATTTTTAGTAGAGACAGGGTTTTGCTATGTTGGCCAGGTCTCAAACTCCTTACTTCAGGTGATCCACCCTCTCGGCCTCCCCAGAGTGCTGGGATTATAGGCATGAGCCACTTCGCCTGGCTGAATTCATCTTTTTAGATTCTACAAATAAGTGAGATCACATAGTATTTGTCTTTCTTTGGCTAGCTTATTTCACTTAACATGCTGTCCCACAGGTTGATCATGTTGTTGAAAATGAGAGAATTTTTTTCTTTCTAAGGACTAGATAGTATTCCATCATGTATATACACCATATTTTCTTCATCCATTCATCCACTGGTGGACACTAAAGTTGATTCTGCCTTGGCTATTGTGAATAATACTTTGATGAACATGGGAATTCATATGTCACTTCAACATACTGATTTCATTTCCTTTGGAATATATTACCAGCAGTGGGAATGCTAGATCATATGGTAGTCCTGTTTTTATTATTTTGACTAAACTCCATACTGTTTTTCATAGTAGCTGTATTAATTTACATTCCCACTAACAGTGTATAAGGGTTACCTTTTCTCCATGTCCTTGACAACACTTATTTTTTTTTAAATAATAGGCATTACAACAGGTGCAAACTGATATCTCATTGTGGTTTTAATTTGCATTTTCGTGATGATTAGTGGTACCGGGCATTGTTTTGTATACTTTTTGTTCATTTATATGTCTTCTTTTGAGAAATGTTTATTCATGGCTTTTGCTCATTTGTAATTGAATTATTATTACTTTTGCTTTTCAATTGTTTGTGTTCCTTACATATTTTTTGATATTAACCCTTTGTAAGATGTATGATTTGCAAATATTTTGGATTGTTAAATGATCTAGGAAAATAGTTGTCTGTAAGTCATTTCAATGTATACACTAGTATTAGGGGTAAATGACATAAAATACATTGAGAAATTGAGTATGCAGGTAGCTGGAATGGTTTTTATTTATTTATTTATTTTTGAGATAGAGCCTTGCTCTTGTCACCCAGGCTTGAGTGCAGTGGCGTGATTTCAGCACGCTACAACCTCTACCTCCTGGGTTCCAGCAATTCTCTTGCCTCATCCTCCTGAGTAGCTGGGATTACAGGTGCCTACCACCATGCCCAGCTGATTTTTTGTATTTTTAGTAGACATGGGGTTTCACCATTTTGGCCAGGCTGGTCTTGAACTCCTGACCTCAGGTGATCCACCTTCCTCGGCCTCCCAAAGTGCTGGGATTACAGGCATGAGATACTGTGCCGGGTCTTTGAATGGTTTTTAAAGGGTGGTATGCTCTGGTTGACTACTGAAGTGAGTAGGAACATCATTACCTTCAATTCAAATTCTAAACTATTATCCTCTCATTTGTGTTGCTCTTAGAAATTTCTGATATTTTGAAGTTAAAATAACGTTGGTTACTTTCTAATGTATTCCTTTCTTTCCTTTATCTTTTTTTTTTTTTAAGTTCTAGAATAATTGCTTTCTGAAGGGCAAATACCAAGAAGTGTGAAAGGATAAAATTTTGATTACTGAAAGATTTAGGTGATGTAATACATGTAAGAAAGGTTACTATATTAAAAATCCCTGGGAAGCCCTCTCCCTTTCTCTAGCCTTTATTCAAAACAAGGAATGGAAAGTTCTTACATGATCGAATGGAATCTTTCAGGGTCAATCACATCTATAAGGATTTTTTTTTTTGTATTGGAGGAATAGGATATCATAGGTAGAAAAAATGATGTAAGCACAAACAGTGGGATACAGAAATTAGATGAAAAGAATGCAAGATGTTTTATTCTATTTCATGCCATAAAATCCTCTCCCATGATCAGAGAAGGTCAGTCTGGCTCAGAGATTAAATCTGATCTTGACAGTAGAATTGTACAAAGTACCTTACTCTAGCTCAAAGGGTGGTGCAAATTTAATGAGACAAATATTGGTTTCTCATCATCACATTGGCTTTGCTCAGCTGTATGACTGCAGAATTTGCCCTGACCTTGCATCCACTGTTTGAAAACGTTATAGGTCCCAGTAGTCCAGACAAGATTATGGGTTGAAAACAACCCAAGGATGTTTCCCAACAATAGGATTTTAACCAACATCTTCATATTTGTTTGATTTCCTGTTTCCTTAGGTGTGAGAAATATTTATTGACCATTTCCCCCTCTTTTTGGCAGAAACCTTTACTCCCCCACCTCATTTTCCTGTCCCCTGTACATGACAGAGTGGAATTCCAAACACTGACAATGACAGAACTCTTTAATTAGCAGAGTTCTTTGAGTTCAGAAGTCAGAAAAAAAGATCTTTACAAACTGAACAGACATTTAGGAGATATTAGTTTGTTTCCTATTTCGTTTCACCGATAAGAGGTGTTGGTGGGGGAATAGTAGACGGAAGATGGGGAGAAGCTGTAGTTCTCTCTTGCTCTTGCTCTCTTCCTTCTACTGCTGTCTTCTTTACTTCTTTTACTAGAAGCATCTCCTCCAAGCTCCTGGCTCCTGAGGCCCTCTTAGTTTCCTCCAGCCCTACGGGTGGTGTCTAATCTCTGGATTATCTCATCTTCCCCTTTTTAATGCTTCTACTTCTCCAGTTGGATGGGAAGGGGCTAGAAATGGAGAAGAGCTGGCACACAGGTTTATTTAATTATTTAACTTTATTAATAGTCCAATCCCCTACTGAGGGGAGGGACTACACGTGCTCATTGTAGTAGCATGCATAGCTTGAAATACTAACTATAATGGTTTAGTAAAGCTATGAGTAATTTATTAATAATACTATTGCATTCCGCTAAATTCCCAGTTTAAGGGTCCATTTAGGCAATATGGTCCGGAATAGCAATCTTAGCAAGCTCCAGACTACCCAGACAACATGCTAACTAAAATCTGGGATGACTCAGTGAGTGACACCCTAACAAGAACCCATGCTACAAAATTACTTTCCAAAAGAGTCATTGAAAAAAACAATTTTTAAGTAAAATACAATTAATGCTAGAAAACCAACACCAAGATTTCACTTGTAACCATCTGCATCCTAGTCATTATTATAGGTTTTACCTTTGTCACCCTCTTCCTCCTTGTTTGCACATTTTCCCCAGCGGCTGCAGGTTGATCCTCTGTCCCCAGGGCCTAGGGCTTCCAGAGTACCCTTGGGTTGCTCACAGTTTCTCAAGGAAGTGATTCCCGTGAGGCCTGTTTCTCCAAAGGTTTATATGGATTTTTATTAAAAATATAAACACTGTTGTCTGTAAAATATACTTACATAAGGCTTTTTAATTTTCAAAGGACATTTTCATGTCTTTTTTTATTTTTATTTTTTTAGAGACAGGGTCTTGCTCTGTGGCCCAGGCTGGAGTGCAATGGTGCAATCATAGCTCACTGCAACCTCAACCTCCTGGGCCTAAGTGATCCTCCCACTCCAGCTTCCCAAGTAGCTGGGACTACATATGTGTGCCACCATGTTCAGCTAAACTTTTTTATCTTTTGTAGAGAGGGGGTCTCTCTCTGTTGTCCAAGCTAGTCTTGAACTCCTGGCTTCAAGCAGTCCTCCTGCTCAGCCTCCCAAATGTTGAGATTACAGGCATGAGACATTGTGCCCAGACACATTTTTATATCTTATTTCACCCATCCCTGGGAAGTAAGGTGGAGTACATTACCCCCAGCCCCAAAGCCTTCAGGGATGCATGCCCCATTGTGGCATCCCTGAAGGCTTTGGGGCTGAAGGTAATGTGATTAGATCCGGGGACAGGCATCTGGCTGCAGGAAGATACTGTAGTGGAGAGGTCAGTGGGGACCCTCCATGACTCCAGGGAGTCGAAAACTGCCTGAAATAGGGTGGTGGCAGCAGGAATCTGAAGGAGGGAAGTGATGCCAGAAGTGCTGTGGTGGCTGAATTGTCAGGACCTAGTGATGGATTTGATACTGAGATAAAGAAAATAGCTAGAATTTAAAGGCAGCTGCAGGATTTCTGACTGTGGGTGTTTAGGAGACGAGGATGCTATGGGTTAAAAAGGTTCCATAGAACGAAGAGCTGGCTTGGAGAGCAGGTGCATGAGGAGTTGGGTTTTGGACACGATCTGGCAAGACACTGAGGTGTGGCTGTCTACAGGACAATTATAAATGAGGCATGAGAACTTAGGGAAAACTTTGAAGCTTGAGATACAAATTTGGGGTTTATCTGCCTCAAAGCAATTATTTAAGTTCTGGGAAAGAATGAGAGGGTCAGATAAAATGTCCATTATAGGGCACAGAACAGTTATTTCTAGGAGGAGTACACTGGTGGAAGCACGTGTGAAGGCTTTTCTGTACAGCATAGAATTAAGATCATACGGCCTGCTGGTTTTACTGTTGTCATTAAAATGAACAGGGGTATTTGTTCTCCTTAGCCTTTCAATGATTTTGTAAATAATAACACCTGGATAATTACTTGAACTCTACACACTTTGTACAAAATAACCATGTAAAGTTGGATAATATCTTTGCATGATGACATTAAAAGTAGTTCAGTGATATTTTTAGAAATCATAAACATTCTTCCTTTATGCATATACAAGGAAAACCTAACTAATACCAGGAATTTGGAGTCTATACAAAGTTAGATGGATCCTATCCAAAAACTGCTTATCCAGAAAGAAAACAAATGAAGACATGGATCAAGACAGCATTTCTCTCATATTACTTTAGTCAGGCAGAGAGCCAAACACATGGCTGTGGTCATCTACAAAACATCGTTTGGGGAGAAGTAGAAAGTTGAGGGTCTAAGAGACCCTCCTGCCACTCTGCTCCTCTTTACCCGATGCCTCAAATGCTCCTGTGTGCTTAACACATGTCCCCATTTTCAGCAGTTTCTCAACCTTGGCACTTTCAACACTTAAAGTCAGATAATTCTTTATGGGAGGCCAGTTTGCTCATTGTGAGATGCTCAGCAGCTCCCCTGGCTTCTACCCTCTGAATGTCAATAGCACTCCCATGCCCCAAATTGTAATAACCAAAATCATCTCCAGCCATAGACAAAATCAGCCCTGGAGGCAAAATCAGCCCTGGTTGAGAATCGCTGTCTTAAAGATAAACGCCACTGTGAGCTGTCTTTCGGTCTCTTTGTGACGAAAGGACCAGGGACAGCTGGTCTAGCTAAAGAGAAGGAAAGACTGAACAGCAAAACTCCGAGTTTTCAGAGGCACCTCACAGAAAAGGTGATTAAGAAAAAGTGCAGAACAGTTGTGGATAGCAAGAGAACCACCACACATTTTGCCAAGGACATGTGCTGTGTGGGGAGCTTGCCACCCTACAGTGCCATGGCTCAGTGCTAGCTGGAGCTGCCTGTGGCATATTTATAGGCAATGTTGCTTTGTGTGTGGCAGATGTTATGAGTTACCTTTACATAACCTTAGCTTGCTTTGGGTGGACTTGTGGGAATTTTGTGGCTCATTTGAGTGGCATTCACTGAAGTATGAAGTTAGAATTGCAATCACTGGAACTGAAATGCCTGGATTTCAAGTCCCAGCCCTGCCACTTAATAGTTATGCCTCCCTGACCAATCTGTAAAGAGGAAGAACCATTATATGTGCTAAGTTAACTCAAGTTGCCTTAACAAAGCACCACAGGCTGGGTGGCTTAAACAACAGACATTTATTTTCTCACAGTTCTGGAGACTGAAAGTCCTAGATCAAGGTCTGGCAGGGTTATTTCTGCTGTAGGCACTTTCTTAGTCCATTTGTGTTGCTATGAAGAAATATTTGAAGTTGGGTAATTTACAAAGAAAAGAGGTTTATTTGGGTCATGGTTTTGCAGGCTGCACAAGAAGTATGGCACCAGCATCTGCTTCTGATGAGGACCTCAGGCTGCTTCCACTCCTGGTGGAAGGCAAAGGGGAGCTGGTGTGTACAGATCACATGGCAAGAGAGGAAGCAAGAGAAGGGGTGGAGGAGGTGCTGGACTCTTTAACAATGAGCTCTCTTTAGAACTCATAGAAGGAGAACTCACTCACTTCCACCAACCCCAGGGAGGTGATTAATCTATTCACGAGGGTTCCATCCCCATTACCTAAACTCCTCCCATTAGGACCCACCTCCACCTTTGGGGATCAAATTTCAACATGAGATTTAGAGGAGACAAACATCTAAATACGGCAAGCTCTTTCCGGGCTTGTAGGTGGCTGCCTTCTTACTGTTGCTTCACATGGCCTTTCTTTGGTATATGCATGTACAGAGAGCAAACAGGTATCTCTTTATATGGACACTGATATGGTTTGAGTTTGTGTCCCCACCCAAATTTCATGTTCAGTTATAATCCCCAATGTTGGAGGTGGGGCCTGATGCAAGGTGATTGGATCATGGGAGTGAATCCTTCATGAATGATATATTAGTCTGTTTTCACACTGCTAATAAAGACATACTCAAGACTGGGTAATTTGCACAGGAAAGGGGTTTAATGGACTCATGTTCCACTTGGCTGGGAGGCCTCACCATCATGGCAGTAGGCAAGGAGAATAAGTCACGTTGTACATGGATGGCAGCAGGCAAAGAGAGAGCTTGTGCAGGGAAATTCCCCCTTATAAAACCATCAGATCTCGTGAGACCTATTCATTATCACGAGAACAGCACGGGAATTACTCATCCCATGATTCAATTACCTACACTAGGTCCCTCCCACAACATGTGGGAATTGTGGGAGCTACAATCCAGGGTGAGATTTGGGTGGGGACACAGCCAATCTATATCAAATTGTTTAGCAACATCCCTTTGGTGGCGTTCTTGTGATAGAGTTCTCACTAGATCTGGTTGTTTAAAACTGTGTGGCACTTCCTGCCTCTTTCTCTTCCTCCTGCTCCAACCATGTGAAGATGCCACTTCAGCTTTGCATTCCACCATCAGTTAAAACTCCATGGAACCATACTGTCTGTTCTCAAAGCCCAGGTCTGTGCTCCAAGTTGTGTGGGATTGGACAAGTCATTCCTGTGCCTCTGTTTTGTTACCTGTAAAATGGGAATAAAACAGAATATACACCTCAAAGGTTTTAGTGTGTATGTGTGTGTGGTAGGGGATGTGAGTGAGTGTGTGTTTGTAGAGTGTGGCATTTGAGGATTCATCAGTCCTAGTGTCAACCTAAATGTCAAGATGCTGGTGTAGTTCTCCTTCCACCATGAGTAAAACCTCCCTGAGGCCTCCCAGCCAGGCTTCCTGTACAGCCTGTGAAACTGTGAGCTAATTAAACATCTTAAAAATTACCCAGTCTCAGGCATTTTTATAGCAATGCAAGAATGGACTAATACATGAATCCTAAGGGATCAGGGCCCCACCCTTATGCTCTCTTAACCTTATTTACTTCTGTAGAGACCTCCATCTCCAAATACAGCCACACAGGGCTTAGGGCTACGGCATATAAGTTTCGGGGAATACATTCATTTTATAACACCTACTTCATAGTGTACTGTGAGGATTGAATGACTTAATACATGTAAGTCCTTTGAACAGTGTCTATAGTAAGCATTGATGACAATTATTGTAGCTTCATGGGTTTGTTGGTTCATTGTGGTTCCTAACAAAGCATGGAACATTATCAGGACTCTGACTCAGCCCCCTGGTTTACTAGATGGATGAGGCAGGGCCTAAATGGCTTCCCTGAAACAATATCAGGATAAATTCAGAGAATTTTGGCTCTGGTAATGGCACAAGTGTATCCTCTGGGAAAGCCAATATTTGGGTAAAAATAGGAAAAGCATTGAGAATTAATCTGCCTTCATTAAATTGATCTGAACTCCATTTATATATCACATAAAACTTTTTGATAAGAAATAAGTACATTCTGATTTCTTTTACGACATTCATGTCTTCCCAAGGCACAAATAAACCTGGAAGAATTCTATTATTTCAACTATAAAAAAAATCAGACGGGTGTCAAAGTTCTTGTACAAGTAGACATCCTTGGTTGTAAGTCTTTTTTTTTTTAATGCAATTTAAGGATCACAGGATGTTGCAATTTGAGGCATAAAGATAGCCCACTCAAAAGATCTTCTGTGGAACGTAGTAAAGGGCTGGAAATACTATTATCAGCAACCTATTCCTTTTGAGAAAACATGTCCCAATTACAGGAGTCTGCACATCCTCCTAGGATCAACATTATGTCCCTAAGACCTAGTGCAAATTGAACATTTCTTTTATGACTCACTAGGGCTGCTTCATGGGTCTCCATGAAGGACGAAGCTGAATCAATGACAGAGGGGATATAGCTGCAGGAGTCCAGCTTTGCCAGATTCACAGTTTATTTAGGGTAGTTTTTGAGTTTAGTTTCTCCTTATGCCCTAAAGAAGAGAAGCTCTTTAAGTCAGTTGAATTCTTAGTGTGGCTAAGATGCAGCCTCCTTAGTTTCTGACCAAAGTCATATACCTGGGCGCCCAGACAAATTCATGGTAATGTGTTTTCTCTCTCTTTCTCACTCTCTTTACTTCTCTGTGGATGCTTCTGAAGTATCTGAGCAGAAGGACCCTTCCAAAATTGAGGGCCTCTAAAAGACTCCCTGTTTACCTACTTTGACAACCAGCAGTGTTGTCTAGATCATGGCAAATTATGCTGGGGATGGAGGAACTTTTTCTATTAACCTTGCCTAAGGGTCAGCTAAATGCCTGGGGAATGTAACCTCATTTGACTTAGTGCTCACAGTTAAAGTCCAGAGATGCAATGGCTCTTTCACCCTAGTTAGTCATATTTTAGGTTCATTCAGATTTAGAGGAATCCTAATCAACAGAGAGATCACCTAAGATGATACTTTTGAGAGTCTCTTATCCTTGATGCCATGAAGATAGAGAACCATTTAGTAATCCTTGAGTGGACTGAAAGAGCTAGTGTTCCTTCAAGTGAACCTCTAAGGAAGACTCAGAAAAGATGCTGTTTAAATGAGAAATACACCAGCATCTTGATGTTTGGGTTGGCACTAGGGCTAATGAATCCTCAAAATGCCACACTCTATAAACACACACTCACTTACATCCCCACCACACATATACACACTAAAACCTTTGAGATGTATATTTTATTTTATTCCCATTTTACAGGTGATAAAACAGAGGCACAGAAATGACTTGTCCAATCCCAGTCAACTTGGACTAGGGACCTAGGCTTTGAGCACAGACAGTATGGCTTCAGTGTCTGAGCTTGTAATCATGGCTTCACGTGGCTTGTCACCGGAAGACTATGATTCTTCTTTGTTCTTTTCCTTTCACCACTGTGATAAGGAGAGAAGAGAAGAAAGAGGATAAAGATTTGGGGACCCTCTACTTGGTACCAGTAGTACCAATATAGATATGGGAGTGGAGAGGCCAGCATGCCTGGCCCTTCTTATAATTCTTCACAAACTCCACCCTATTTTCATTATTCCAACTGGGAAAGAATCTACACTGGTGCTAATGTGAAAAGACACTCCAGTATCTTCCTGCAGCCAGACGCCTCTTCCTAGATCTGTTCACATTGCCCCCATCCCCAAAGCCTTCAGGGATGCCTATTGTTAAATGTTTCACTTTGCTTCCCAGGGATGGGTAAAATAAGATATGAAAATGTGGCTGGGCTCAATGGCTCTGCCTGTAATCTCAAGCACTTGTTCTTGCTTTAGCAGAGTCACACCTGCACAGTTCATCACCGACAGAAGGGAGGAGAATGGGGACATTCAGAAATGCAAGTTGTCCATAGGGAGGCTTGATCCTGAAGTGGCTTCTTTCAGCATTTTTGGGGGAAGGTAGTTGTGAAGTAAGCCTTGGGTTATTGGCACCATGTGTGAGTCTCCCCACCTCTCTACTTTACCCCGTGATGACCTCCTTTCTCTGTATTCTGAGAATCCTGCCCTGGTAGCAGGTTCCCACAGGTCTGTACTGTTATCTCAGACTCCGGTGTATACTCCAACTTCGGAATGTTTTCAGCTGTTGCCCCTCTTTCCAGGTTAAGGATTTGTGTCAGTGAGAATATATGTTTATTTGAATTAATCTGAATATATAGTTTATGAAATAATTTCCTATTTTTATGATTTTACATATCAGGCTCAAATTAATATTTCTATAAATTCCTGAATCAGAGGTGTAAGGCATTGCAGTTTAATAACTCATGAAAGAAGAAACACTTCTCTAGATCCATTTCATCCGTCTTATAATTCTTTTTTTTGCGGGGTGGTAGCAGGGAGACAGAGCCTCTTTCTGTCCCCCAGGCTGGAGTGCAGTGGCATCTCAGCTTACTGCAACCTCCGCCTCCCAGGTTCAAGTGATTCTCCTGCCTCCACCTGCCAAGTAGCTGTGTTTACAGATGCCTGCCAACATGCCTGGCTACTTTTTGTATTTTTAGTAGAGACGGGGTTTCACCGTGTTGGCCAGGCTGGTCCTGAACACCTGACTTCAGGTGATCCATCCGCCTCAGCCTCCTAAAGTGCTAGGATTACAGGCGGGAGCCAGTACACACAGCCCTTCTTCTAATTCATCACAAACTCCACACTATTTTCATTATTCCAACTGGGAAATAATCTACATTGTTGCTAATGTGAAAAGGCAAAAATGGAAATAAAAGGTAGGAAAGAGTATATTGTGTATACACCAAAGTGACTTCATTAGAATCCCAGTTCTACCTTTGTTCACTGTGAGCTTGGGCAAGGTAATTCACCCCTCAGTGCCTCAGTTTCCTCACCTGTATCAGGTAAGGATAATAGTGATATTTACCTCACACTTTTGTTTTGTTCAGTTTTTGAGATTGGGTCTCACTGTGCCACCCAGGCTGGAGTACAGTGGCACCGTCATGGCTCACTGCAGCCTCAACCCTCTAGGCTGAAGCAGCTCTCCCACTTCAGTCTCCCAAGAAGCAGGAACTACAGGCACATGCCATCATGGCAAACTAATTTTATTTTTGTAAAGATAGGGTCTCACTCTGTTGCCCAGGCTGGTCTCAAACTTCTTGTCTCAAGCAATCCTCCTGCCTTGGACTCCCAAACTTCTGGGACTGCAGGTATGAACCACCATGCCTGGCCTCATAGATTTTTTTTTTTTATTTAATTTTTTTCGGAAAAGGGAACCTGTACCTTCTCTCACAGGGTTTTTTTTTTGTGAGACTTAAATAGGTAAATATATGTAAAGCAGTTAGAACAGTGCTCAGAATATATTATTATTACTGAAACAGAGGAATAGAAGTATGAATATATAGTGCAGATATAGTCACATAGAGTACCTATAATTCATTGAAAGACCATTAGAAATGATACCTGAGTTTAGTAAAATAACTAAATTAAATTTAATTTTTAAAAATCAAGTCTTTAAAATAATTCAGCAATAACCATTCTTATGGGCTGAATTATGTCACCTCTAAATTCATGCATTGATGTCCTAACTCCCAGTATCTAAAAATGTATAAGTGGTTGATTTTGGAATTGAGTCCAGGTAGAGGTTGGAAGATTTTTGACATGCACGTTAGAAAAAGTGTACGTTAACTTGAAGAGACCGTTGGTAGAAATATGGACATTAGGTTGGGTGCCATGGCTTAGCCTATAATCCTAGCACTTTGGGAGGCCAAAGCAAGCAGATCATTTTTGCTCAGGAGTTCAGGACCAGCCTGGCTAATATGGTGAAATCCCACCTCTACTAAAAATACAAAAATTATCCAGGTGTGATGGCGGGCACCTGTAATCCCAGCTACTCGGGAGGCTGAAACGGGAATCATTTGAAACCAGGAGGCGGAGGTTGCAGTGAGCTGAGATGACACCACCACACACTCCAGCCTGGGTGACAGAGAGAGACTCTGAAAAAAAAAAAAAAAAAAAAAAAAAAAAAAAAAAAAAAAAAAAAAAAAAAAAACAAGAACATTAAAGGTTCTTCTGGCAAGGCCTCAAACACTGGAGTAAAGGTGAGCCTTGCTATTAGGTGGCAGAAGACTTGGCTGAACTACTGTATTCTAGTATTTTGTGGAAGGAAGAACTTGTGAGTGATGAACCTGAGTATTTAGCTAAGGAGACTTCAAACAAAGTGCTGAAGAGGAAAGTGGAGGCCTAGCTTATCCTTGTGCTTACAGTAAAATGAGAAAGGAGAGAGAGAAATTGAGGGGAAAAAATGGTCAGGCAAAAAAGAACCAGAGCTTGAAGATTTAGAGTTCTCAGTCTGTCAGTAGTGTTTTTCATGTTTAAAAATATTTATTGGCCAGGCCAGGTGTCTTATGCCTGTAATCCCAACAGCTTGGGAGGATGCCAAGACAGGTGGATCAGCTGAGGTCAGGAGTTTGAGACCAGCCTAGCCAGCATGGCAAAACCATGCCCATCTCTGCTACAAATACAGAAATTAGCTGGGCGTGGTGGCTCAAGCCTGTAGTCCCAGCTACTCAGGACACTGAGACAGGAGAATCGCTTGAACTCAGGAGGTGGGGGGCGCACTGTGAGCCGAGATTGTGCCACTACACTCCAACTTGGGTGACAGAGTGAGACTTTGTCTCAAAAAAAAAGTATATATTTTTTAAATTTTCGTTTTGGAGGTGCTTGTGAAGATTTGCTGTATAGTTTGCATTGTGTGATGCTGAGGTTCAGGCTTCTATGGATCCTGTAACCCAAATAGTAAATATAGTACCTGATAGGTAGTTTTTCAACCTTTTTCCTCTTCTGTCCCTCTCCAATTTTGGAATCCCCAGTGCCTGTTCTTTCCATATTTGTACCCATGTGTGTTCAGTGTTTAGCGCCCACTCATAAGTGAGAACATGTGGTTATTTGATTTTCGGTTTCTGCATTAACTCACTTAGGGTAATGGCCTCTCGCTTCATCCATGTTGCTGCAAAGGTCATGATTTCATTCTTTTTATGTCAGCTTGTCCTTCTGAAAGAGATGAGAAAGGGTGTTCTGGAGACAACACCAAGTGTGTGGCTGGACCAGGCTTTGATATAGAAAGTATGAATCTCACTCATGGATCCAGTCAGTAATCTCAGCAGAAATGCTGTCAGCTTGAACCGAAGGGGACAAAGACAGAATGAAATGAAATAATTCTGTCCAACTTCTGGGCTTCCTATAGGACAGGCCAAGAGAGCTATCTGGCTACAAACATGCATTATTTTTCAAGAAAGGGAAGAATAACCCTGAGGGTGATTCAGAGATTAGTCGAAGTACCACTGCTACCATGAGCCCAGAGGGCAGAGGCTGGGGGACACAGTTGCCTCCTCCTTGGTTCCAGTAGGAAGGTTACCTCCTTGGTTTTAATGGGCCAGGTTGCTGCCTCCAGGTAGAGAGGCTGAGGCCATCACTCTGGTGGGCCCAGAAGCTAGCAATGCCAGCCTTGTGGGTCTGGAGGATTGAGACTGAGGCCAAGGAGGATTTTCCTTGAGTTTTAGCGTCTAATAAAATTTGTCTTGGTTTTAGACCTAGTTGGGACCTCTTTTTTTCTTTTTGATTTTTCCCTTTTGGAATGGAGATGTTTATTCTATGCCCATCGCACCATTGTATTTTGGAAGCAGATAACTTGTCTGGTTTTACAGGTTTACAGCTGAAGGGGAATTTTGCCGTGGGATGAATCATATCTCCCGTCTCAACCATACCTAATTTAGATGATATTTAGGTGAGATTTGGGACTGAGAGTTGATGCTGGAAAGTCTTAGCTACTCTTGGTGCTGTTGAGATGGGTGAATGCATTTTGCATACAAGAAAAACATGAATTTCAGGGGCCAGAGGGCAGATTGTTATGGATTCAGTTGTGGCCCTTCCCAAATTTACATGTTGAAGTCCTAACCTGTACTACCTCAGAGTGTGGCTGCATTTGGAGATGAGACCTTTAAAGAGATAATTAAGGTAAAATGAGGTAATATGTGTGGGTGGACTCTAATCCAATATAACTTGTGTTCTTATAAGAAGAGGAGATTGGGACACAGACAATACACAGACGGAGAGGGGCCCCGTGAAGGCACAATGAGAAGGTGGCCATCTGTAAGCCAAGGAGAGAGGCCTCAGGAGAAATCAAACCTGCCAACACCTTGATCTTAGACTTCCATCCTCCAGAGCTGTGAGAAAATAAATTTCTGTTGTTTAAGCCCTCCAGTCTGTGGTATTTTGCCCTAGCAATGGAAAACTATTATTTCAAATAGCCACTAGTTCTATGTTGTGAGATCAAATCTCTTGAGAGCAGGGAGCATTGCTTCTTTAATACAGGGACTCACATGGTCGGTTAGGCCCTGAAGCTACTGTGAATGCCCACATTTTTATGAAAATAATCCATCAGCTTTTGATTTTTGCTCCCCTCCTAAGAGAGGCTCCTCTGAGGGTCTCCCACGTTCCCATTGTCATCCCAAAGCTGTTGTGCTTAGGGAACTGCTGTTCCACATGTACTTTCTGGAAGATAGCTTTGCCTCACATTTGCAAAGCTAAAAGATTCATATGGGGTTTTTCTCAGTGCAAAGAATAAAGCTGACCCAAGGGAGTACTGAAATCTCAGCATTTCAAGAGCAGGTGGGAATGGGAAAACAACAAGAACAACAACAAAGAGTTTGCTTTAGGAATGCAAGCAGTTCCTTCATCGATAGGCATTTCATACGCGCTGATATTCGGGCTTCAGATTGACATCTGGTCATTTTAGCAGCAGGCACCTCATGGCCTGATGAGCTGTGCAATGAACTGAACGAATCCCAATTCCCAGACTCCAGTGTGCAAAAACACAATACAGCATTTCTTTATTTTCTGTAAAAGGAAGACAAAATCCAAAGATCGAAAAAGCAAGCAGGCACTGAGCTTATTTACTTGCCAGACAAGGGAACTCACATGAGTGAAGAATTTACCAAGTAGCTCCCGGGGGAGAAAAAGTTAGAAGTTTTTATTGCTCGGAAGGGGAGTTTGGTGGTAGCCCTATGAATTAACATTGACAGTTTCTGACTGCCTGGAGACAAATAATTACATAAGGTTGCATCTTGGTTAAAACAAGTTCCATTCTTCATTGGTCAGAAAAGAGTCAGTCTTTAATTAGGTCCAGCAAGGCTCTGGCAATAGCAGGTAGTTTAAAGGTCTTACTTGTGTTAAACAAAATGATGGAAGGCCATTGATTTAGACAGAGCTCATGTACCAGGCCTGAACAGACTGGACCAAACCAGCATGGGGTCACACACAGTAAATACTACATAACCAGCCAGAAACTTTAAGCAAGCAGATAGATCTCAAAGCAGACTTTTTTTTTTTTCTCCTGGAAACAGGAGATTCCATCATCATAAGAAAGTCTCCTCTGCTCTAAAAGTAACCTGAAATAGTCTGATGTTAACCAATCAGTTTTTTTCTATTGTTCTGTTTCCTCTGTAAAAAGTAAATTAAGTTTTAATTTTAAATTCAGAGAGTACAAGTCATGTTTGTTACATGGTTATATTACATAATGCTGGAGTTCAGGCTTCTACTGAATCCATCGCTCAAATAGTGAATACAATACCTGATAGGTAGTTTTTCATCCCTTGTCCCCTTTCTTCTCTCTCCTCTTTTGGAATCCCCAGTGTCTACTGTTTACATATTTATGCCAATGTGTACTCAATGCTTAGCTCTCATTTATAAGTGAGAACATGCGTGTTTGGTTGTCTATTCCTGCATTAGTTTGCCTAGGATAATGACCTTCACCTGTGTCCATGTTGCTACAAAGGACATAATTTCAATCTTTTTTATGGCTGTGTAGTATTCCATGGCGTATAGGTACTCAATTTTCTTTATTCAGTACATCTTTGATGGGCACCTAGGTTGAGTCCATGACTTTGCTATTATGAATAGTGTTGTGATGTACACACGATTGCATGTGTCTTTTTGGTAGAATGATTTCTTTTCCCTTGGGTTGATACTTAGTAATGGGATTGCTGGGCCAAATGGTAGTTCTAATTTTAGTTCTTTGGGAAATCTCCAAACTGCTTTTTACAGGTTGAACTAATTTACATCCTCTCCAATACTGAATAAGCATTACATTTTAGCTTCAGCTTCTCCAACATCTGTTATTGTTTGGCTTCCTAATAATTGCCATTCAAACTGGTGTGAGATGGTGTGTGAGGCTGTTTTGCATTGTTATTTAAAAAGAAAAAAAAAAAAGCCTGAGGCTGGGTAACTTACAAAGAAAAGAGGTTTAATTGGTTCATGGTTCTGCAGGCTGGACAGGAATCATGGTACAAGCACCTGCTCAGCTTCTGGGAGCCCTCAAAAGCTTTTAACTAATGGGGGAAGGCAAAGTGGTGTGCAAGCATGTCACATGGAAAAATTAGGAGGAAGACAGGGGGATGCCACATACTTTTAAACCATCAGATCTTATGAGAACTCACTCACTATGGTAAGAAAACATGAATCTGTGAAGAATCTTCCCCCGCTACTCAGACGCCTCCACCAGTCCCCACCTCCAGCATTAAGGATTTTGTTTTAACATGAGATTTGGGCAGGGACAAATATCCAAAGTATGTCAGATGGTATCTTATTGGGGTTTTAATTTTCATATTTCTGGTGATTTATGTTGAGCATTTTTTCATGTTTTTTGGCCACTTGTATGCCAACAAACATACATATGTATACTTTTGATAAGTGTCTGTAACCCACATTTTAATGAGGTTATTTGGTTTTTGCTTGTTAAGTTCCTTATAGAATCTAGATATTAGTTCTTTGTCAGATGCACAGTTTGCAAATATGTTCTCCCATTCTGTAGGTTGTCTATTAACAATGTTGATCGTTTCTTTTGCCACGCAGAAGCTCTTTGGTTTGATTAAGTCGCACTTGCCAATTTTTGTTTTTGTAGCATTTGCCTTGGAGGTCTTAGTCATAAATTCTTCACCTGAACCAATGTCCAGGAGAGTTTTTTCTAGATTTTCCTCTAGGATTTTTATAGTTTGAGGTTTATATTTAAGTCTTTAAACCTTCTTGAGTTAATTTTTGCATATGGTGAAAGGTAGGGGTCTAGTTTAATTCTTTTGCATATGGCCAGCCAGTTTTCCCAGCACTACTAACTGAATCTTTCCCCATTGCTTATTTTTGTTGAGGCTGTTGAAGATCTGTTGGTTGTCAGTGTGCAGCTTTATTTCTGGGTTCTCTGTTCTGTTTCGTTGATGTGTGTGTGTGTTTGTGCACATGTGTGTGTTTGTGTGTGTGTGTTTTAATCAATACCATGTTATTTGTGTTAGAATAGCCTTATATGATAGTTTGAAGTCAGGTAATGCTATGCCTCTGGATTTGTTCTCTTTAGTTTGGATTGCTTTGGATATTTGGGTTCTCTTTCAGTTCCACATGAATTTTAGAATAGTTTTTTTAATTCTGTGAAAAAATGACATTGGCAATTTAATAGGTGTTACACTGAATCTGAGAATTGCTTTGGGCAGTATGGCGATTTTAACGATATTGATTCTTCCAATCCATGAACGTGGAATATTTTGCCATTTGTTTGTTTCATCTATGATTACTTGCAGCAGTTTTTTGTAGTTGTCATGGAGATCATTTACTTTCTTGGTTAGATGTATTTCTAAGTATTTTATTTTTGTGTGGCTATTGTAAATGAGATTGCAGTCTTGAATTGGTCCCCAGCTTTAACATTATTGGTATATAGAAATGCTACTGATTTTTGTGTATTGATTTTGTATCCTGAAGCTTTGTTGGCATCATTTAGCAGATCTGATTCTTTTGGAGAAATCTTTAGTGTTTTCTAAGTGTACAGCAATAATTTGACTCCCTGTCTTCCTATTTGGATGCCTTTTATTTCCTTCTATTACCTGATCACTCTCTGGCTAGCACTTCTAATACTTTGTTGAATAAGAGTGGTGAGAGTGGACATCTTTGTCTTGTTCTTGTTCTTAGGTGAAATGCTTCCAACTTTTCCCCTTTCAGTATTATGCTAGCCATGGGTTTGTCACAGATGGCCCTTAGGATTTTTAGGTGTGTTCCTTCAATGTCTAGTTTCTTGAGGCTTTTTATCATGAAGACATGTTGGATTTTATCTGATGATTTTTCTGCATCTATTGCGATAATCACATTTTTTTGTTTTCAATTCTGATTATGTAGTGAATCGCATTTATTTATTTATGTATGTTAAACTATCCTTGTATCCAGTAATAAATCTCACTTGATCATGGTGATTTATAATTTTGATATGCCATAGAATTCAGTTTGCTACTATTTTTTTAGGATTTTTGCACCTATATTCATCAGGGATATGGGCCTGTAGTTTGTTGGTTGTATCCTTGGCAGATTTTAGTACCAGATACGGCAGATTTCATAGAATAAGGGAAAAACTCCTCCTTGAGTTTTTGGAATAGTTTCAGTGGAATTGCCATCAGTTCTCTTTCGTACATCTGGTAGAATTTGGCTGTGAATCTGTCTGATCCATGTCTTTTTTGTTTGACAGTTTTTAAATTACTGATTCAATTTTATAACTCATTATTGGTCTGTCCAGGTTTGGAAATTCCTTCTGATTCAATCTTGTGTGTTTCCAGGAATTCATCCATTTCTTCTAGGTTTTCTGGTTTGTATGCATACAGATATTCTTAGTAGTCTCTGAGGATCTTTTGTATTTCTGTGGTATCAATTGTAATGTCACCTTTGTAACTTCTGATTATGCTTATTTGGATATTCTTTTTTCCTTTGTTTATCCAGTTGTCTATCAATCTTTTTTACCCTTTCAAAGAATCAAGTTTCCATTTAGTTGATTCTCTGCATATTTTTTAAAATCACAATTTCATTTAGTTCTACTCTGATTTTAGTTATTTCTTTTTCTTCTGCTAGCTTTGGATTAAGTTTATTTTATTTTATTTTAGTTCCATTAGGGGAAATACCAGGCTTTAATTTCAGATCATTCTATCTTTCCAATGCAGGAAGTTAGCACTACAAGCTTTCCTCTTAATACTACCTTTGCTGTATCCCAGAGGATTTTGTATGTTGTGTCTCTGTTTTCATTTGTTTCAAATTATTTTTTGATTTCTGCTTTAATTTTGATGTTTACTCAAAACTCATTCAGCAGCAAGTTGTTTAGTTTCTATGTATTTGTGTTTCTAAGAGTTCCTCTTGTTATTGATTTCTAATTTTATTCCACTGTGGTCTGTAAAGATGCTTGGTATAGTTTTAAATTTTTTTAATTTAATGAGACTTGCTTTGTGTCAGAGCATATGGTCAACTTTATAGAATTTTTCATGCACACATAAGAAGAATGTATATGATGTGGTTGTCTGGTGGAGTATTCTGTAGTTGTCTATTAGGTCCATTTAGTCAAGTGTCCCATTTAAGTCCAGAATTTCTTTGTTAGCCTTGATGATCTCTCTGACAGAGCAGGAGCACTATCATCTCAGGCAAATGCCACCACTTTAAGTTCCAGCTCCCTTTCTAGCCTCATGCATTTCAAGAAAATAATTTCTCTTCTAACTGCAAGCAGCCAAAAAGAGCAGACAATAAAACACAGATAAGACAGCTCGGGCACAGAGGGAGGTGGGGGGAAAGTCTCTTGGGTAACTGCCAAACTTCACCCTCATACAACAGGCCCCAGTAAAACAGTGGGCCTTAATAAGCACATTCCTTTTCTTTCAGGTGCTTTAATTTTGATGTTTACTCAAAACTCAGTCAGCAGCAAGTTGTTTAGTTTCTATGTATTTGTGTTTCTAAGAGTTCCTCTTGTTATTGATTTCTAATTTTATTCTACTGTGGTCTGTAAAGATGCTTGGTGTAGGGAAGCTAAAAGCAGACTCAGAGGGATATGGCTGCAGCTGCAGAAAGATGTATGAGAACAGGCACACAACTCTCCCTCCTAGATAAGCACAACATAGAGACACAGAAGCAGTCCAAACCTATGATAAACTCTCCTACCCTGAATCCTTAAAAACTTTTAGTCCTTAATAAGAACATGTGGCTCTGACCTAACTTGGCCAGAAGGCCCTTTCAGGTTTGTTTTCTAAAATAAACCTGTCCTTGACTGTTGAGCCACCTTTCATGTTTCTTTCCTCTTTCTTTAATTCTTACACTCTCTAATGCTAAAAACCAACAAAGAGATTCTGGACTTAAATAGTAATGCTGTCAGTGGGGTATTAAAGTCTCCCACCATTATTGTATGGCTGCCTATATCTTATATCTAGTAGCAACTTTTTATACATCTCAGTGATCTGGAGTTGGGCACATACATCTTTAAGATAGATAAATCTATTGAATTGAAACCTTTATCATTATACAATGTCCTTCTTCGTCCTTTTTTACTGTTGTTGGTTTAAAGTTTGTTTTATCTAACCCAAGAATAGTGATCTCTTCTCCTTTTTGTTTTCAATTTGTGTGATTGATCTTTCTCCATCCCTTTATTTTGAGCCGATGGGTGTCATTACATGTGAGATGGGTCTCTTAAAGACAACAGATTTGGCTTTGTTTTTTTTGTTTTTTTCTAATCCAACTTGCCACTCTATGAATTTTAGGTGGAGCATTTAGGCTGTTTACATTCACAGTTAATATTGATGTGAGAGGTTTTGTTCCTGTCATAGTTGTTGTTAGCCAGTTGCTTTGCAGTCTGTATTGCATAGTTGATCTATAGTGTCTATGGGCTTTGTACTAATATGTGCATTTGTGTTAGCAAGTACCATTATTTTGTTCCCATGTCTAGCATTTCTTGTAGGGTCAGGCTGGTGGTAATAACTTCTCAGCATTTGTTTCTCTGTGAAAGACTTTATTTCTCCTTTGTTTCTGAAGCTTACTTCAGTGGGGTGTGAATTTCTTGGCTGGCATTTTTTTTTTCCTTAAGAAAGCTAAAAATTGATTTCCAATTGCTTCTGGCTTGAAAGGCTTCTGTTGAGTAGTCCACTGTTAGTCTGATGGGATTCCCCTTGTAGGTAATTTGACCTTTTCTCCAACTGTCGTTATATTTTTTTTTCTCCTTCATTTACCTTGTGTAGTATATCAGGTCATTTTACATTGTGATAAAGAAATATCTGAGACTGAGTAATTTATAATAAAAAGAGGTTTAATTTTCTCACAGTTCTGTAGGCTGAGCCAGCATGGTGCTGGCATCTGCTCAACCTCTGGGAGAGGGCTCAGGGAGCTTTTACTCGTGTTGGAAGTGGGAGCAGGCATGTCACATGGTGAAAGTGGGGCCAAGAGAGAGCAAAGGAGAAGATACAACACAGTTTTAAAAAACCAGCTCTTGTGTGAATTCACTCATTATTATGAGGATAGCACCAAAGGGATGGTGAAAAAGCATTATGCAAAATATTCTCCAATGATCCAATCACCTCCCAACAAGCCTCACATCTCCAGCACATGGGAATACATTTCAACATGAGATTTGGAAAGGACAGCCAATACTACATCAGATGCTCTAATAACTATGTGCCTTGGGGATGGTCATTTTGTATAGTATCTCATAGGAATTCTATAAATTTCTTGTATCTGCATGTCTACCTCTCTAGCAAGACTGGAAACATTTTCCTGAATTACACCCTCAAGTGTGTTTTACAATTTGTCTTTTCTTATTACTAAATCTATGACTAGAAATGCCAAAAGTCATAGATTTAGTCTTTTTCTTCCTCTTGGTCTAGTCTATTTAAAAAACCTTCAACTGTGTTTTGGAATTCCTGTAGTGAATATTTTAATTCCAGTAGTTCTGTTTGGTTCTTACTTAATACAGTGACATCATTCTTAGCTGGCTTTTTTTCTGCAAGGTCTTGAATATATCATCTTATTTCTTTCTGGCCTACAAGGGTTCTGCTCAAAAATCTGTTGATTATGTCACTGGGGTTCCGTTGTACATGACAATTTGCATTTCTCTTGCTGCTTTCAAGACTATTTGTTTGTCTTTAGCTTTTGACAGTTTTAACTTTCTTCTGGACTTAAGCTATATAAGTGACTAAATGGACCTAATAGATATCTACAGACTATCCCCACCAACAAACACAAAGAATAAACATTCTCCTCATCTGCACATGGAACATTTTTTAAGATTGATCACATGTTCTGTCATAAAGCCATGTTAAAGTCTCCTACTATTATTGTATTAGATTATATATCTCCACTTACACAAACTCTATAGTTTTACTCCTCTTCCCCCCATGTTTTATACTTCTGATGTACAATTTACGTCTTTTCATAATTGGTATCTCTTAATTACAGTAGCTTTAGTCATTTTTAATAGTTTTGAGTTTTAACCTTTACACTAAAATTAAAGGTTATACCCTTTATATATATGTTATACCCTTTAACCTTAGGCAATGGGTAGGTCAATTTAGTATATGTTAAAACAATAAAGGTTAAAGATATAGCATATACTAAATTGTTTTAACATATACTAAATTGACCTACCCGTTGCCATCACAGTATTAGAGTATCTTGGATTTGAAAATGTTCTTACTTTTATTGATAAGATTTATACTTTCATATGTTTTCATGCTACTATTTAGCATCCCCTTCTTCCAACTTGAAAAACTCCCTTTGGAATTTTTAAAATGCATGTCTAGTGGTGATAAACTAAGCTTTTGCTTGTCTGTGTGACATTCTTTTTCATCCTTCATTTTTGAGAGAGAATTGTTGGGTACAGTATTCTTAGTTGGATTCCTGCCCTCCCCCAACCCCCAGCCCACAAAGTTTTGAAAATGTCATCTTACTCCTTTTTGGCCTACAACGTTTCTGCTGAAAAATTTGTTGATAATGTCATTGGGATTCCTTTATACATAATAATTTGCTTTTTCCTGGCTGCTTTCAGTACTCTCTGTCTTTAACTTTTGACAATTTGATTATGATGTTTCTCAGTGTATTAATCTTACTTGGCATCTTTGAGCTTACTGAATCAGTATTTCTATTTCCATCTAAAAGCTTGAGAAGCTTCCTGCTTACTGTTACTTTCTCTTTTTCTGGAACATAGATAATGCATATGATGTTCAGTTGATGGTACTCTATTAGTCTCTTAAAGTGGCTTAACTATTTTTCATTATTTTCTATTTTTGCTCCTCAAACTGGGTGACTGACTTTCCCTCTCTCTCTCTCTTTTTCTTTCTTTCTTTCTTCCTTTTTGATTTAAACAACAGAGATTTATATTCTCACTGTTGTGGAGGCTAAAATGTTCAAATCAAGGTGCCACCAGAGTCAGTACCTGGTGAGGGCTATTAAGTAAAAATTATAGGAGGCAGTTGTTTTGAACTAAGATCCTACACCAAACCCCAACAGACCAGAGTAAAAATTACAATAGAGTCACTCAGGCTGAAGTTCAACATCACTAAACTAAAACTAAGTTGTTACCTGACATTCTGAGAAATCAGAAACTTTCATTTCCACTGAGCATTAGCAAGGCACCTTGCCCCTACCTTCCAAGGTGTCAAAGGAGATTGAATGGGAAACTTGGATCTTTATGTCCGCCTGGCAGTAGAGAGGTGGCACTCCCCTTCTTCCCTCAGCATAGTATCTGAGGAAGCCTCCTAAAAGATAGAAAGAGATAATAACCAGTTTCTCAAACAGGGCAGTTTGAATCTTCAATCAGCATGATAATAAAGTTCCTTCTGTTTTAACCCTTAACCTGAAGTAACCTTAAGTTTACTTGAACAGTTATTTTTCCATTTTCCTGCCTTAAAAGGAAAGCAACTTTGACCAAAATACTTTCCATTCTTTATTTTTGCTTTCCTCTGTCCCTCTCTGTCTATAAAACTAACCCCTTTTGCTCAGCTCATTGGAGCACTAATTCTATTTTATAAAATGAAGTGTTGCCTGATTCCAGAATAACACGTAAAGCCAGTTGAGATGTTTACATTTGTTGTAATTTTATCCTTAACAGATCGCTCTCCTTAGGTTGCAGATGACTGCCTTCCTGCTGCGTTCTCACATGGCTTTTCCTTGGTACATGCACTGAGGAGAAAGCAATCTCTTTTCTTTTTATTATAAAGCCACCAATCCTATAATATTAGGACTATAATTTTATAACCTTATTTAACCTTGAGTATCTTCATAAAGCCCTATTTCCAAACACAACAACTTTGGGCTTTAACTTATAAATGTTGGGGGAGGGTACACAATTTAGCACATAGCAAGCTGTAAACAAATATTCATATGCAAATACTAATCTTATTTTTTTAATTCAACTTTTATTTTAAGTTCAGAGGTACATGTGCAGGTTTGTTATATAGGCACTCTCATGTCATGGGCGTTTGTTTTGCAGATTATTTTGTCACCCAGGTATTAAGCCTAGTACCCATTATTTATTTTTTCTGCTTCTCTCACTCCTCCAACTCTTCACCCTCCAGTAGTCTCCAATGAGTGTTGTTCCCCTCTATGTGTCCATGTGTTCTCATCATTTAACATGTAGTATTTGTTTTTCTGTTTCTGCATTAGTTTGCTAATGATAATGGTCTCCAGCTTCATCCATGTTTCTGCAAAGGATATGATCTCATTTGTTTTTATAGCTGCATAGTATTCCATGGTATATATTTACCACATTTTCTTTATCCAGTGTATCATTGATGGGCATTTAGGTTGATTCCATATCTTTGCTATTGTGTATAGTGCTGCAACGAACATACACATGTATGTGTTTTTAGAATAGAATGACTTATATTCCTTTGTGTATGTACCCAGTAATGGGATTGCTGGGTCAAATGGTATTTCTGTTTCTGGCAAGCTTGATAACTTTCAATGATCTCTCTTTGAGTTTCCTGAGTCTTTCTTCTGTTTGATGTAGCCTGCTGTTGAACCCCTCTGTTAGATTTTTTGGTTCAGTTAGAGCATTTTTCAGTTCTATAATTTCTGTTTGGTGAAATTTTTAAAACATTTTTCTCTCTGTTGAAATTCTCAGTTTTGTTACTGCATTGGTCTCCTGATCAATGAGCATTTTTATGACCTTTATTCTAAATTCCCTGTCAGGTAAATTGCATATCTCCACATCACTTGGGTACAGTTTTGGAGATTTATTTTGTTCTTTAAATGGAATATATATCTCTGTTTTATCATTTTCTTTGTCCTTGTATGTTAGTTTCTGCACATTAGATGAGACAACTGCCTCTCCCAATCTAGTCAGCTATAATTTTGTGTCTACTGATTCCTCCTAGAGTTTGCCCACATGATGAGCATCCCACTATTACTGCTTCCACCTGAGACTACATCCTGAACCTCCTACCTCTTGCAGTAGAAAAAATTAGACATATGCAAGTCTCTCTAGACCACAGGAAAAAGTGGTGATTTTTTACAAGTGCATAAGCGTTTCCAGGAACCTTATCTCCCAGGAGCAATGTACAGAAGAGGCTTTAAATTGCAGCTGTCTGTCACTTCCTGGAATGGGTTTACGCACACTGTTCCAATGGCTACTTGGTGTCCTGGTTTCTAACATGCTCTGGGGAGAGAGGAGACAGACAAATATCCTACTGGTAGACTGAAAAGCAGGTTCGTTCTTCCCAGGCTTTCTCCTCTGACTAACTCAAGTGATAAATCCAGGTCTATTAATCCTACTTGAAAAGAGTTTGTCTACTCTTTCCACTCTTAGGACTGCACCCTAAGCCTTCCAACTCTGGGAGTAGAGGTGACTAGGAATATGCAAGTCTCTCTAAGCCACAGGAAAAAGCAGTTTTATATAAGCCTGCATGTACTTCCATGGACTTCATACTGCCACTTCATACTGTGGAAGGAGTGTGGAGAAGAAGCTCTAAATATGCACCTCCATGTTTCTTCCCAGAAGAGATTTATGCCATGCATTGGGTGCTGCAACTTTTATATCAGCCACAATTGACTGAATCCTAAATACCTTCTAGCTCAAAGAACAGAAGAGGGCACATGTGAGTCTCTCTAGGTTATAGAACAAAGAGGTGGTTTTCAATGGGCATCTAAGTACTTCCAGGGGCTACAACCTCTCGGTGCAGTGCAGAAAAAAATACTGGAATGTACAGCTCCCATTTTCCCTCCAGAAGGATTTTCCTGCACATTCTTTCCATGACTCTTGGGCAGCCTTGCTTCTAATGAGCTTGCACTGGTGAGCAAATAGTAGCCTTCCAGTAATCTGAGCCACAGCTTGGCACTTCCTGAGCCTTTCTTCCAGCTCACCCCAGTAATAAATCTAGGTCTATTCATTTTCCTTGAAGGAGGTAGTTCACACACCAAGAGCCACCACTTATACAGCTCCCACTAAATGCATTGTCTTCTTAATGACCTGGCTCTAAGAATCAGTGGGGCTTTCCATTCCTGAATGTCCCTAGGCCATAGAAAACAAATACGCATGCACACTCAGCTTCACCTTGAAAACAGAAGAACTGGAATACGCATCCAACACTCCACCTTCCAACTTACATCTAGAAGGTTTGGTTTCTACCTTACTTTTCTCAGTGTTCTAACAAGACATGCCACATCCTACTCTCCAGGGAGCCACCAAAACAGAGACATAGGTTTGTACAAACAAAGAATTAAGAGGCACCTTAAAAATCTCTGGCCAAATCAATGGGCAAGATTCTTCTTCACTCATTTAGATTTCATTTGAGAAAAGGTAACATTGCATAATAAGGGCAGAAGTCTTCAACCTGGAAGTTAAATTAGATATTTCTGAATCTCTTGGAACATATTTTTGCCTTTCCATTATGTGCTATACATAGTCAAGAACAAAACAATTGATTTGGGTTTCAGGATACTCATTGTGCAATATAATTTACTTGAATCATTTGTACACAACTATATCATTATACTTGAGCCATATTTTCATCTGGTTTTTTTGTTTTCATTTTTGTTTTTTGCCACTACATCCTCCAGTCAGTTTATCTTGGTCAGAATGTGAGAAAATTGGGCCTGCCTAGGAGCACCAGTGGTTACCTGTCTTTGCAACAAGATAGCAGCAGAGCTGAACAAGGCCAATCAGTAAGAAAGATGACAAGCTTTCAAATATTGATATATGTCTTTTACAGTATTTGTGTTTCCCACTGAGGGCAGATCTCATATCCACCTCTTCCTAGGATATCTATACTCACCAGTATCTCCCAACTATTACACTGCTGCCTAAAATACTGATGCCTCAACGTAACCTGTTCTCTTAAGAATATTTATCCATTATAATGCCTGCTTTTCTATTAAGCTTATTATAGTATCACAAGTAGAAGAGGAAGAATAGTGTTAAGAACCAGTCTGCAGTTTGTAGCCCTGATCCTAATTTACAAATAGAAAATCTGATTTATGGATAGGTAAAGATTCAGATTTTGAATCAAAAGGCACATACTTAGATCCGGGGCATCTGACATCCTGTCAATATTTAACCAAGGAAGAAGCAGGCAGATGACAGTGGGGGCAGGATTTCAAGTTACAGGAAAATAAAGCAAGATGGAAGGAGAACTTTCATTAAATGCTGACCCAGTAACCAAAATATTACTAATGTTACTCATTCATCAATATAACAAATATTTTTGAAAATTTACTCTATATCTGACAGTGAATTATATAAATATTATTTGCATTTTATCATTGAGGAATCAGAGCCACAGATTTTAAAAGTAACTCACCCCGTGCCCACAGGATTTCAAATCAGATCCACACAATAAAGCTCATGTTCCTTCTCTTGTGGCAAAGTGTGGCTGGAAGTTAAAAAATGTAACTAGGAGACCACAAAGAAGATGAGAGGAAAACTCCATTGAGGAAAAAATGCATAGCCCCATAATATCCTAAGTCATTTGAAGAAAAACTTTGATTCATGATATATCAGCCAACAATGTTTTCATATACTTTAGAGACAATAACTTTTTCCACAATATTCTTTATTCATTTACCAGTAACAATGTACTATGAATCCAACAATAAATCAGTAGTAAATGTTTTCTGTCATTAATCTCTCTACTTCCCAAGATAATCACAGGCCATCCTTAAAATGCCTTTATTTTTACTAATTTGAAAACGTGTGCTTATGTTTCCTTAAAATGCTATTGTTTTAAAATAAATGCTGATATTTTTATGGGTGAAACTATTTGATGTCTAGGATTTTCTCCAAAATAATGTGAGGGCATAGAGGATATGTGATAGCACATAAGTTGACAATTAGTGAGTTGGGTGACACATACACAAGGGCTTATTTTGTTCCTTATTCTAAATAGTAAAGAATCCATCACCATTTGTGGGCACGAGCTTTCTCCCCAAGGAAATATTGAATATATTTTTCAGCACTTCTTCAACCTCTTCCTCAATCAGAGTTTTAAACTCGACCAGATCTGTATTGTCTTTATAATTGAATTTTCTATAGGCAAGGGTGAAGCCCACCAAACAGTGAACCCCTTCTGGGGTCTGCAAGGAACAGAGTGATGTGCTTATAAATGGAGATGTTGGAGATGTCTGCAGGTATGTATTCATAGACTCAAAATCTTCAATTGCTCGAGGTTCAAGAGTAAAGGAGTACATTTTTTGATGTTTCTTCTTTTGCAGGAGAGCAGAATTAAGAAATTCTTCATTTGGAATATACTGCTCTCTTCTGATTTGGTCCAAGTACCAGATTCCTCTCTCTTCTGTCAAGCGGAAGATGCCAGGAACCTGAGGCTGATCTTTCTCAGAAATTAACTCCAGAGGCTGCCATATCTGCATGGAGCTTCCAAACCCAGCATCGACAATGTAGTTTCTGCCATCAATGGTCACTTGCAGAAGAAGGTGAACGATGCGAGTGCTGTATTTGTTAGCTGGAGAGATGTAAACATGCCCTCCTAACATTGTGGTCTGAAAACCGATTTTGGTCAGAGCCCAGTATAGAAGTTGATTGACCTGGACACACCACCCACCCCGGTTTCTTCTTACAATGAGATCAAAAATAGCCTCTAAGCCCAACTCCATAGCTTCCCCACAGTGCATGTTAAGATTCTCAAAGGGAACAGCTCGGATCTGGTGCTCAAGAATGTCAGTTAATGTTTCCAAGTCCAGTTTGTTCCTAGAGTGCTTATAGCCAATTCTTTCAAAATATGCTTCAATGTCCATGATCCCCTAAGCAAGAAAAACAAAACAGAAAAATATATCATTACTTAAGCACTTGGATATCCTTGAGTGGCTAATCATAGGTATAATGTGTTTTAAACATGTGAAAACACAATGATTATAAGTATCTGTCAATAATTCTTATTATGTGTATTATAATTCTTATGTATATTATAATGCAATAAAAATTGATAGATATAAGTATTTGTCATAATAATTTTTATTTTATTAATTCCTTTTACATGCATAAGGTCACTTAGTCTCAGAATCCTGTAATATAAGTATTATTTTATCTTCTGTCTTTCAAGCATGAGGAGTTGGAAATCCAGATTAAATGAGGAGCCAAATGATAAACAATTTGTTTGTGGTTTTCTTGGTGATAAATAAAAGAGATTCCGATTGGTATCAATTATAATAGGCTTATAAACAGTTTCTCATATAAGTAAGAGAATTATACAAGAGAGTATATGGTATTCATGGTACGTGACCTACTTGGTTTCCCATTTAGCTGTACCTAACGCAAAACTCCTCACTCAAAATATTATACTGATTAACTCTTTCATTCACTGATTCACTCAAGAAATAATTTACAGAATACTTTTGATGTGTTTCCTATTGATCTAGTGATTGCTTGCCCTCAAAAATCTTATATTTTAGTGGAAGTTGAAGTGACACAAATAGGAAACAATAAATGGATAAAACACGTAATCTGTTAGATTGTGGTAAGTGCCTAGTGAAAACAAAAAAGGGCTTAGTGAGTGCGCAGAGAGAGCCCTGATTTCAAATAAGGTGGTTAAAGAAAGGCTCACTAAAACTTTAAGGATGCTAGACAATAAGTTGTGTGGATATGTGTGAGGAGGATTGTTCCCCGCAATGGAACAGAAAATACCAGGGTCCTTAGCTGGAATCTGTCTTGAGTGTTCAAGAAACATCCAGGAAGCCAGGGTGATTGGAGCATAGTCAGTGAGAAGGAGGGTGGATTGAGATGAAATCTGATAGGTAACAGTGGCCTTGGAGCTAATGCTTGCATTTTGACTTTTATTCTCAACGAGATGAGAAATCAAAGTGAGGCAGGATGAGAAACGAGTTATAAGTAGAACAGTGTTTGCCTAATCAAAGTGATCTTTCTAGCTACTGTGTGACTACACAGTATGAAATATGCAGGACCAATTCAAACCCAACAGCTTTAGGACCAAAGATTGGCTCATGGATGGCATGTGACCTAAGATCAATGAAACATTATTAGGGCACTTTTGGTGAAATCTAAGCACATATGTTCTACTGCAAGACTAGAAACTGGTAGGATGTTAACCCAAAGCTACTGGAGTGAACCCACTGAAGAACAACACTAACAAAGAATTTACTATAACTTGACCGGGGAATGTGACTGTTATCTTCCTGTGTAGCAGCATAGGAAGTTTCATGGTTATACTGAAGACTTTAAATATATGCTGTGGCTCAGAAGACAGTGCCCCCATTCAAAAGCTTCAGAAGTCAGTTTTTTTTTCTCTCTCCTGGCCTTTCAAACTAGAATCTCCTTCCCCAAGGCAGAACCTAGAAATCAGAACACTTTTTTCTCAAAACCAGTCATAAAGCCTAAAAATAGTACTCTAATTCACTCTCTCCCTTTCTGTGTATGAACTAGCCATAAAGAAATTATCCAGCTTAACTTGTTGGATTGTAGACCATAAGATCCCTAACCCAGAAGGAAGGGGTACATTCTCAGAGAGGTCAAGAGGAATCTAGACAGGTCTTGCTGGGTTTCCTCACTCAGTCTATTAGCATTAGGTTATGCCTTTTAGCGCAACCATATTTTTACAGATGCCCATACCTTGTTGCATCTAAGCATAAAAGGGACAATTTCCCCCGTGTGTTTGGGTCTTTGTTCTGAAGACTACAGCATACATACTCCAAACAAATCTACGTGCCTTCACTTCAACTGACCTATCTTTTGTGAGCTGATTTTTCAGTAATCCTTCAGAGGGTTTCCGGCCCTTATTCATATGAAGAAAAGCCAAGAGTACAGAATTAAGTTATAATGGAAGAAAACATTGCTTTTTGAAGCTCTAAGATAAAACATTTCAGCATCAGGCTATAGCAACACATTTAGACCTGAGGCCTAAAAAAAAAAAAAAAAAGAGGTGGCAGAGCCAACGAAAAAGTTGAAAGAGAGCCTTAACATCCCGGCTGTTCTCAAATGAAGAAAAGGCTGAAAGCAGCAAGATACACCAGAAGTTGAACTTCTGAGATATCAATCTGAGAAGTTTCAAAAAGAAACAAATAATATTAAACATTAAAACTTCTTGGAATTTAATGAAGAGCAAATCAATACTTTAAGAAACTGTATTGTTCTAACCAATGTTTTGGTTTTATATTGTGTTTTTTTGGTCAAAGCTCAGTTTCCAGAAAGACTACTATAAATAATTCCATTTTAATTAAAGCCAACATAACCACAAACAAAATTTATTTTATAAATTTTATTATACTCATACCACTTACAACATGATCGGACTTTCTGTTGTATCCTAAATCTCCCTCTTTCTTAACCAGTCATCTTGCTTCAGGGAAAAAAATGGACTATATAAAATTTCATACAAAATCATTCTCTTTTTAATCTCTCCTAACTTTATAGCTTTCTTCACATCTCTCTCCCCTACTTACTGGTTCCTTTTTACATTGTTTCATAACCTTTGAATTAGATAAAAATCATTTTCTTTTTAATGCGAATACTTTTTCTATTCGTCTTATACTCTTTTCTCTTCAAAAATATGTCTTACTTTGGCAGATTTTATATACAGAATTATATACTAAGTGAAATTTTTATTTTTACTAGCCTTAAACCTAGGAAGCAAGAAATCCTAAATTGTATATCAGGTATCACCATTTTATAGATGAAATCACTCTACAATTTTTAGACATGTTTCTCTAAATTATAATCCCTTCTTAACTGTAAATGACCCAAACTATTAATGAGTAGCTATTATATAATCCAAAATAAGTTTAAGATTTTAAATTACATAAAAGTTTACCGATAAGCATTTATCTCTCTCATTTATATTTATTCAATTTATTCATTGTTAGCAGTTTACCTAGATTACTTTGAGAACTGAGACATTAGACAAAACTAGTTATCATTCAAAGTTATTTCCTTGCTAACCATTTTATAGCCTGTGAATATCAGGTTTTCACCCAAATGTAAACCTTAATGTTAAACATTTGTGTTTTTTTTTTTTTTCTCCAGATAGCTCAGGATTTAGCTGTTTTTATTAAACCAATAATATTAAGCTAGTCTTATATATTAAAAAGTTATAGGCTGGTCATGGTGGCTCACACCTGTAATCCCAGTGCTTTGGGAGGCTGAGGTGGGCGGATCATTTGAGGTCAGGAGTTTGATACCAGCCTGGCCAACATGGTTAAACCCTGCCTCTACTAAAAATACAAAAATTAGCTGGGCATGGTGGCTGGTGCCTGCAGTCCCATCTACTCAGTAGGCTAAGGTTCACTTGAACCTGGGAGATGGAGGTTGCAGTGAGCCGAGAAGATCGCACCACTGTACTCCAGCCTGGGCAACAGAGGACAGAACAAGACTCTATCAAAAAAAAAAAAAAAAAAATTACAAAAACAAAGATCATTCCGTTCTGGGCTGGATTTGTAGTTTTAAATGCCAAACCATGACACTTTACAATATCTAGCAGAAATAAATACTGCCTGACCAATAAATTCAGATAAAAATGTATGCTCATAATTCTAAAGATATTTCTATTTTAATTTCACCGTCAAATAAAAATCCATCTTATTTATTAAACATTTACTTAAGTCACATGAACCTGAAAAGCATTTGGGCTTAATTACCTAATTGTGAGTATTTCTTTATATGTAAGCCAATTTAACACCATGCAGCCACTACACATAACAAAATATATGTCTATACACATCTAAACACACATACGAAGATCCTATGCAGTTTACTTCACAGCTCTAGCCATGAGGTAACAACACAAACTTACTGCTTTATAAAAAGATGGTTGGATCCAAATTATTTCTGGCAAGATTGGGACCTATTCACACAACTAAACTTTAGTTACCCCTACAGGTAATATAATAAAGACTGTGGGCCAAAATTTTAAGTAAAACATTTTCCATTGCAGCTTCGCTTTAAAAACCCTTTTGCTCTTTTTTTCTTTCCAAAATGAGTTTAAGGATAAATTCTCAGTGTTTTCAGTTTAGCTAGAATGGGCTGCACTGTATAAGAAAAACAAAATCTCAAAATAGCACTGAATTAATACCATAAACAGGCTCATTTAAAATCTTCCTCAAATACACTCATCTCTCTCTTGCTTGATCTGTACAGGTACCCCAGAACCTAAAGTATAATTAAAATATGTATATGTTAAAATATATATTAAAATTAAAAAAATAAATATATATATTTTAATTGTACTTTAGGTTCTGGGGTACATGTGCAGATCATGCAGGACATATTTTTAATTACTATATATTAAATTTTAATATATTTTAATATCTATATTTTTAAATTGTACTTTAGGTTCTGGGGTACATGTGCAGATCATGCAGGATTGTTGCATAGGTACACACATGGCAATGTGGTTTGCTGCCTCCATTCCCCTGGCACCTACATCTGGCATTTCTCCCTATGTTATCCCTCCCCAACCTCCCCACCCCCTACCTTTGCTCCAGCAACAGACCCCAGTGTGTGATGCTCCCCTCCCTGTGTCCATGTGTTCTCATTGTTCAACACCCGCCTGTGAGTGAGAGCATGCGGTGTTTGATTTTCTGTTCTTTTGTCAGTTTGCTGAGAATTATGGTTTCCAGATTCATCCATGTCCCTACAAAGGACATGAACTCATAGTTTTTTATGGCTGCATAGTATTCCATGGTGTATATGTGCCACATTTTCCTTATCCTGTCTATCGTCGATGGGCATTTG